>NC_140179.1:73172263-73181017 GCF_963971535.1 Notolepis coatsorum
GTGATGATGACCGGGAGGATGCAACCCTCTCTACGCTGCCCCCATACCTCAAATGGATTCGCCATCAGCTCTATTTTCAATTTTTCAAAATGTTCAATTGCTATTGCATGCACTTATTTGTGTTTCATTACACGTATGTGTGCATGCTTACCAACTGTTTCGCCTGTTTTATTGCAACACTACTATCACTGACATCTAAGAAGGGAGATCCCCCCTTGAACAGCCCTTCTAAGGTTTATCTCCTTCACATTGCCTGTGGTGCATTTTTTCCTATTGTTAGGTTTTAGTGAGTTTTTACCTTTGCATGTCTGGGAGTGTTGCATTTATAAAAAGAAAAATTATCCACTTTTTCTCCCCATTTTTCTATTTTTCTCCCATCCCAATTTCGTATTATCCAATTCTTCCCTCCCCTGTCTTGAACGTTGCTAGACTATGCCTCCCACTGGTCGGTTGTAGTGAGGACTGAAGCCTTGCATCACGTGTCCCCTCCGGTACACAAGGAGGCAGCCTGTCGCATCTTTTCACCGCAGCAGCTCTAACTCTCAGTGGCGAGGAGTAACGCGTGGGAGGCTCACGCTGCCCCCGCTATACTTCCTGCTTCCGCCGCACCGGCGTCACCAAACCGACCTGTAGGAGTCGCTGTCCACAACATCCAATCCCCACCCACCGGCTTTCCCACCCTCTAACACTTGCCAATTGTGTTAGTATGAACGACCGGCCAGCGGGTAGAACCCAGCATATCCTGCGTTAGTGGCGAGCGCCTTGCCCACTGCACCAATCAGCCGCCCGGAGTGTTGCACTTATTAATTAATTTATTTTAAAATGTTTGGACTTCATGTTTTTTTTGTTTTGTTCTTGATTTATTGTGATGTTTCTTCTTGACTTGTTTACAGAAGACGTGTCCGGCCCATGGGGACATTAACGTGTGTTGTCGGGCCTTACAAATACATTTGATTTGAGTTGAAATAATAAGTCAAGTCGTAAATAAATACAATACATAATTCGGTCAGTAAAAAAAAAGTGCACTTTCATGAAGAATGTTCAAATCAAGGGGTAAAAAGGTGCATATTAGTGAACTGACCATTAATTTGCACTCTAGAACAAAACCAAACGTCCTTCTGTTTGTTTTATAGGCAGGCTGTCTAAAGCACTTTCCTGATGGCAACAAGTCAAAACACACATGAAGGACATGCGTGGAGTCACTAATTATCTTATGTGCTTTCTTGAGCACTTGAGCACTTAAACTGTACTAGGGATCTTTGTGTTCTGCCGATCATTTTCGAGCTACGGTTGACAACACCTTGCAGTCTGTTCTTGTCTCTTTGACAGAGGGAAGTAAACCAACATACAAATGAAAAGTTTAGAATACTTTCCAATTATATTATATTGTATTTTTATTTATATTTTATATTGTATCTATAGTGTATATAGATACTGTACTGTATAGGACTGTGAAGCTCTGTATCCCCCCCCCCCCCCCCGCTGTATCCCCCCCATGCTGCTTTGACACCATTTCCTCAAGGGGATTAATAAAGGATCATCTTATCTTATCTTGAATAAAACGTTGCCAGAATTCTCTGGTCGACTCCAAAGGAGTTTAGTTTATGAAAACAGTACAGACGCTGATGAGCCTTTTTTATTATAACATTTGCATTGTCACAAAATTTGAGTTTGTCATCAAACTCCTGCTGTCTTGTTGTACAAAACTTGTAAGTCGCTTTGGATAAAAGTGTCAGCTAAATGGCTAAATGTAAATGTAAATGTAAACACAGTTCCTAGATATTTGTAGTTCTGGACAATTTCCACCTCAGCTCCATGGATGGTTGTTCGAGCGATGTCTATGTGTTTTGGTGAGATAATAATTTCTTTGGTTTTGGATACATACAAATCCAGAAAACAGCCATCACACCAGTCTACAAAGTATTGTATTATGGGTCCATGTGATTTATCTGACTGACTGAGAAGAGATAAGATAACACTGTCGTCAGTGAATTTTACAATATAGTGATTTATATATTTGCTAAGACAGTTGTTTGTGCATAAAACAAAAAGAAGAGAGGAAAGAACACAGCCCTGCAGTGAGCCAGTGGAGATTAGAATTGATTTGGAACTTTTTCCATTTATACTTACTGTCTGAGTTATATTAGTAAGAAAATACATATATATATATATAAAGACAGTATGGTCTTAAGTCATACTGGCCAGCAGCGTAACTAGTACAGTACAGGGATGATATGTACAGATATAGATATATTATCTACACATGTAAAAGGATTGTGCAGGTGTACAGATAGGTGGATAGATATAAGTTACAGTATATACGGTAAGAATAAGTATATACAGTATATATTGTACATGCTATCATACAGAGTTATATGGGTTATATGCAGTACAATATAGGAGGATTATGCAGACAGATATGTATATGTTGTAATTGTAAATATATGTACCGCATATATAGAGTATACATGGAAAGACTTTCTGAGTCATGTGTCGACAATCATTTCTGCAACAGCGTTGATTATCAAACATTCTTTAACTTTAACATTTTAGGTCGTGTAGCAGCCAAATGAGATCAGATTTTAATCGGAATCCCCATTCTATGAATTCAGTTTCTAGGCTTTGCACACAGGTTAAGGGCATCCCCTTCCCACGTCCTCTATAATCATCTCTTGTGTCACATATCGTATTCTTATTGGCCGGTCCATCTGTTGCCCAATGACGTGTTCGTGTTCTTTGGCTCATCATCACGGTCCTTCATTAGGGTGATTTACTGCCGTCGATCTGTAATAAAATACCCCCCCCCCCTCACCTCTCTCTCTCTCTCTCTCTCTCTCTCTCTCTCTCTCTCTCTCTCTCTCTCTCTCTCTCTCTCTCTCTCTCTCTCTCTCTCTCTCTCTCTCTCTGTCTCTCTGTCTCTCTCTCTCTCTCTCTCTCTCTCTCTCTCTCTCTCTCTCTCTCTCTCTCTTTCTCTCTGTCTCTCTGTCTCTCTGTCTGTCTCTCTCTCTCCTCAATCTCTCAATTTTAATATCTCTCCTTCTCTCTCTCCCTCTCCCCCCTCTCTCTTTCTATATCTCCCCCCCTCCTCTCTCTCTCTACCTCTCTCTCTTTCTCAATCTCTCTCTTTCCTCACTTTTCTCGCCCACTGAAATGCGCAGAGGGCTTTATAGCGCAATGAAAAGGCCTTGCCGCTCGACTGGTCCATCCTGACAGTTTAATTGGCGGTGCGTCCTGTAAATCAGCCCTGCGTGTCACAGAGAGGGGTGATTATTTCCCTCTGTCTACCAGCTTTCCTACTGCTTTTCAGGCACTTTTCCCCCCTACACACGCACACAAATGCATAAACACACACACAAATGCATGCTCAAATACACACGCATGCATATCACACACACACACACACGCGCGCGCGCGCGCACGCGCACACACACACACACACACACAGACAGACACACACACACGTACAAATACACACACATGCATAAACACACACACACTGTGACACACACACATATGCATGCACAAACACACACACACACACACACACATGACTGTACTTGTGATATATATTTACAACATTCCATTCATTCCATTGCCCTTCCTTAACCCTAAAATGAGAATTATCTAAGGATTGCATAACCAAACCCCTTAAGCCTAAAATGAAAGTTCCTTACATTTGGTCCTCACACGGATAAACGTGCGTGTTCCGTGTTGTGTGTGTTGTGCGTGCACATGGGTGTGTGTGTGTTGTGCGTGCACATGGGTGTGTGTGTGTGTGTTTTGCGCACATCTCACAAAACTCAACTCACTTTCACTCCTGCAATTCCACTACTCTTTTACTATGATGTGTAGCTCAGCTCTTAATGACTTTACAAGTTACAACAACCCCAGTGCACTCCTTCTGCTATTTCCACATAAACCATTCACTCGACAAGAGCAACACAAAATGTGCCCATTCATAAAGAAATGCAAGCCGGGCACAATTTCAGCCCTCTCTCTCTTCCCTGGAACAGAATAATGGAAATAGAGAGTGTGCACGATGCCGTTCGCTTCGCGGTCTGCTTGCGGTAGCAGAACACATCTCATTCATTTATCCAAGAGCCCAAGCTGCATTCAAGACCGCCGAGGCGGCGTGTGTGTGCGGTTTGGTTTTTGGCAACACACGTCCAGCTCGTGTAGATGTACAGACAACAGGCTGTCATCCCATCGCCATCCCAAGGTCTGCGTTCGCGTCGCTGATGGAAAATGCAGGCTGTGTTCATATAGGGTTTGGCATGGATTGAAACCTTTGACTTAGGATTTCAACCCCCTTCTCGCTGAGTAAGCATTCTTTACTGGCCCCAAATTGAAACAGGAGTTGCGTTCAGTGCATGTTTTATATACATACATATGCCAGTAGGTTGGCTTTGAAATAGAGCCGAAACCAAAAGCATATAAACATCTCATATGAGGTTGACCACATTGGCCCTATGACTATTACTCGTTTTTTAACTAGTCATGGATTAAAAAAAAGGAGGACATTTTTTGTCAAAAAGCAGCAATGGGGAAAATGCCATGTTGTCGCCCATTTTCTTATTTTTTTATCTCTTATAACTATCTACTATACTATTTTATAATTGTGTGTAAAGCACTTAGTATAATGTTGTTTTCAGATGAGTGCCGCCGTACACGGTTGTGACATCGTCACCTTAAACTTCGAACCCGGGTCTCCCACGCCGCGGGCAACAACAGAGACCGCTATACCAAGAAGTGAACTCACTGCTTTGTAACGTGTCTACAGTATGTGTCTTTTTTTTTGAGGATGAGAGTGAGTTTAACCCATAGCACCGCTAGTCACTTCACAACATCTGAAGTCCTTCGTGACTACGCTTTACGGTACCATCCGTTACACATGTATTGCACCCTAGGGGAAAAAAACACAAGATTGCTTTGTCATATTGGAATTATATATATTTTTTTCATTCCATTAATACTTCTGTTTATATGCTAGACATAACATAGATATACTGTAAGGGAGCCATGTTTTTTTATTGGAGGAGGTTGCATTAGTAGGAGCGCTGCCTGTCACGGTTCCTACCTGGCTACTCTCTCTCTCTCTCTCTCTCCAGTGGAGCAGCTGATTGACGTCTGTGGCCAATTACGTCAGTGATATAACCCCACTCCAGATGTCATGAGGCTGCCAGAGCTGGCATTTAAAAACAGGAACTGGTACACGAAAAACAAAAGCGAAAGGCAGAGCCGAGCTGGCACTTAGAAAACACAAACTGGTACACGAAAACAAAGAGCATAAAAACTGAATACTAACATAACTTACAATGACTCAACAAACAGCAGGGCAAGGAAGACGACAGCAGTGACACGACAGGTACGGGAACGAGGAGGTATGCCGCCACAAAGGAAGTGAGGACAGAACACACGTATATACACAGACTAACGATGATGAGCCACAGCTGGCACAGCCAGGAAAAAACAAAGAATACAAAATCAGACCACACAAAGAATAATCAACCCTGGACACAAAAGGCAATAACACACACGACAACCAGACAGGAGGACGACATCAAACAAAGGCAGGGATGGCCCATGCCAATATGAACGTGGACATAATATTAATTATCCCTAACCACAGTTCTATGATGGCCTGTACCATCTGACGGTGACCACTAGAGGGAGGTAGGAGATCAGGTAGGAGACCACTGTTCACATTGTCCTGTCTGGGACCATTACAGCTCCCCCCGTGTATCAACCCCTGCCTGAATACCTGACCATTCTAGTATTATTAAATATCCCCAAACTGGGTTTGAACAAGACCTGTCTATCTTTGCTCTGTATCTGCATATTGGATTCAATACCCCGAGACGTAACACTGCCTCTTTTAGAGAAGCGCTGCCCCCTCTGAGAGTTCTGGAAGTGTGTGCGGCGCTGTTGCAGCTCGACCCAAAGCAGTAGGCTGAAATGTGGCTTTAACATTGTTATGGTTGTAACCGACCCCAATCGCACAACACAAGACAGGTATGAGAGTAAGCCAAGAACTGGGCATTTATTGAAAACAACAGAAAACGGCACTGTCCCTTTAAGGGAGAACACAAATCACAGGAAAACAAGAATTGGGAAAAAGGCCAGTGCCTTTAAGAGGCGAGCTGGCTAAGGGGAAGGCTAAGGGAAAGGCTAACGGACTGGGCCAGGGCAAGGGACAAGGCAGGAACAGGGAGGACTAGGAGGACTGGACAGGGAGACTAGGAGGACTGGACAATGAGGACTAGGAGACTAGAAGGACTGGACAGGGAGGACTAGGAGGACTAGAGAGGGGAAACAGGGACAGAGGCCCGCGGAGGCGGGCTGGGGACAGGGAGGACTAGGAGACTAGAAGGACTGGACAGGGAGGACTAGGAGGACTGGACAAGGAGGACTAGGAGGACTAGAAGGACTGGACAGGGAGGACTAGGAGGACTAGAGAGGGGAAACAGGGACAGAGGCCCGCGGAGGCGGGCTGGGGACAGGGAGGACTAGGAGGACTGGACAGGGAGGACTAGGAGGACTGGACAAGGAGGACTAGGAGGACTAGAAGGACTGGACAGGGAGGACTAGGAGGACTAGAGAGGGGAAACAGGGACAGAGGCCCGCGGAGGCGGGCTGGGGACAGGGAGGACTAGGAGGACTATAAGGACTGGACAGGGAGGACTAGGAGGACTAGAGAGGGGAAACAGGGACAAAGGCCCGCGGAGGCGGGCTGGGGACAGGGATAGAGAAAACAGGGTAAGGCCTTGGAACAGGCGAGGGGCTGGAGCTGCTTACAGGGAGGAGTAGGAGGGCGCAGGCTAGACGTCTGGAGGAGAGCGCGCCGGCTCGGAGAGCGCATCTGGCGCGGAGGTCTGAGTGGTGCGCGTCTGCTTGGAGTACGCGCCGGTACGGAGAGCGCATCTGGCGCGGAGGTCTGAGTGGTGCGCGTCTGCTTGGAGTACGCGCCGGTACGGAGAGCGCATCTGGCGCGGAGGTCTGAGTGGTGCGCGTCTGCTTGGAGTACGCGCCGGTACGGAGAGCGCATCTGGCGCGGAGGTCTGAGTGGTGCGCGTCTGCTTGGAGTACGCGCCGGTACGGAGAGCGCATCTGGCGCGGAGGTCTGAGTGGTGCGCGTCTGCTTGGAGTACGCGCCGGTACGGAGAGCGCATCTGGCGCGGAGGTCTGAGTGGTGCGCGTCTGCTTGGAGTACGCGCCGGTACGGAGAGCGCATCTGGCGCGGAGGTCTGAGTGGTGCGCGTCTGCTGCGCAGAGGTCTGAGTGGTGCGCGTCTGCTGCGCGGAGGTCTGGAGTGGAACACTGGAATACCTCCCGTAGAGGGGAGTGGAACACTGGAATACCTCCCGTAGAGGATTAGAGAGCGCAGTACAATGTCTCCCTCCAGGCAAACGGCGACAGGTGGCCAAAGCTTGCACCTCGTCTCACGCCGGAGATAAAACAGCATACAGACAGAAACAGAAACTCCCGTAGGAGCCTACAGACAGAGAACCTCCGAAGGAGTCTGGTGATAGAGATATGATACGGAACGACCCGACCAGGACTGAGGGGAAGAGCGAGGTATTTAAAGCCCAACAGGGGCGCTAATTAGAATACACATCAGGTGCGTGAAGGTAATTGATACTTGAACTAGAAGAGTGTGTTCGGCACGAACCAATCAAACAGATACTGACAGATAGTCCAAGGGTGTGAGCTGCAAAAGAGCAGACGAGACTAAACGAGCGCGAGGGTGGGGGCTGGAGAGGTGAGGAGACAGGGAATTTAAGGGCCAGGGAAACGCGAACCTCACAAACATAACTGAACCTCAAAAAAAAGCTGCCGCAAGAAGATGGACATTGAGCCTTGTCTGTTCTAAGGGTGCAACACACACACACACACATATATATATAGGGCTGTCAAAGTTAATGCTTTAACTTTGGAGATTAATTAAAATTATTGAAAGCGTTAAAAAAAAAGTATTCTCGCTTAATCTATGGAGTGAAACATTTTCAACGTTGTGAACTTTCAGCAGTATCGTTGCTTTTTCTTTTTTTGCATTGACTCATGCACCTTTTTGAAAATCATCTGACATGAAGATGGAACACATTTTTTGTTGTTAATAATATGATTTATATTACTGGTAGTTCATACAAGACATCGTCCTCTAAGCCAATCTGCACTTTAACATAGGCCTTGGTTGTTTTTATTTCTGTTAGCGCCACAGATATAAGAAAGATGTCTTTAAAGCTGAGTCAATGTTTGTGGTTTTGTGTTGAACATTTGTATTTCACAGGAGAGAAACTATTCAAAGATCAAAGATTAATCTAAATATACTTTCTTTGTGTTGATTCACATTAATTCCATGATTTTACTCAAGTAAATATCTGTTACAAGCTTCGGTCTTAAATAGAAAAATGCTATTTTTAATCTAGATTAATTACAGAAAATTGTGAGATTAATTAGTAAAAAAAATAATCTATTGACAGCACTAATAACAACTACACATGTGCTATATGCTTGACTGTCCCACATGATCAATCCACCTTTTGTGACCACGCCCCTAATCTGAGCCATTGAGGAGTAATTTATGTTTTTAGTTTTATGAGAATAGTGCCACCATGACCCATGAGGCCAGATGACTCAGAACTTGTCATGGTCTGACAGCGGCACCAGAGGAAAGGACATTGGATGACCAAAACCAATAGAATTCTTCATCACAGCACATTTGAAAAGATTCAAACTAAAGGTATTCCAGATACA
>NC_140179.1:73181217-73203717 GCF_963971535.1 Notolepis coatsorum
CACAGAGGGTAATTACTAACAGGACACAGGTGTGGTAGACAGAACTAACAGAATACAGAGCATACAGGGGGAACAATAACAATTGTACAAACTGAGACAAACGAGACTAAAACATATTTACAAAACACAGACAGGGGAACACAAAACTAACACAATGGAAACAACAATGACAACATAGACAAAGAACATAACAAATATAAATGGCAGATGAGAATGTTAAGTAGGTGTGTGAGCTGATGCCAGATCTGCCACATCTGGCTCAGCGCTCAGCCCACCGGTTGCCAATGTTATTTTGTGAAGGGTATTGATGGGGGGTTGTGAGTGTCTGAGTCCTGGGCCCCGTTCCCCGTACCTGGATAACTGAGTTAGCCGGATAACTTTCGGTTAAGTCTGACTTAAGCCGGACTTTCCGGCTCCCCGTACCTGGATTTTCCAAATCACCATGACAACAGATCCAAAAGTTTGAGCCTGGTCGAAAGCAGGGTTTAAGTTCAAGTTAGCCGGATCAACCATCGCCACGCCCCCGCAAAGGAGTGACAGCGCGTTTCCTGAAATTATTCCCACAGTCTAGGATCTGCGTTATACCATTCTGAATTACGTTTTTGTGCTCCATTCTTCCAGAGGGGTCTTTTGAAATGTAAAATAGACCCAAAATGCTGATACTAAATTCACTTTGTCCTAAATAATGCACGTTATATACCGTGGCGCTCGCTCGGTGCAACAACAACAAAATAAAGAATATTCTAAACACGGGTCTCTCGTTCATTAATGTATAAACAATGAATTTATCACATCTGGCACAGTGGCTCAGCGGTAGTGCTCAATCCTGGCAACCCAGCGACCGGTGTTCGAAACCCCGTGTTTCCAATATAATTTTTTTGAATATAATATTAATTATTATACGCAAAGGTAGCCTGGTTTTAAGTTAAAATATTATAAATCTACATGCATTGAGGATGTCATTCTTTATATAGCTCTCAACGTGCACCAAATTGAATTATTCCTATATTGCAAAAAGAAGGACACAACTAGGTTTCGAACCCCGGTCGTCTGCGTGAAAGTCAAAAGAAGAACCCGTTACACCACAGAGAAGATAAGTAAAAGATCGACCATACATCAATCAATGGGTAAGGGAGCCGTATCGTTATTCTGTATAACAGTTTTACTAATTATTTTCGCTAGCAAGATCTCATTTGATTATTCAATCCAGCAGGCAAGTTTAAAGAAATATAATCTGATTGATTGAGGTAATGAGGGACTTAAAATTAGCCTATAGATAACGCATTTAACTTGTCGGCGAGGCGATTGAGCCGTACTGCAATATGTTACTAAAGTTTTAAATCAATTAATCAATCAATGCCGCTAGAGAATCAGGATCTCTGCTCTCGACACTTGCTGCCTTCTCGGCTGAGGCGGGCACGCGCACTTATCCAGAGTCTCAAGTCTGGCTTGAGTTAACGAGACTGAATCCACCTTCGAGGAACAGGAAAATCCCGGCTTCAAACATCGGGTTAACTGAAGCTGGATAATGACATCTTGATCGACTTAGTTGAACCAGGTACGGGGAATAGGGCCCTGGACCAACCGAACGGGGCGGAGGGTTGCCGGTTGGTCCCACAGGACCGGGGGAAGTGTTACAGCGGATGTCTGTAGGATCAAAGTGACGGCAATCCCAAAGGACTTCTCCCACAGACAGCTGTTGAAAACAGGACCATTATCATTAAAAGCACAACTGGGACCAGTGAGCTGTCACGAAAAAATACTGTGAAAAGATCTAGATTTCATTTAATTTATACTTTCTTTATACAGGAAATGGTAAAAAAATTTAAGACATTTCACAATGTACATTTAAACTGTCCTGACTCAGTTACAAACAGTTTTTCAGAAGGTTCCTGTTCTGCAGCACATGAAACAATAATTTAAATACAAAACAAATAGGCAGTTGCACTACTGTATTGATTGATTGATTGATTGAAAAGTTTATTAACAGATTGCAGAATGGGTACAGTACAGTACAGCTCAATACATACAATTGTTAAGAGGATGCAGACCAGAGAAAGACTTTCGTCTTGTTTCCATCAGGGTCCCCCATTTTCAATTCATCATATGACACACATGACATACAGATAGACAGTACTGCTACATCTATACATTTATGACATACCAGATTTTCAAATACAGTACTGTTTGTGATACTAAAAAAATCCAGAAGAAGAGTATATACATTTGACATAGAAACTGTGCATTGGGGGAGGTTGGGTAGGTGGGGTGGGGCTGTACATTGGAGGTGGGGGGGGGTTGGGTAGGGGGGGGGGACACACTGTACATTGGAATACTGACATACATTTGACATGGAAACTGTACATTGGAGGAGGTTGGGTAGGTGTTGGGTTGGGTGGGGCTGTACATTGGAATACTGACAAAGCCATGCTTGGTCTTTATTGTACAACTGGGTTAGGACATTTGTAGGGGCCAGTTTTGAATTGCAGTCTCTCGTACATATATACAACCATTATAATCCTGACAAAGACATTGCATTATAGTCATTGCGGACAGCAAGGACAAACATGCAGTCATAGCAGTCAATACAAATCGACAGTATCAACAAGAGTAAGACCTAGGAAAGAGTCTGATCAGTGATTACAGATGTGTTCTAGCATCAGATGTTGTTTGTAGGCCTGTTTGAAGTGTGAGATGGAGGTTATTGCTCTGATGTGGAATGGGATCTCATGATCACTCTGTCTGTTAATGTTACACAACATTTAAGTCAAGTCAAGTGTCCCTTTATTGATCCCCTTGCGGGCATTCAGGTGTCATAGCAGCATGAGGGGGCGAGGGGAGGTACAGGCAGGAGAATAAATAGAATATACCTTTTCTTTTTGTATCCACTTTTTCTCCTCTTTTTCTATTTTTCTCCCATCCCAATTCCAGTGTGCCAATTCTCCCTCCCCTGTCTTGAACGTCGCTCGCATATGCCCCCCACTGGCCGGTTGTAGGGAGGATAGAAGCCTTGCATCACATGTCCCCTCCGGTACACGAGGAGGCAGCCTGTCACATCTTTCCCCTGCCAGCGCGGACTCTCAGTGGCAAGGTGTAACGTGTGGGAGGCTCACACTACCCCCGCCATTTCCTGTCTCTGCTGTGCAGGCGTCCCCCAACCGACCTGTAGGAGTCGCTGTCCACAACGTCCAGATTACCACCCATCGACTTCCACCTCCTAACTCTGCCAATTGAGTTAGTATGACGGCCGGCCCAAGCCGGAGGCAACGCTGACAGCCGGAGTCGAACCCGGTGTCTCTTGCGTTGGTGACGAGTGCAATGTCCGCTGCGCCACCCAGCCGCCATAATAGAATATACCTTAATAATAGAACAATAGACAATGTATGCTCTATCGACGATGGTATATACATAGTAATAACACACTGCACCAGAGTCTGTGCAGTGTTTAGTAGCAACGAGTCAGCCAGTCTTGAGTTTTCCAGCTGTTCGTTTTCCAACTATTGGCAGGAATCATTTGTCCAATGGTTGTATACCTCTTGGCTAGCTCCTCATAGAGGGGGTAGGAGGGGGGTTTTCCCCACGTCATAGCCACAGCCTGACGACATTGATATTGACACACATTCAGAAGCATTGTTTTTCTATTAGTTAATAGAAAAACCCGGGTTCGTCTCCCGATCCCGGATGGATTTGCTGCATGTCCTCCCCTCATATCTTCTCCCGTTCTTCCTCTCCTCTGCTCTCTGTCGGTCATGTCTGACAAGAATAAAGCTGTAAAAATGCTAAAAAAATAAATCTAAAAAAAATAAAAAATCTGGATGCTTTGTTAGTGAACGATGAAAAACCTATAGCAGGAACGGCTGCTCACCACAACGCCATTTTATTTAGGAATTTTTTTGGCAACCCCACACTTAACACAATCTGCGCCAAGAACGAGTTAACTTGTTAATGCCCGCCATGTGTTCAGCGCCAACAACGAGTTAACTCGTTTTTGGGATCGTTATTGTTTATTCGCTATATCTATTCATAATTCATGGCTGCAGCCTCTGCAGACCCTTCAGACCCTGTCTGAGCTGGCAGACGGTCAACACCGCCCTCTACTGCCTTGCGGAGCTATTGTACTCCATTGGAAATGGGCTGGTGTGTTTTCTGAGCCGATCTGAGCCGTGGGGGTGGGGTTTAAATACTCAGGCGAGGCAGGCCTTTACAACGATGGCATGGGACACTAACCCCGCCCGCCCGTTCATGTGTAATGCTCTGTAATGTCGGGGACACAATCACTGTGGATAACTGGAATGGCGATCAGATAATTGGATTCTTTTTTTTGCATTACATCAGAGACAAGGTAAGGACTCTATATATAAAACCTTGCGTTGTGTGTGTGTATGTGGCTGTTTACCGTTGAGTGCAGGAGGTGGCGGGGGGGAGCGCCGCGCTACGAGGGCCATTTCATGTATGCACGAGGAGATATAATAATAATAATCTAGCGTTGATTTCAGGATGATTCGATAATCAGCCGAAAAATTACAACGTGATGACTGGATTACACTAAAATGCCTTTCCTGGAATTACTCATTATCACCCAAACCATACTCATATTCAAAACGGTATAAAACGGAAATGTACAGATGAAAAAACAATCTGTTTCGTGCATGTTGACTGGAAGCAACTCACTGACAATCGACGGGTGTATTAGACCCATAGCTATAATATAAGATATATTTTAAGGACTCACAAAATGTCGCAGTCTAAAACTATATCCATTGAATAAAGACCTGGCGCTGAAGAGGATCAGCACCCCCTGCTGCTGGCGGTCAATGTGTTAATGTGGAATTAAGGAATATCAGAATAAAAGCACACGTTGTTGAACTTGATGATGCATATTTATTAGAAAATGTTATTACAGCGGCTAAGTGGGCAAGGCGCTCGCCACTAGTGGAGGAGATGCTGGGTTTGAGCCCAGCTCTCGGCATTGCTACCAGCTTGGTTGGTCGTTCATACTAACACAATTGGCAGTGTTAGGGGTGGGAAAGCTGGTGGGTGGGTCCTGGTCGTTGTAAACAGCGACTCCTACAGTTCGGTCGGGGCGCCTGCTCAGCGAGGAAAGGATCTAAGGGGGGTAGTGTGATCCTTCCACACGTTACACCCTCTCAGTGAGAGTCCGCGCTGCCACTTTATATTTATTGATAAAGGATTTGCACTACAACTCGTACACCTACTGTGAATTGTACCTAAATTGCACCTCGTCCCATTTCTCCATTTCTGCCTTGCACTATATAGTATTGTATATTAGTACACTGCACAGTATTGTATATTGTATGGTAACTACGTCTATTCTGCATCGAACATTGTACATATGTCTAAACTGAACACTGTGACCTCATTTTTTTACTTCTAATTTTACTATGTTATTTTATTTCATACTTATCTTGTCTTGCACAGTCTCTGGAGCGCAACAGTAAGAAGCATTTTGTACAAAAGTATTCTGTACTTCTGTATGACAACTATTAAAGAAACTTGAAACAGGTGAAAATAAGCGGTTGATTGGCTACACATGTGTCGGAGGAAGCATGTGATAGCCTCCACTCTCCCAGACCGACCGTAGGGGGCAGGTGCGCAGCGACCAGGAAGGGGATTGGGAATTGGGAATTGGCATAACGACTAACATTGGGATGGGAGAAAAACGGAGGAAAAAGGAGGGGGGGAAAGATAAAAAAATATTTTTATTTTTATTTTTTTTATTATTACAGCACTATGTTATCAATACACATTTATAAAACAAGGCATATTTAGCCAAAATATGTTGCCAGAACATAACATTTGATTTTTTTTATTTTAACTTGCCAATGCACGACCCCACTGTCACCTACCCACGTCCTCACTTTGGGTCGCGACCCGTAGTTTGAGAACCGCTGAACTAGAGAATGAAAATACTGTCTCCATTCCTATTTTTTTATTTATATTTTTTCTTTGGTGAGGGTACGTTTGGGTCATCGACTGGGTCTGTAAACAGACAACCATGCTTCTGTATCTGACGGGTTTATTTATCTCTGAATAAGATTATGTATCTCCCTCCCTCCCTCCCTCCCTCCCAGCAGGTGTGCGGTCCCCGAGCCCTGCAGTCATGGGCTGGCCAGAGGGGTTGGCCAGACCCCCTCTGGGGCCTCTGAGCGGTCTGTCCCTCCTGGCTCTCTGTCTCCTCTTCGCCTCCAGCGTCTCCAGCCTCTCTCAGACGCTGCCCAGAGTTCTGCTCTCCTTCGAGGGTAAGAACTCAACTCACACCGTGTTATTCTCCACTATCCACAAATACACACACACACACACACACACACACACACACACACACACACACACACACACACACACACACACACACACACACACACACACACACACACACACACACACACACACACACACACACACACACACACACACGCATGCACACACACGCACACACACACGCACACGCACACACACA
The DNA here is from genome assembly GCF_963971535.1 of Notolepis coatsorum. Classification (NCBI taxonomy): domain Eukaryota; kingdom Metazoa; phylum Chordata; class Actinopteri; order Aulopiformes; family Paralepididae; genus Notolepis; species Notolepis coatsorum. The sequence goes on from NC_140179.1 coordinate 73,187,696, forward strand.
CACACACTTCAGTCTCTATTAGAATGTACACAGAGCTTGGAGAATGAAAGGTAAGGTTTCCACATGTTCTCTCATACACCTGCACGCATTGCACACACAAGTGTAAACCAGGGCCGGACTGGGGAAATAATTCATACCAGGAGATATAGCGCGAAATATAGCCCCAATCAGGCCACTTTTTAAGTGGGGGGTCTGGGGGTCCCCCACCCGGAAAATGTTTGTTACAAAGACTTAATTTCCTGCATTCTGGTGAATTTTAATGCATGTGAATCACAAACTAATGAGCCAACAATTGCTTAGTACAATGTACTGTTGAACTTCAAATAAAACTGTTGTGGCACTAGCAATGGTACTCTCTCCACCTTCAAAAAGAAAAAAGCAAGAGCACAACATATTTTTCTATTTACTATTATAATACAGTTAACCACTCTCTCCACCTATTCAAACAAGGCAAGAGCACAATACCATATTCACTTTACTGATGCACTACCCATCAACAGTTAAAATAGCCCTTTACACAAACATTAAATAACAGACCTTTCATTACAATACTATAATAACAGTAACCACTGGCAGAATAGTGACACATGTATCACGTGTGGTGAGCACACGCATGCATGCACAATGAAGACAGAAGATTGCGTTGTCTCAATCATTTTAACTATAAAATGAGCTCAAAGTATGAGCTCACTGACTGAAATTTCCAACAAAAAGCATCAATTGTCAAATAATATTGATCACATTAACTAGACTAGATGTTTTTGAGGAAATTAGAAAGGGAACAACAACTTAACCCTTGTGTCTGATCAGATTCTTATTTTTTTGATAACTTTGCAGTGATTATGTTTTTAGCCAATGTGGCAAAGGTGTGTATTCTTTGAATTATCTTGGAATTATTTTAATTGTTTATTCAACTCCAGCCCCAATCATAACCACCACATATTGTTTTTTGTAATGTCAGATTTAACAACTCCTTTTGGGAGTGTGCCATCTGCCATTCCATTCGCCGCCTCCACGGTCAATCAGTTGTATCGCCTGGTCCCGCCTCCACCAATCACAAGCGGCAGCACGGCTCCATTGTGTGTGTGTGTGTCCGCGTGAGGGAGAGAGAGTCAGATAGTTCTCCAACTCTGTCGCAGACAGTGAAATCCTGGTTGTTCCCCACCCACCTGGTTATCTAAAAACTATCGCGCTGCGCCGCCGCCACAACTAGAAACAATGGCCAGGCAAAAAAAAAAATAAATAAAAAAAAATATATAATCTTTTTTTTATATCATTTTTTTTTTTATCTGTGCAGGCCAGGCCACCGGGAAAACTCCCGGTGCTCCCGATGGCCAGTCCGGGCCTGGTGTAAACGCACACACACACACACACACAGCCCTAGTTAACACACACATTATTACATGGCGTTTTAACATTCGCCGAAATGCTTGATTGTGATTGGTCAATAGCGCTCGTCAGAGGTCCGTTATTACTCGATAACGGACCTCTGCCGAGCAATAATGACCGCTGTTCGCAGCTGTTCGCTATCAAGCCCACTGACACACACTGCATCAGTGCAATGACACACCTGCCGGCTGCTGGCGAAGCTGCCGGCGATGACAGCACAGAGCGACAGAACAGAACTGCGTCTGCATTTGATCTCGTCTTGCCGATGGTGTAAAATGAATTAGGTATATTGTTAGTAAGTTAGCCATGTAATAAGCGGGATAATGTATAGCTATACTCGGTCATTGTCGCAAAATAATTGACCTTCACTACATTTAGAACACCTCAGCGAGGCGCCTCTGTATTCTAAACTCTGTGTCGGTCAATTATTTTGCGATAATGACCTCGTAGCTATACATTATCCCTTACTTAATTACAGTGGGACACAGTACAAGCATCCACACATTAACATGTGCGCTGTGTAAGCGCACGTAATGAGGTTAAAACCACATAGTATACACAGTGATAGTCCGTCGGTGTAAAACTCACTCCTGAGTTGAACCGGATCCTTTTCAATTGGACGAGACCGCGGTGTTAAACTTTTGTGGTCACATGGTCGCGGTCACAGACTATAATCCCAGGAGTGCAGAGTGCAGAGCACAGCGCCAGTGACCATCAGCTAGTACCTCTGATGAAGAACTATAGAACTCTGTTTTCTGATGAACACTGATCTCAAACAAACCTAACTCTTGTGAGTGTTGTGTTCACTCATAGCTAACGACGATAGAGGCTCGAGTGATTTCCGCTGATATATCACATTTCGTTAGCCTCATATAATATATAATAATTATAATAATAATATATAATTGCCTAAGTAATTTTTCAAGATTTTTGGAAAAGAAGAAAAAACTAATTTTCCAGCAAATGTGTATGAGTTTATTAATAATATTTTGAAAATAAGTTCCACAAGGTGTATCAACAAGTTTGCAAAAATACAAAAACACAACAACCATTGCGTAACAAAATAAGGTGACTTTTAAACAAAATATGTTGTGACTTAGGCATTTTTCCTCATACATATATACGTAGTAGGGGTGTAACGGTACACAAAAACCACGGTACGGTATGTACCTCGGTTTTGAAGTCGAGGTTCGGTACGGGTTTTCGGTACAGTGGGGGAAAGTTTGGCTTTCCATGTTCCACTCAGGGGTGATGTAGTGTGCAGTAACTAATTGTACTTGTAGGGCTGTCAACGAATATTCTATATTGAAATGAATAATCGTGAAAAAAAATAATAATAATTATATTAGATTGTGAAAAAAAACAGCCCCCGGTGGGCGGTCGTTAGTGGTTAACATACCGTTGTATTCGTTCGGTACACTACACAGCCGTTCGATAAGGATACGGTAGGGTACACACTGAAACGGTTCGGTACGGTAGGTACGGATACGTGTACCTTTACACCCCTAATACGTATACAGTTGTTATACTTGCCTAAGTCATGCGATCGCCGTTTGTGTATGTAACGTTAAAGTGCACAAGTCACACGAGTGAGTTGGGCAGATGGGGATCTTTTTACTTAACAAGCGTTCTGATTGGCTGAGGACATAGGCACTAAGCCAGCGCGATGCAGCAGTGTGAGGAGAGAGTACAGTTAGGCAGAAATCTCTATTTGGCCCAAAAACTACTTAGGCAATTATTGTATGAGGCTAACAATTTACACTTTACAACTGCAAAGGCGTGCGGGCGCCCGTTCCAAACGTTTTCAAAACGGAGTTATGCGATTCATCGTCACATTTTTAGGTTTAGTTATACACACGGCAGGCCTTTCCTCTGTAGCGGCGGTGGTGGTGGTAGGAAGTCATTTTTGGTTCCATCCCTGTTTTGGTTCCAGTGTTGTAGCATTACATACTCGGTTATGAGGAGACCGCTTCTCTTAAAGGGGAACTCCACTTTTTTTGGAAATTAGCTTATTTAACATCTTCCCTGGAGTTAGACAAGAAGATGCATACCTTTTTTGTCTCTGTGCGTGCATTTTAGCTTTGGGAATAGACGCTCCGTTAGCATAGCTTAGCTTCATCACTGGAAGTGAGGCAGGACAGTAGCCTTACAGTGCCTTACAGTGTATTGCAAGGTCTGACATTGACCAAACTTGATATGCATGACCTTGGTGGGCTCTAGGTCAACTCCTGAAAAGGGGGTCAATGTCAGACTTTGCAATCAAAAGTTAGGGGGCTAATAACCCTTGCCATAATTTCAGTGCGCCCCCTAACTTTTGATTGCAAAGTCTGACATTGACCCCCTTTTCAGGAGTTGACCTAGAGCCCACCAAGGTCATGCATATCAAGTTTGGTCAATGTCAGACCTTGCAATACACTGTAAGGCACTGTAAGGCTACTGTCCTGCCTCACTTCCAGTGATGAAGCTAAGCTATGCTAACGGAGCGTCTATTCCCAAAGCTAAAATGCACGCACAGAGACAAAAAAGGTATGCATCTTCTTGTCTGTCTTGCACAGACAGACAGACAGACAGACAGACAGACAGACAGACAGACAGACAGACAGACAGACAGACAGACAGACAGACAGACAGACAGACAGACAGACAGACAGACAGACAGACAGACAGACAGACAGACAGACAGACAGACAGACAGACAGACAGACAGACAGACAGACAGACAGACAGACAGACAGACAGACAGACAGACAGACAGACAGACAGACAGACAGACAGACAGACAGACAGACAGACAGACAGACAGACAGACAGACAGACAGACAGACAGACAGACAGACAGACAGACAGACAGACAGACAGACAGACAGACAGACAGACAGACAGACAGACAGACAGACAGACAGACAGACAGACAGACAGACAGACAGACAGACAGACAGACAGACAGACAGACAGACAGACAGACAGACAGACAGACAGACAGACAGACAGACAGACAGACAGACAGACAGACAGACAGACAGACAGACAGACAGACAGACAGACAGACAGACAGACAGACAGACAGACAGACAGACAGACAGACAGACAGACAGACAGACAGACAGACAGACAGACAGACAGACAGACAGACAGACAGACAGACAGACAGACAGACAGACAGACAGACAGACAGACAGACAGACAGACAGACAGACAGACAGACAGACAGACAGACAGACAGACAGACAGACAGACAGACAGACAGACAGACAGACAGACAGACAGACAGACAGACAGACAGACAGACAGACAGACAGACAGACAGACAGACAGACAAGACAGACAAGACAGACAGGCAGACAGGCAGACAGGCAGACAGGCAGGCAGGCAGGCAGGCAGGCACGCACGCACGCACGCACGCACGCACGCACGCACGCACGCACGCACGCACGCACACACACACACACACACACACACACACACACACACACACACACACACACACACACACACACACACACACACACACACACACACACACACACACACACACACACACACACACACACACACACACACACACACACACACCCTAACCTTAACCGTAACCACCACATGCCTAAACTTAACCCTTACATTAACACATGACCCAAAAAGGGCCTATTTCAAAATGTGTGTGGACAGTAAGGCTGAGCCCGAACCCTGTTTTTAGGGTTCGAACGTTCGCCAGGGTTTATCGAACGAACGTTCGAACGTTCGTTTTTTGTAAATTTTTTATTATTATTATAGATCCTACGGAGGGCGGCATTGCATAATCTATTGGTGAAAAAACATGTTGTTTACAGTGGTGGCTGTTCATGTAAACATGTAATTAAACAAAGCACTCAGAAGAAAATAAACAAGCTACTGAGTACTGCATAAAGTTCCTACTTATGATAAACAATAGCCCTTGCACACCGCAGTCATGTAAGGGGCTAGATAAACAAATGCATTCGTTTTGTGGCATTCACGTTATATAGTTAGTGTTACACGTTCAATAACAGGTATTCACTCTTGGTCGACGGGAAGGAGAGAGGCGCGCGCCTCGGCTCCTTCCACCGTCTACCTCTGAACGGGGGACGGCAGAGAGACAGAGAGACACCGGCGCGGGGGTCCTGCCGGGCTCCCAACACGCCTGCCGCCTCGGCCAGAGTTGTTTCCAACGCAACCACCTCCCGCCATGAAGCTCGCGCTCCGTGGCCGAAAAAGGCTGGTATGCATTAATGATCCATCCGCAGGTTCACCTATGGAAAGTTGTTACGACTTTTACTTCCTCGGTGGGGAGCTAACGCTACGTTAATGCTTCTCTCAAGCAGAAGCAGATCAATGGCGGCATTGCCGGAAGTAAAAAAAATAATAAACGCTTGCCGATTGGTGGTAACAGCAGAGGCGGGTGCAAGCGGTGTGACGTAATTGGCAGAATCGCCTGTCATTCAATCAAAATTGTTCTATTGCATTGGTTGAGACTAGAGCTCTGGTTGAGTATCCAGACCAGCAACAGCCCGGCAGAGACCATACTGGTTGAGCCGAGCAACTCGGGGGACGCGCCGCTTCACATCGCCTCACCGTCGTTGCGCCTGCTTTATTTTTTTTCACCGAACGTTCGAACCCATTAATTAAAGTCCGAATGTCAGCTTAACGAACGAACGTTTGAACGTTCGAACGTTCGGGCTCAGCCTTAGTGGACAGGCTGAGCTGGCATGGAGTGGGATGTGTTATCACTGTAAGGTAGAGTTATGTGGAGTTGGGCTGATATCTATCAGGAGCTGATGTTATATTATTATGATATTATCGTACAGGAGCTGATGGGGATGGATATTATCGTACAGAAGTTGATGGGGGTGGATATTATCATACAGGAGTTGATGGGGGTGGATAATATCGTACAGGAGCTGATGGGGGTGGATATTATCGTACAGGAGTTGATGGGGGTGGATATTATCGTACAGGAGTTGATGGGGGTGGATATTATCGTACAGGAGTTGATGGGGGTGGATATTATCGTACAGGAGCTGATGGGGGTGGATATTATCGTACATGAGTTGATGGGGGTGGATATTATCGTACATGAGTTGATGGGGGTGGATATTATCATACAGGAGTTGATGGGGGTGGATAATATCGTACAGGAGCTGATGGGGGTGGATATTATCGTACAGGAGTTGATGGGGGTGGATATTATCGTACAGGAGTTGATGGGGGTGGATATTATCGTACAGGAGTTGATGGGGGTGGATATTATCGTACAGGAGCTGATGGGGGTGGATATTATCGTACATGAGTTGATGGGGGTGGATATTATCGTACATGAGTTGATGGGGGTGGATATTATCGTACATGAGTTGATGGGGTGGATATTATCGTACAGGAGTTGATGGGGGTGGATATTATCGTACATGAGTTGATGGGGGTGGATATTATCGTACAGGAGTTGATGGGGGTGGATATTATCGTACATGAGTTGATGGGGGTGTATATTATCATACAGGAGTTGATGGGGGTAGATATTATCGTACATGAGTTGATGGGGGTGGATATTATCGTACATGAGTTGATGGGGTGGATGTTATCGTACAGGAGTTGATGGGGGTGGATATTATCGTACAGGAGTTGATGGAGGTGGATATTATCGTACATGAGTTGATGGGGGTGGATATTATCGTACATGAGTTGATGGGGGTGGATATTATCGTACAGGAGTTGATGGGGGTGGATATTATCATACAGGAGTTGATGGGGGTGGATATTATTGTACAGGAGTTGATGGGGGTAGATATTATCGTACATGAGTTGATGGGGGTGGATATTATCGTACAGGAGTTGATGGGGGTGGATATTATCGTACAGGAGTTGATGGGGGTGGATATTATCGTACATGAGTTGATGGGGGTGGATATTATCATACAGGAGTTGATGGGGGTGGATATTATCGTACAGGAGTTGATGGGGGTGGATATTATCGTACATGAGTTGATGGGGGTGGATATTATCGTACAGAAGTTGATGGGGGTGGATATTATTGTACAGGAGTTGATGGGGGTGGATATTATCGTACAGGAGTTGATGGGAATGGTTATTATTGTACAGGAGCTGATGGAGATGCTTGATCACCTCTCACCACCTCTGGCTGCAGATAGGCTTCCTATAGAGCAGCGAGGTACCCCTGGTCAGTTTATTTGATCAAAGGGAGAGAGTGGCGTCGTGCTGTCTTTCCTGGTTCACCCTCCATCTATCTTCTCCCTCTCTCCCTTTCTCTCTCTCTCTCTCTCTCTCTCTCTCTCTCTCTCTCTCTCTCTCTCTCTCTCTCTCTCTCTCTCTCTCTCTCTCTCTCTCTCTCTCTCCCTTTCTCTCCCTCCCTCTTTATCTCCCTCTTCTCTCTATCTCCCTCGTTCTCTCTCCCTCTCTGTCTTGCTCTTTCTCCTCTCTCTCTTTCTCCCCTCTCTCTCTCTTGCTCTCTCTCCCCTCTCTCTCTCTTGCTCTCTCTCCCCCCTCTCTCTTGCTCTCTTTCCCTCTCTATTTTTCTCTCACTCATCCCCTCTCTCTCTGTCTGGTTTTCTCTTATTTCAGAATCCACCCTTTTAGGTGTTTCTGTTGTGTTTTTGGAACCCATCACATTTGATTCCACGTGTCGTTCCAACTGCCGACATGATTTCACATGTGTTATTTTCAGGGTCTCATGAGAGAAACAACGGCCACGTGATCGTGACATCCTGACCGCTACACGTGACAGCGACACATGACAGCTACACGGGACAGCTACACGTGACAGCTACACGAAAGCGAAGCTTCACATGGGATACTGTGAAAATCACATGCATGAAATAACGCAAGCTTACCTAGGATCATGTCAATCACACATGAAGTGTTATAAAAAAAAAACTCTGAAGCATATAACACATGAAACACATGTGATTTTTCCACATGTGCAAGTCGTGTGACTTTTGTGTCGGGGGCTGGAAGCCAGCTGTCAGAGAGACAGGGAGCTGCATGGCCTGCTACATACGCAGAGCTTCCTCAGACTGTGTATATACTGTGAGGGGTGTGTGGACTGTGGCGTCTAGGAAACAGACCACAGTGGGCGGCTGCAGACAGAGGCTCGGAGGCAGTCTGCAGACTGTTTACTCTCTCTCCCCCACACTGCCAAATGGCCAGGGGTGTAAAAAGTACCCAGAAATTATACTTAAAGGAACATGTCAATATTATGGGAAATGCACTTACCGTCTTTCTCCAGAGTCAAACAAGAAGATAGATACCAATTTCCTCTCTGCTAGCCTAGCTAGCTTCCTACTGAACGCACAGAGAGGAAATTGGTATCTATCTTCTTGTCTGACTCTGGAGAAGACGGTACGCGGAACGTTTCCCATAATGTTGGCCTGTTCCTTTAAGTGAAAGTATGGTATTGGGTACCGTCTCAAAGTCTTACTCAAGTAAAAGTCAGAGTATCTAGGAAAGTAGTACAAGTACCCAAAAACAGTACTTAAGTATTGTACCGAAGTACAATTACTCAAGTACTTTACACCCCTGCAAATGGCTGACTTAAAGGAACACTTAAGCCAAAAATTATGATTTTGTATATGGATTACTCGCCCCGCGTTGCCTTGAATTCCTAAAGAATATTTTTTTTATCTCTTGCACGCCTCCACGGTGAAGAGAGAATCCCAAAAACGGTAGCCATACTTGAAGTTAACAGAGGGGATCATTCTAACAACAGCGAAACGATATCAAAGCATCCGTTTACAAACTCTCACACAACTCATGCAGTATAATCCAATCAGTACTTCACAAACACATGCATGTCCGTTAAAACCTTGCTAACGAAACATTTTTGGGATGTTGCTGCCTTCAAATGGGGTCATGTTTACAGTGTTCACCAGAAGAGTCCATATGAACGACTTAAAATCTATTGTTATTATACAGCACAAGTAGACCGGGGCACAGTGGATCAAGGGGCACAGTGAATCAGTGGCTATTTATAGAAACTTGTACACAGCAATGCCTTGATGATGTCATCAGTGTGTGCCTCTGGTCAATCCATATATGAAAATGTGCTTAATTTCCAGGCAACACACTTTTTTGAAGAATTGAAAGGTAATCCCTGTTTTGTACCATCAAATGTAAAATTTCGGGTTTCTTTTGTTTTTGTGATTTAGTATAGATCATCCTGGAATAAGAAACCAAGCACATGTTGGTAATTTGAGGGATATTTAATGAAGTTTTATGAGCATGTGTCCTCTCTGCTGCTAATGGCCATGAATGAAAAAATGTCACATGATTGCACATAGTGCATGCGGGGCACAGTGAATCGGGGCACAGTGGATACATTTTTCAAGTGATTCACTGTGCCCCGGTAAAAGGAGGTCGCTTTGTTTGTTGACTAACGGCAATATTAACTCTTCAATTTAACAATTTTTTATTCCAAATATAATAAGCCAGGAGCTTTTCGTATCCGCAGTCACTCTCAGCTATGCCGCCACCAGGCTCATATTAAGTACCAAGCGCTGAATTCTGAGCTGGGGGTGCGTCAAAAATATATCAGATATGAATTTCAAAGATACCCAGCGTACAATATGGGTTTAACACAGCTTTACGATCTGGAAGCTCGGAGTTGCTAATAAACAGTTTAAATCATTGTTACAAAACGAGTGGTAGCCTACTTACAGACCGAACGTCCATTTTCGCCGTTGGTGTCACAGCGCATGCGCACCAGGCAGCCAAATAGCGGCAGAAGAAGAAGACGCCATCTTGCCACGTTCGCTCTGTGAGTACCACTCGTTTTGTAGCAATGATTTAAACTGTTTATTAGCAACTCCGAGCTTCCAGACCCCACGTAAAGTTGTGTTAAACCCATATTGTACGCTGGGTATCTTTGAAATTCATATCTGATATATTTTTGACCCACCCCCAGCTCAGAATTCAGCGCTTGGTACTTAGTATGAGCCTGGTGGCGGCATAGCTGAGAGTGACTGCGGATACGAAAGGCCCTGGCTTGCAGATCGCAGTCACGTAAGGGGCTAACATTTAGGTAGACAAACCAATTAGTCACGAATAAGAATAAAAAATAAGCCTACGAATAAAATAAGCCTAAGAATAAAATAATATTAATACTGTGTGGGATTTACATTTCCTATGTTATGTAATATATATTTGAATATAAAATATACAGTAAAAATATACAGACATCTACAGTAAGTGTACAGTAAGTATAATATTGAACAATGTTGTTTTAAAAGTAAAAGTCCAGGAAGATGGTAACTGTCACCCTGTGCTCAGTGATGCAGCGAGGCACAGTGGGACTTCCTGTGCCGTTCAGTGCTACATCTTGGGGGCGTTAGTCTAGCACTGAACATGCTCCTTCTGTCAGCCAAGTCTGTGTCAAGTCAAGTCAAGAGTTTTAATTGTCACGGCATACAGGTATACAATGAAATGCGGCTGGTCTTGCCCGCGACGATGTGCAATACAGTGGTACAACATATAATAGAATCCAATAAAAATACAGTGGTACAACATATAATAGAATCCAATAAAAAACAACAGTGCAATAAACAGGTAACATGGTGTGCCATCTCGGTATCTGTACATAGTATTTACAGAGCATATAGGACATGCTAGGTAGCTTTAGTAGTGCAATACACTGTTATTGTTGTTTTACTAATTTAAAGTGGCCTTTCCTCTGGCCATAAGTGTGCGTGTGTGCGGCGTGAGTGTTAAGGCGCTCCCATAGTCACAGAATTGTGGGAAATGTAGTAAAACTGGAGCGAGAAATGTAGGAAATAGACCGCGGAGGCGTCGTATGAAAGCTCAAAGGTATGAAAGCTCAAAGAGCCGCGCGGACATCCGCGGAGTCTGCTCTGTGTACAGTCTGCTCGACTATGGGAGCACCTTTAAAGTGGCTGCTAGTGTGTGAGCGTGCTCAGCATGCGTGTCTTGTGTGTGCTTGTGTGTGCTTGTGTGTGGATAGTTCAGTTTTCTGTGTCTCTCAATGTTCATTGTTCAAGGCTCTGATGGCCTGGGGAAGAAGCTTAGCCTAAGCCTCTCCGTCCTAGTAACTGGGGTTCGCAGGCGTCTGCCTGACCTCAGCAGCTGGAACAGGCTGTTATTGGGGTGGTGGGGGTCTTTCATTATCCTGCAGGCTCTGGATTTGCACCTCTTGTTGTATAGAGCCTGCAGGGGAGGTAGCGCAATACCCGTGGTACGCTCGGCTGAGCGCACCACTCTCTGTAGGGCCTTCTTGTCCTGTGCCGTGCTGTTCCCATACCAGGCAGTGATGTTTCCGGTCAAGATGCTCTCTACAGCTCCTGAGTAGAAGGACTGGAGTATCTTCCCCGATACTCTGAACTTCCTTAACTGTCTCAGGTGGTAGAGGCGCTGCTTCGCTTTCTTTACTACTGTGTCTATGTGTGTTGACCATGTCAGATCCTCTGAGATGTGGACTGTAGTGGGTGGGAGGGGCTGTCCCTGATGGCATGGAGCTTAGCAATGCTCCTCCTCTCCGCCACCACCGCTAGAGAGTCCAGCTCCACCCATGGGAGAGGGAGAGGCAGGGAGGCCACGGAGTTGTGGGAGGAAGACTACTACAAGGAGAAAGAGAGTCGAGTTTAACGGGAGCCTAGCGGCAGACCTCAGGGTTTTAGATACAGTAACACCGGAGTGTGTGACGCTAGAATTCATCTTCACTGGTCAAGTTGCAAATCATCCAGAGTTGAGAAGGATGGAGGACTGACTCCACATCATTCCTCCCCTTGGCTTCATCAGGAGGCACCTCATCATGGGTGAGCTGCAGATTTCTTGGTGTCCGTGGTGGAGACTTTTTAGCCCAATTCGGAGGCTCCTCTCTCCCATAACCCCCAGCTGGAAGTCCTCACAGGGGGAAGACTTTAGGGTACCTGGGTTCCATCCAAAATCAGGGGTGAAGAGGAGGGAGGAATGGCTACTGAAGGGTTTATTTGTTTATTTGTTTATTTTATGGATCCCCATTAGTCTACTCTACACCCATGTGTGATAGACTATTCTTCCTGGGGTCCGAACACATAACTTACAACATTACAGCACATTACATTACAGTAATACAAAAATAATAAAAACATAAGAAACACTTTAGTACATTCTCAATATCTTCAAAATATCACACAAAAAAACACAAAGGCTCCAGCCACAAATACAATACTAACTAAATAAATCAGTAACTCAACTGTATTTCATTATTCATAACAGCATTTTTTTCAACTTTTTCTTTAAAGTAACTTTGTTGAGGGTGGTCAGGTGGCGTAGCGGAGATTGCGTTTGTCACCAACACCGGAGACGCTGGATTCGCCTGTTCGAATCCAGCTCACAGCTCCAGCGTTGTCACCAGCTTGGCTGGCCGTTGACACTAATACAATTGGCTGTATTAGAGGGTGGGAAAGCTGGCGGGGTGGGTCCGGGTCGTTGTAAACAGTGACTCCTACAGTTCGGTCGGGGCGCCTGCTCAGCGCGGATAGGATCTAAGGGGGGTAGTGTGATCCTTCCACACGTTACACCCTCTCAGTGAGAGTCCGCGCTGCCAGGTGAAAAGAAGCGGTTGATTGGCTAGACGTGTGTTGGAGGAAGCACGTGATAGCCTCCACTCTCCCAGACCGACTGTGGGGGATAAGTGCGCAGCGACCAGGAAGGGGATTGGGAATTGGCATAACGACTAACATTGGGATGGGAGAAAATCGGAGGAAAAATGGAGGGGGAAAAAGATCAATAAAAAAGATAAAAATAAAGTAACTTTGTTGCTGATCATCATTATCTTCACAGGTATACAATTCCAGTATGCAGCAGCTCTATACATTACGGTGGCATGCATTAATGCCAGGGTGGGAGGGAAAGAGAAAGAGAGGGGGGGGGGGGGGGGGGGGGGGCGGGAGGGTGCAGATTGCTTTTGGCACCTGCTGGGCAGTCAGAGGGTCATTCCTGGTGTCCGGATTATTCAGCTCCCAGAAGTAAAGACCTCTATTATTACGGCCCGTAACTAACCAAGCCAAGGCCCTGAGGAAAATAAACCACTGGGTGTGAGGCAGACATAGATCAGTCAGCCTTCTCCTCCTCCTCCTCCTCCTCCTCCTCCTCCACCTCCTCTGTCTCTTTTTCACCACTGAAACCCTATCTAAGGCTAAGGCAGGTTCACAGGGAACAGTCAGATTCAGTTTTATTGTTACATCTTGTCAGCAGTCAATAAAATACACAATAGAATACATACAAAAGAAAACACAATGAAAACCAGCATAATAATTATTTAAGAAAAAGTGCTGAGAGTGGTGATATAAAAAGTGCAACAGTAGAATAAAATGTACATACAGTACTAAAAAATACTTAAAATACTACATACATAAAAACACAGGGTAAAATCATAATTGTTTAGGTATTGTTCATGAGTCTGATGGCTTGGTGGTCGAATAAGTCCTTGAGCCTGCTGGAGTTGGGAGTCTTGCAGAGAGAAGTTGCTGTCTTAGACATTCTTGTCTCTCTCACGCCGCTCTCTCTCTCTCTCGCTCTCTCTCCCAGCGGTGGATGCGGTGAGACGGGCAACCAAAGCAACATAATAATAATAATAAACAGGGAGGAATGCCACACCACCACCCAGAATGCACCTCACTCCAAATAATAAACGGTCATATATTGCCATTCTCCTCAGCTCGGTAAGATAACAACTCCCAAGTTTCCAATATAACAATCGGAAACAGCGTTGGTGTTATCTATCTGATAACGAGATGTTTGCACTCACTGCCTTTGTATACAATATAATCTTTTTAGTCCCAAGCTTTGTTTTGCCATGTGACATTATTTGCTGTCTTGGTATAATGTGGAGTCACACAAGCAAAAGAGACCCTCACTGGGAACTCAACCCAAAACCAAGTACATAATTGGGGGCCAAGCAGTGAAACTGCGTAAGCCACCTTGAGGGATTCTACCGTTTTGTATTATTCTTCTGCCATTGGAGTCTATGGCAGCCCACAGAACCGTATGGCAGAAGGTTATGAAAATTGGCAGACTGATTTGGGACAGTCCACTGACCCCTGTCACCAAGTCCCATGTCCCCAGCTCCAACACTCTAGCGCCACCAACGTGTCAAAGTTGGAGGTGCATTTATGCACGCAACTTTTGAAGGTACCGTTGGAATTGTATATAGTATACAACCATATTGGATTGCCGCCATTTAGCATTTTGTGAAAACACTTTAAATGCTCCTCCTCCTACATATTTCCCCAATCTGCATGAAACGTGGTACACATAATCTGTAGACCAATGTCTACACGGGTTTGATTTATGTTTTTGATTTTCCAATGCATTCGCTTTTGACAGCCAATTGAATTTGGTGACAAAGCCGCCAAACAGGAAGTTGAGTCATGTCTCAGAAACGCTTTAATGTATCAAAACCACATTTGGCAGACTGTTTAGGGACCCTCACGTGACCTCTGTCACCAACGTGTCAACGTTGGAGTCACGTTTATGCCTGTAACTTTTTAACTTTATGTCTGATTTTCAAAATGATTGTAGCAAGGAATTCCCTGGCTCATGCAGAGTTCAAAGCACCCCATGGTTTAATTACTATTATTATTTTTGGCTCAAGCCAAATTCAATGAGGTAATCTTCCTGTGAAAAACACTTAAAATGCTACTCCTCCTACAGATTTTCCCCAATCTGCATGTAACTTGGTACACATAATCTGTAGACCAATGTCTAGAAAGGTATGCCTGCTTGGCGCCCATATCCCTGCTTGCAGGTATATTTTTCCCAGTCATTGTTTGGATTAGATAATATCGATAATATGCGTATAAACATGCTGTAAGAATATTGTTTAGGCTGGCATCCTGAAGATACAGTATGAGAATAGATTCAGATACAGTGTGAAAGCCTACTATTCGGGTAAATCTTTGTTTTAATATTTTGATGGATATAGCCTACATCTGCAGTTCTTAATGGAATGATTGCAATATTTTTGAAACGCGAGACGTAACGGCAAACCGTGACCCCTTCGCGCCCTTCTGGCCTGATTAGAATGGAACTCACGTATATAATTGGCCCAACAACACACATTCCTTGGGTCCACAGAGATTTGTCATATCTACCCATTCCAGGAACTAATCTTGATCAACTGCGAGGCCATGTAATTGTTTCTAAAACAGTGTTATTGTCAGAGGGGGCTCTTTTAATGAAACTGAAATTAAATGTGACATTTGGCTCATGTCTCTTTCTCACAGGAATAGAAAGGCCACTCTGTAAATTATCCTGTCTGGTGTAGAAAAGATACAATGGAAAATCTAACGTTAAGCATGTGACATCATCTCATATCAAGCATTCCAAAACTGTTTACATTATCTGTCACATCCTTGAATAATAAATGTAATAGAACTCAGAGCCTTTATGACACTGGTAGGAAGTGAGCTGTGGCTTCCTGTGCAGTGTTGCTTGCTGGGATATGTTGTAGTTCTCTTTGAGATGCCAGACGGCATGTTTTAATAACTGTGTCCTTCATGAGAAGGTTGGTTGTCCCTCTCTGACGGTGAAGCGCAACCGTGCTCATAAGCTACCTGGAATTCTGGAACCTATGTAACCCGTAGTGATTGGCTGGTTCTAGAGGCTGGTCCCCC
>NC_140179.1:73206217-73255449 GCF_963971535.1 Notolepis coatsorum
TGTGTCTCGTGCAGCCATGTGTATGAGCACCACTTGCGTGTGTTTTGTCTGCGTGAGCTGGTTTGACTCTGTCTTTGGACGGCAGCCCGGCTGAGAACAGCTCTGATGCAGACGTGTGAGAGATTGATTAAGATGATGTCTGCAGTTTAAGGGTCTGAACCATCCGGGCATTGTGTCCAGCCAGGCCTCTGAGCAGAACCAGGCGAGGACCTGATGGATTAAGTGAACCAAGCTTGGTGTGGGCTTAGTACAGAGTGATTTGAAAGAAAGGAATTACGTTGATTATTCACTAAAGACTCCAAGACTTTCGCTAAGCAGGGTAACTTGGAGATAGAATGGTAGTTATGAGTGGAGCATGACATTAACTCTGCTAGGGTTGGGTGCAATTCATAACTGTCTCAACCATATGGATAAAAGTACCCAAAGTACGTACATTACGTAAACTAAAAACATTACTAGAAAAATATATATATTTCATCACCCTTCTCCGATGCAATAAGACATATAGTAATTGATTTATGTTGCCAGTCTAATAGGGAGGTGTAGTGGTTACGTCACTGTTGTTTCCGGCCGGTCCACCTCGCTTGAAATTGCAATGTATTTCCAATGGACACATTTCTAAATCGTCTCGTTTAAAACAAATAAAGCATGAACATTGGCATGGTGTACCTTTCTGTGTGTATTCATTCACAATCTATAGGTCAACATGACACAATTCACAATTAATCGTAAAATAATTACTTATAATTGTATTTCAACCAAAAATGCTTAAACAATAATGTTAGTGATAGAAGGGAACTAATTTTGTGCAAAAATGGAAAGCTTGCCAATGTTCATGAGGCAGAATTATATATATTATTATATAGCCGATAATCCTCAATGATAAATCCCTATACGGGTGGACCGCGCGGGAAACTAAAGTGATGTCAGACTACACCTCCCTATAGGATATTTATGCCAAGATGGACGGGGATTGGGTAGGACAGGCCTATCCTCCTCCTCGTCCAGGGGGCACTGCAGGGCGCCTCAGGGAGTGGCGTACTGGCTCGTATTAGGCAGTCCACACACGACGCAGCCGCCTAATGGACTGCGGTGGATCTCTATCGCTGTGGCTTCCAACCACTTGTTGCTCTTCTCGTCATAGCGCTCCAAGTTGGAGAAGGTGTCAAAGCCATCATGATCCCACCACAAAGAACAGATCGTCCGACACCTTGAGGCCAAAGTCACTGAGTGACTATGGCGGCGCGCCAGGAGTTAGTTGAGGGCGTGTAAAGGCCTCCATGCTACGCAGGCTGAACAGGAACAAAATGGAACATGAGAGGAATGTTTCAGTGTGTGCTGTATGTAGACAGACAGACAGACAGATGAATAGACAGACGGATAGACAGATACTTCCACTTAGGAAGTTGTTCTGCTTACCTACTTCCTAGTTCTTCTGGCAAAACATGAATTCCTTCTTCTTTCATATCACCTTTCTCCACCGCTTTCTTAGCCGTCTCCTCTCCTTCACTTAACACTTTGAGTGCCAACAACGAGAAACTCGTTGTTGGCCGCCATGCGTTGAGTGCCAACGACGAGAAATCTTGTTATTTAATCGTTATTGCCTTTATTAGCGATATCTATTCATTTTTCATCAATCCAGCCTCACGTTATCATTGGGACTGGCTCTGACCTCGAAAAGGGAAAATACCGCCCCCTATCGTCTCCCGGATGGTATTGCACCCATTGGATTGGACTCAATGGAAATGCATGGGGGGAAAAAAACCCGGATTCCACATTTTACTTCCCCACACAGGCCCCCATACAGGCCCCACATAGGCCCCCCCATACAAGCCCCACACAGGCACCCCCATGCAGGCCCCACACAGGCCCCATACAGGCCCCACACAGGCCCCATTCAGGCCCCACACAGGCCCCACACATAGCCCATACAGGCCCCATACATACATACCTTCTACATTACAACAATAACTGTGAACCGGACTTGCAATGCTGCACTATACACTATACAATATTCCATCCATTGCAAGCCAACGCCCGCCCCCCCCCCCTCCATCCATTAACTCAACTGGACTGTCACTGTACTATTTATTCCACTAGCACTATTGCACTTGGGACATTGTTATTATTGATATTATTATTATTATTATTATTATTATTATATATGCTATATTCAGTATGTTTGTATGCCAGTGGTGATGCTCTAAACCCAATTGCGTTGTACCAACAATGACAATAAAGACTCTGTTCTATTCTACAGGCCCCACACAGTTGATGGGTTTGCCCTTGCGTGAGCCACATGGGTGACCCAAGTGGACTACAGATGAAATACCCATCATTCTGACACCTCACCTAATCACCCTAATGTGACCCACCTGGGCCCCACACAGTTTACCACACATGGGTTTTCCTCACGAAGGACCCAGATGGTTAACCCATGCAGGGGCCCTGATTAATTGCCTACTCTAAGCCCAGTTGTCACCCAGGAAGCCCATATATATAACCCACATGGTGCCCACATGGACATGTTGGCTGGGATAGGACTTGGATCTCTGTACCTGATTGAAAACTGGCCAAGGCTAGTTCTGTAGAACTGACTATATAGAAGGCCATCTTTTTATCTTTCTTTTGTAGCTCCCCTAGTGGTCGATTTGAATATGAAACTTTCAGGGTATGTGTCAGGTACGCCTAAATTCTTATCGTAACCCATGTTTGCATGTTTGCGATCTGATTGGCCACTGATGTTTCTGGTCATGTGACATGTGCACCAATCGTGTGACGGCAAGTTCTTTCGACGGTTAAGCTTAGGCACTCTTTCGAAGTTGGTTAAGGTTAGAGTTTGTCTAAGACTTAGAGCATGGCGATAGAACGCCAGCCCTGATTCCAAACTCTAACCTTAACCAACTTCGAAAGAGTCGCCTAAGCTTAACCAGTGATAAACTAGGCGTTAGGTCGTTTGCAGGCTGTTCGACGCGGAAATGGGCAAAGACACAGCTCGTCACGCGATTGGGCGCACATGTCACATGACCAGAAACGTCAGTGGCCAATCAGATCGCAAACATGCAAACATGGGTTAGGATAAGAATAGACGCGTCAGGTACTTGTGGACATCTCCTGCAAGGTTTGTTATGATTGGCCAAACGGTGGTCTATTTATGTGCTGACTCACACCCCCTTTTGAAATCCAATCAAATCCAATATGGCGGGCTTTATGGGTTCTTGCTAAAAATTTTTAGAGTGAGGATCGATGGATTTACACCAAGTTCAGTGTACATTGGAACGGTGTAGAAGTTGTGCTTTAATTATAGCGCCCCCATCAGGCCAATTGGGGTATTATTCCAGGAGTCACATCCCTGGTCTGCTGTCTGCCTATGTGGCAGGTTTTATCCACCAAGGCCTGAGCACACGCACACACACACACACACACACACACACACACACACACACACACACACACACACACACACACACACACACACACACACACACACACACACACACACACACACACACACACACACACACACACACACACGCACATATATACACACACACAGACACACGCACAAACACACACACACACACACACACATACAGTACACACACACACACACACACACACACACACACACACACACACACACACACACACAGTAATTAAAACAATAAGGACACCACAATAGTCTTTTACATCACAAGTGTGGTGACAATGGAGACATTTGCAAGCGATCACTCAATCATGTGAGATGGGAGATGCTTCATGTAGTAGATAAAATGTTGACATCATATTATTGTATAGAAAATATGTATCTTTATTCCTTAGTGAGTAGGTTATCTTTCCCAGAAACATGCAACTGTTCACTTCTGAGAGCCACAACACAACTGGCAATGGGAGATAGGACTTCCATTTCATTGCAACACACTTTTTGGCAACGGCCAGTAGGTAGGATTTCTGTAAGCCTGGTGGGATGACTGTGTGTAAGATTTCAATTTGAGAAGTTGCCCAAAAGGCATATCTGGGGATCCATTGGGAAAGTGACTCCATGAGTTGTGGATAAATCATCACAGACCTCCTCCCTGTATCACAGACCTGCTCCCAAAAGCCTTGTTTACATGTAGTGGAATGAAGAAAAGTCCCCTTCACTAGACCACATTTAAAACAAAGGGATGAGAGATTGTGTGAGAACTGGAGTCTGGAGCACAGCCCAATTGCTGAATACACGAGAAGAGAAGGGAGCGGTTTCAAGGGTGTTTAATGGAAATTGAGCAACACAGGAATTGGGGGGAAATAGAACAGGGTTAATGTTCTGTCCTGTGGCTGCCACGGCGGCAGTGAGCGAGCAAGCGGTCCTGGTGCTTGTCAGGGGAGCTGCTGGGTGGCAGCGGGTGAATAGGTGTTCCTCTTCGGGAACATGTGACGTCCAGACAGGGACGCTGGAGCTGCTGGGTGGCAGCGGGAGAATAGGTGTTCCTCTTTGGGAACAGGTGACGTCCTGACAGGGACGCTGGAGCTGCTGGGTGGCAGCGGGAGAATAGGTGTTCCTCTTTGGGAACAGGTGACGTCCTGACAGGGACGCTGGAGCTGCTGGGTGGCAGCGGGAGAATAGGTGTTCCTCTTTGGGAACAGGTGACGTCCAGACAGGGACGGCGGTCCTTTGGGGCACAGGAGAGAAACGGGTTAGAGTAAGCCAATACACGGAGGGTATCTAGCAGTAGAGCTTGTGGCAGAGACGTCGTACCTGGGCAGTGGTAATTAATACCACGACCGCTTCTGGTCAGCGTCGAGGTGTAGATATAGTCCCCTCATCAGGGGAGGATAGGGTGCAGCTGGGGAGAGTGGGGTGCTTGCCCGTGTGTGAATTAGGGGGATGGAATACAGCTGGGTGAATGAGGGTGAAGGAAGGGGTGACTGAAGAAAGAGAGGATGATGAGGAGTGCGCAGTGGATAGAGAGGGGGATGAAGAGGAGCGTGTGGAGGACGTGAGGGGAAAAGGAGGGGGAGTGAAGTAGGCCCGTGCTGTGATTATGACAGATTGTGGTTAAACCCATGTATCTTGGAAGGGGTTGATTGATTGATTGAAAAACGTTATTAACAGATTGCAGAATGGGTACAATACATGGGATACAGTACAGCTCAATACAAACAACTGCAAATACTTTTGTCTTGTTTACATAAGGTCCTCCATTTTCAATTCATCAAGACATTTAGAGACATACAAATATACGGTACTATGTAAGAAAGAGAGAACATCATAACAAAATTGAAATCAGAAGGGGAAGAAAATGTACATTAGAGGGGTGAAATAAATCTGATGTAAAAAGGAATTTAACTGGATTAATCTATGTGTTGGATTTAGTAACACATAACACCATTGCTGCGTAAGTTCTAGAGCAATATATATACATACCTAAAACCTTCTCACGTCCACCTGTACGTTCAGATACAACCTCATTGTTCATATAGGATGGTGGTTATACTGTATACTGTAGGCAATAGGCCTGTCCCTGACAAAGGATTTGTATAGTTGACTTTGATCTGCCAAAATGTGCCGTTAGTCGACTGGTAGTCGACTACCCCTCCGAATGCAAAATAAAAATAAAAAATGATAATTTAAATATATATATTTTTTATCATTCCATTTGGACTGTGGGGGGTGCTTAATGTCTGAATGAGTCGACTGAAAGCTTATTTTCCTCTGCGAAAGAATGCAATTGGTCCACTGATGGATACATCTTGATATTTATCTAGTGCAGTGGTTCTCAAACTGTGTTACGCGTACCACTAGTGGTACTTGGTGGTACTGCTGGTGGTACTTGAAAACATTTCCAAAAAAAGCTAAAAAAAAAAAAAAAAAATTGTGCAGTCAGGCCACTGAACTTAGAAGCAGGCCAGGCCAGTGTTTCTGGTTGCGGCGGCGCGATAGTTAGATAATCTAAGTGGGGAACAACCAGGAGATCACTGTGACAGAGAGTAATGCAGTCTAAACAGTCATACATTTTTAATTAAACTTCAGCCCTGATCATAACTATTTATTTTTAGATTTCTTGTAATGTCAGATAAAAAATGAAATACTCCCACTTTTCTGAAAAGAGTTGGTGTTAAATCTGACATTACAAAAAATCCATCAAAATATGTGTTGCTGCTAATCATTGACACATGCCTAGCCTGTAATAATCTCCCCCAGAAAAATGAACTTTGCATTTGATATATTGAAAATATTTTACTTTTTGTGTGTTTTTTTTAACAATAATTTGTGATGCATTTAAAGGGTAAACATTCAAAAATGTATTGAATATGTGTTTTCTTCTTTTTTACAATAATTTGTGATGCCCATCACAAACACTGGCATTTAAAGGGTAAAAATGCCTGCACCAGAATGCAGGAAATTAAGTTTTTGTAACAAAATAAGTGTGTGTGTGTGTGTGTGTGTGTGTGTGTGTGTGTGTGTGTGTGTGTGTGTGTGTGTGTGTGTGTGTGTGAGAGAGAGAGAATGACGGACAATTGCTTGCTGTGTGAGAGAGAGAGAGTGAGTGAGTGAGAGAGAGATAGAGAGAATTAAGTACATTTGCTGAAATACAGTTGTTCTTAATTTTCTCACTTGCTATGTGAGAATGTTAGTTATTATGTTCTCAATGCCCCTTGCATTGGATGAGTTGTGTGGAAGCGTAGTTCTAGTGCTATCTCTTTGTACATTGTGGCTGTGTCTGACAAAAGTTAACAATAAATAATGGTATCAGGAATACATTTGCCTCCTGCATGAACTGTGCATAGCTGAATAGACTGTATTTTAACGCCGGTCATATGGTGGTACTTGGAGAGCCAGCTACGTTCTCAGGTGGTACTTGGTGTAAAAAGTTTGAGAACCACTGATCTAGTGGGTTCATTAAACGAGTAAAATCCTCTTTCAGTGCCTCTGTGCCCATTTTCTTAGGCAGTTAGCCTTGATGGTATGCGTGCCATTAGCGTTAGCCACGCTTCTAGGCCTCTTTGCTTTTGGAAAGAATGATCCCAATCGATTAGTCGACTATTCGACTATTCGACCCATGGGCCAGACACGTCTTCTTTAAACAAGTCAAGAAGAAACATCACAATAAGTCAAGAACAACATTTTTTTAAATAAATGCAAAATAAAATGCAACACTCCCAGACATACCCCACGCGAAGGTAAGGAAAAACTCACTAAAACCTAGCAATAGGAAAAAAATGCACCACAGGCAGTGTGGAGGAGAGAGACCTTAGAAGGGCCATTCAAGGGGGGATCTCCCTTCTTAGATGTCGATTATAGTAGTGTTGCAGTAAAACAGGCGAACAGTTGGTAAGAATGCAAGTATGCATAGTGAAACACAGATAAGTGCATGCGATAGCAACTGAACATTTTGAAAGATTAAAGATAGAGCTGATAGCGGATCTATTTGAGGCAAAGGGGTGGCACAGAGAGGGTCGCATCCTCCCGGTCTTCATCACGGGACGTCCAACACTCCGGTCATCACCCTGAGACAGCCACTCGCAGGGAGACAGGGAGACGGGACAGGCGTTAGACAGCTTGCGTGATTGTGATGGGCAGACATAGCAATAGATACAAGTGGTAAGCATATATGTGAATAGAATAGATATATGTAGTAAGCATATTATGTGAATAGAATAGAAGTACTTAACCCAGCAATGAAACCACGTTGACAGACCACGGACAGAAGACGGTAAGAAGCTGATCCATGGCCTCGTGGTGCACGTAGAACAGTCACTGCAATCTTGGCCAAGACCCCGACACATCCACCACCTTGGTCATCACTACGAGACAAGCACTCAGAGAGATGGGGGGGGGGTTAGAGAGTTCCCATGTTTGTAGTGGGCGGAGATGGAGCAATAAATACATGTAGTGAGCATATGCATACGGTGACAGTAGAATCATAGTATACTGTATAAGAAAATTGTGAAATTGAGTAATAGATAGAGCTACTGCAGGTGTATGGATACAGGATGAGATACAAGACAATAGCTCAGAGCCGTATGTCCCGGGGGGCAGGAGAAGCCACACAGAAGGTTCAGCACTGCAGGCCAGACAGAAGACAGTATGAAGCTGTTCCATGGGACCGGTTGAGACAGAGGCAGAGGTTAAAAAGGTTCTCCCATGTGTGCAGTAAAGCAGACATGGGAGCAAATAGACTAAACTAGACAGATTAATCTAAGGGTCAGTCCCCAACCAGGTGAGATCAGGGTAGGTTGAAGGAGAGAGAGAAAAGATGGGTCTTAAGCAGGGATTTAAAAGCTTCGACAGAGGAGGCGCCCCTGACGACGGCAGGTAATTTGTTCCACAGGTAGGGAGGATGTTTGCTCAATCAATGATAGGATTGTGGAGGTGTAGATAAAGGATTGTGTGTGTGTGTGAGAGAGAGAGAGAGAGAGAGAGAGAGAGAGAGAGAGAGAGAGAGAGAGAGAGAGAGAGAGAGAGAGAGAGAGAGAGAGAGATGCACATACGTAGTAAGTGGTTGCATGCACATTCTTTGCTGTTGACCACATTTTGATGGCCAAACTTTCCGCTGAATCACTGTTGAAACTTTTTTCTTCTCTCCACCACTAACAGGCCACATTATAAAACAAGCCTGCAAGCTATTTACTAAATTTAAAATACCTGAAACTACTTTTTAGAATTCTATCAATCTGAATAGCAAACTACTTACTTGATGTAATTGTGCAATGGAGACAATAGCCTTCTGTTAGGAATCCAGGTAAGATTGTTGAGTTCAAGTATGGCATGGAAGAATGGAGACGGAGAGGGTGCTGCTCTTCTCGAATATGTGTTATTTTTATTATCAGAAACACTTTGAGCAATAACAATACTTTACCAGGTAAAGCAGGAAGTAGCAATAAGGAAGGATACTTAGAAGAGAACTTAACAACAAAAGAGCATAAGGCAGTGAGAGATCCGACTTCTCGACCTAAAGCAAGGATAACTTTAAAGCATGATAACAGGCGAGATATCCGACTTCTGCCCGTGGACGGCTGTTCCCAGTAACACTGCTGAAGAACCGACAGGGAGAGAGGGGCAGAGTATTACTATAAAGGCCTCAGTACAGGCAGCAGACCCAATCAGCACCAGTGACATAATTACAGGCAGGTGACAACAATCAAGGTCATTACTGAGACAGCACGTGACGACAATCAGATAATACAGAGACAGAGAGAGAATTCCAAGATGGCGGCTGGGCCTCCAATCCTGAATAGGGAGAGAAGCCCAGAAGTTACAGCCTTCAAGTTTGTTTATTATTTGTCACATATAAAATACATGTACTTTACGGTGAAATGCTTGGTTCTGTATGAGTCCCTGAGAGTGTGCTTCATACAGTAAAAAAGTATGTAAAAAAGTTAGTAAAAGAGGAATATACAATATACAATCTAAAGTACAATATAAGTACAATGAGTACAAATTCGTAAAAATGCAGACAATGAGGTACCAAACTCTAAGGTAACGTGCAAATGCAAATGAGGTATGAATGTAGTGCAAATCTCTAAATAGATAAATATAATGTAGTGTTAAAGTGTCTAAAGTGAGTGTTAAGGTGAGTGTTTGTTAAAAGTGAGTGTGTACATGTGGATGTGTGTGCAATTAGTGTAGATGATGGGTTGTTACATAGAGTCATTGAGCAATGAGCATCCTGATGGCCTGGGGCCCGGGTGAAACATTTCCTGGACTCCTCTGTGACCTGATCCGTGAAAAGAAATATGTCTTTTGTGGTGTCTGTGGTAACACAATTCTATTTTTATGTTCTGTTTTATAATTGTTTTGGTTATTTCCATTGTCGTTATTGTTGTTGTTACTATATCCTGTGAGGATCTGTTTATTATTGTTATTACTGTATTGTGGTGTCTTGTTTCATGTAAAAGAAGAATAAAATGTATTAAAAAAGAATTATCACAAAAGAAAAAAAACATAACACAGACATATGACCATGTAATGTCATCCGAGGACACTGAATCATTGTGTTGTGTTAATTACAGCTCAATGAAATGATTGAACGAAAAAAGGATTGCTATTGATTGATATTTTTTCATAACACAGAACAATGATTCAATGTCCTCTGTTGACATCACTGGTGGCCATATTAAAAAACTCTCACTAACTGTCAAACTAAATGAATGTGTGCAAAACAGTTTAGAGCCTTGGGATATAATATGTGAGATGTGCACAATAAATTGGCTTTGTTTTTTTCTGTGAAGTGTCCCTTTACCACTGTTGTCATTGTGGGGACCAACCATGAAGCCCATGACCCAGTTTTGGGTCCCGACCCAAAGTTTAAGAAACCAGGGCTTAGAGCCTTTTTCCCATAACCCTGCAGCAGCAGCAGACTCAGAATGGATCAAACACACGAGGGGACGGCAAGCAGTAGCCCTCTAGGGTCAACAAAAGGTCATGGGTCAAGAGGGAAAAGGTCAGGGCTGACAGGGCCTGAAGTGGACCGGTACATCTCTATATCTGACAATTTAGTCAACAAGTAAATTATTTTGTAAAGTGAAAAAGACTCATGTTGTTGGCATGCCCCCCCCCCCCCCCTCACTGGTAAACATAATAAAAGGAAAGATGAAAGATGAAATCACTCAGTGAAATCATAATAAAAGCATGAAATCAGTGATGCTACCTGATTATGGGTCCTGACAATGCAAACCAGAGACCCTGTCAAAGCTGTGTGTGTGTGCGTGTGTGTGTGTGTGTGTGTGTGTGTGTGTGTGTGTGTGTGTGTGTGTGTGTGTGTGTGTGTGTGTGTGTGTGTGCGTGTGCGTGTGCGTGTGTGTGTGTGTGTGTGCGTGTGCGTGCGTGTGTGTGTGTATGCACTTAATGTGCATGTTTGTGTATGTGTGTGTGTGTGTGTGTGTGTGTGTGTGTGTGTGTGTGTGTGTGTGTGTGTGTGTGTGTGTGTGTGTGTGTGTGTGTGTGTGTGTGTGCGCACATTATATGCATGTTTGTGTGTGTGTGTTTGTGTATCTTCCCTCCCCTGGCATGCCTGCCTTACAGCAAAATGAACGAGTCACGTACTCCAGTGGAAACGAGCAGCTGCAGAGAGCTAGCTAGGTACAGCTACACCTCAGGGCTGACTGGAGCTACAGCTAGCTACAGCTACACCTCAGGGCTGACTGGAGCTACAGCTAGCTACAGCTACACCTCAGGGCTGACTGGAGATATAGCTACAGCTACACCTCAAGGCTGACTGGAGCTACAGCTAGCTACAGCTACACCTCAGGGCTGACTGGAGCTACAGCTAGCTACAGCTACACCTCAGGGCTGACTGGAGCTACAGCTAGGTACAGCTACACCTCAGGGCTGACTGGAGATACAGCTAGCTACAGCTACACCTCAGGGCTGACTGGAGATACAGCTAGCTACAGCTACACCTCAGGGCTGACTGGAGCTACAGCTAGGTACAGCTACACCTCAGGGCTGACTGGAGCTACAGCTACACCTCAGGGCTGACTGGAGCTACAGCTAGGTACAGCTACACCTCAGGGCTGACTGGAGCTACAGCTAGCTACAGCTACACCTCAGGGCTGACTGGAGCTACAGCTAGGTACAGCTACACCTCAGGGCTGACTGGAGTTACAGCTAGGTACAGCTACCTCAGGGCTGACTGGAGCTACAGCTAGGTTAGGGTGACCAAACGTCCTCTTTTGGCCGGACATGTCCTCTTTTCACGCCCTGTCCGGGGCGTCCGGGGGGCGTTTATAAATTCATGGGAATGTCCAAGGTTTCATTGTTTTTCAGTTTCAGTTTCACGGCCTTTTGCGAGCACCTGAAGGCTCGGGACTGCATTTTTCGCCGAACATATAAATTACCGAATTAAAGCGATATTCGTTGCCGTTCTAATGCCATCTGAATCGCCAAAATCCGTGCCTCGGTTCTCGGGTTACATGACGATATGTCAGACGTGCAACTTTTTACATGGCTCGCCAGATTATCACCCCGGACTCCCGCAGGAGCATGCAGCTGCAGAGCCGCAGAGCCAGCGGCGCTCTCAGGGCCGCGCGCTGACGGCCGCGCTGTGAGGGCTGCTCAGCAGCGCCACCCACCCAATGGCTGAATTGCCAATGGCTGAAATGGAGTATTGCACTGTGCGGGCACAGCTGCGAGATCCGTGCGGGGCCAGACTCGAGGGAGTAAATTAACTATACTTTTGCTCACACAATATCTTGAATGAATGCGTTTATTTATTTCGAACATAAATAGAAAATAAATAATAATAAAAAACAAGTAATAAACAGATTAAAAAACAAACAAGCAGGAGTATAGAATGAAGTGTAAACGTATGTATTCCTACCCCCTTGATTGATTGATTGAAAACTTTATTAACAGATTGCAGAATGGGTACAATACAGTACAGCTCAATACACACAATTGTTAAGGGGATGCAGACCAGAGAAAGACTTTTGTCTTGTTTACATCAGGGTCCCCCATTTTCAATTCATCATAACATATGACATACATGACATACAGATAGACAGTATTCAGTATACCTTCACACTCTATTGTCTTATGCAACTCATATCCACAAACTGAAATATACATACATTGTTGAATGAACAGCTGTTTCTTGAAGTTAGACTCTCCTCTAAATTGTAACCCCCCTCTCTATAACAGAATTTTTGGATGTTACCCGGGAGTGAATTGTTTCGTGCTTTAAACATGATTTGTGCAGTCTTAAATTCAGCCAGGTCCCAGAGTTTCATGGCATGTGATTTAAAAAATAGTGTGTGTGTTCCAGATATCCTACCTTATTGATAATCAAATCAAAATCAAATGTATTTGTAAGGCCCGACAACACACGTTAATGTCCCTTCAGGCCCATGTCCCTTCAGGCTATGGATTTGCGGTGTTTTCCAGCTTATACAAAATATATATATATTATTTTGGACTATTGCAACTATACTACACAAAAACGTGAGTACACAAGTTCAACTCATGTTCAGCCCTATGTTACTCATTAGCACTAAAAGTTATTTTTCTTTATTGTGTACGAAACTTCAGAATGTTATCTTTCAAAAGAGACCAGGCGTATGCATGTGCTATAAGCATAAAGTATAAAGATAAGCTTTGCAAAAAAAGTATGCAGTCCTCAAGTTCAAGTATATAAAAAAAAATTGCCGCTTTTCTGGGTGCATGTTTCCAAGCATATGTTAAAACAATAAAGGCATCTTTGAGTAAACTTTGAGTAGAGATTCAAGATTCAAGAGGTTTATTCATCACATACAGTACACAAGACATAGTGAAATGAAGGTGGCCATGCCCACTTCGATTGTGCAAAGTATCATTAAGTATCTCGAGCCTGGGGCCAGCATGTCCTCTTTTTTGGAAATCAAAATATGGTCACCCTAAGGTAGGTACAGCTACACCTCAGGGCTGACTGGAGCTACAGCTAGGTACAGCTACACCTCAGGGCTGACTGGAGCTACAGCTAGGTACAGCTACACCTCAGGGCTGACTGGAGCTACAGCTAGGTACAGCTACACCTCAGGGCTGACTGGAGCTACAGCTAGGTACAGCTACACCTCAGGGCTGACTGGAGCTACAGCTAGGTACAGCTACACCTCAGGGCTGGGATTTGTTTGACAGGTTCTCTGTCAGCTCTCCTCTCTCTTCCCGTCTCTGTGTTTTGACATTCCTCTGTTTGACCTCCTGCCCCTGTTGAATGTTTCATCATTCCCGCTCAATGCCATGCTGAAAGCTAATCAATGCTCCGGTGATTCTCCAAGGCGGGTGCCTTTTGAGCTTTCTTTATAATTTTTTAAAGAATTACCTCAGTGAATATAATTTCTGATCACTTTATATGATAGGGGGTCATGATTGAAAGATATTTGAGTGGGTTTTCTTCAATTAAAAATCCTTTACTTAAGTCCGGGGGGCCTTAAAGAGCACCATTTTTCACAGAATCACCCGCCTGTCAATTTGAAAAGGAGACTGTGTATTCCGAAAAGGACAGGCAAGGTTGAAATGGAAATTCTTTAGCACTGAGCTCACAATCATATTGATTCAGCTCCATTCCTTAGGCGGCTTTTGCAGATGTGTTTTCAAGGCTTCCCTTTGCGATGCGTTTTGGAGTTTGCCGGGTTGTAAAACGCCAATGTGGAAGCCTTCCGTTGGCTAGGCCCGAGGCTTAAAGGCACGCCAGGGAAGAGCCTAAAGAAACAATATTATATTCACATAAGGCATGAGGCCTATTTAGACAAATTCCTTTTAAACAAGTACATTTTATGACACTATATTGAACAGTTTCTTTTAGCACCTGTCAAAGAAGACACAGAGAACCGAAGAACATCGACAATATTAATAATTCATTTATTTTGTATAGCGCTTTTCAATGACCCAAAGTTTCTGACAATAGGCAAAAAGCAAAGAAACAGAACCACAGGGAACAATATGAATACACAAGAACATAGAGCCACGAGTAACAGACAACAAATACAGGAGCCAGTAGGGGAGGCAGTCGGGAAATAAGTAAGGGGGGGGGGGGGGAGAGAAGGTAGGGCAGGGGAAAAGGGGGTGGTAGGTTGTAGGAGGGTGGTTATGGGTAGGGAAGGTTGAATGCTAGGGAGAACATTATATGTGTGTGTATATTTGCCATTGTAAGGATGTGTACTCTGCGACTCACCTACCCACAACCCCCCTGCTGTCAATCAGCACCACAGAAACAGCTATTTGACCTCAATGATGTCATAATGTCAGTCAGGAAATGTAGTCTTTTTTCTTCTTCTTTTTTTCAAGACCTTAACACTGTGTTATATAGAGACCCCACAGGTCATACTTTACCCCCCCCCACCCCCCCCCCCCCCCCCTGTCGGTTCTCCTCCTCCTATAAATCTCCACACTCAGTGAATCCCCTGACCCCGATCTCCCGCCACCTCCCCCTGGGTCGCGTGGGACTCTCTGTGCGCCCGTAGCTCACAGCTCTGACAGTAAAATCGCAGTGATTTACCAGCTGCTGGAGGTTGAAAGGCAACCGGAGTCTCCCGGTGTGGGGCAGGTGAGAGGTCACACGCCTCTGTTACCCCTGGAGACCTACAGTATAGGTGGTGGTGGTGTTGATGGTGGTAATGGTGATGGTGGTATAGGGGGCAGGGGGGCCGGCGTTGCTATGACTGCCTGTGACAGGTGAAGAGGAGGCCAGGTGCTAATTAGGGCAGTGAGAGTGCAAACGAGATAGCTTGCGGGGGCCTATAGGATGATGGACAGGTTAGCATCTCGGGTTTCAGGCTCCTGGAGGGAATATTAGCGGATACCTTAGCGGGTCAACCGTGCAGTGAAAGCTGCAGGGACACACGTTGTGCTGGATAACATCACCCTGGCTGCACACGCACACATACGCACATGCACACACACACACACACACACACACACACACACACACACACACACACACACACACACACACACACACACACACACACACACACACACACACACACACACACACACACACACACACACACACACACACACACACACACACGCACGCACACACACACACACACACACACACACGCACGCACACACACACATTTCCCATTTCTGCATTGTACTGTATACTGTATTGTACTGTAACTCACTTTATTCTGTATTGTATATTGTATATATTGACTGAACACTTTTTGTTTACATACTTTTTGACTTTCTATTTTATACTTTTTATCTATTTTTATCTAACACACTCCCAGGAGCTCATACAGAAAAAAGCATTTCATGGAAAAGTATTCTGTATTTTACTATGACAACTAATAAACAAACTTGAAACTTGAACACACACACACACACACACACACACACACACACACACGCACGCACACACACACACGTGCACACACACACACACACACACACACGCATGCACGCACGCACGCACACACGCACGCACACACACACACACACACACACACACACACACACACACACACACACACGCACGCATGTAGAAATGTGTGCATTGAAATGTCTGTAAAGTCTCGAGGACATTGAAAATGAGGGTGACCTCAATTGTCTTTTCGAGTATAATACAAAAAAAAATATATATATATATATATATATAAATAAAAGATTTTGCTAATAAGGCCACAGACAACAATAGGAAGAGAAATCGGATGCATGGGAGAATGAGTCCCCTCGTCATTATAGTCCCTGTTCATGACAAGCGGTTTGCAGTGTGGTCTGTGGTGAAATGTGTGGCGCCCGTCGATATTCGCCCGGCGAGTGAACACACTCTTGCCGCCAGCCGGGGAATGTGGGGGATGTCTGCAGGACAGAGAATCAGACCACAACTCTGTCGCCCCGGCGCGGGCCGTCCTGGGTGGTCTGGGTCCTGGGTGGATACCCTGAAAGTCTATCGCCAGGCCATCATTGTATAATACTACATAAGTCTCCAAGGAGATAGGAGAGACATCCCTACGTAGGCCAGTGCCATTTTCTATCCCCAGAGGGAATCTGTCTGTTGCCCAGGGATAAATATCTCCACCTGGCACAGTATGTGTGAGCGGATCAGCGCTGTATTAGGTAAGTGCACCCATCCAGAACTCAGCTAGAAGAGCCCTCGGTTTTGTCCGGAACAAAAGAGTAAGAGGTATTTGGCAGAGGGTTCGAAGTCAGGGGCCTTTATGATGAAACCCCTTGTGAGGGGAGATGAATTGAAAGGGGTGGACTTTGCCCCCCTACTTCAATATTTATCAAAGCCTGGTGATCAGTGTTCTCCCACCCCCCACCACCCCTGACAACCACTAGAACCAGAGCTTCCCCAGGACGGGGCGAATGGAGACCATGTTGCTTCATTAACGTGGCGTTAATTTACTCACGCTGCCCTTTCAGGTATAGTGTCCTCTTGAAAAGGGCTTGATCTGAATGGGAGACACAAAGGCTCAGTTTGCGGTTGGCCCTGCGCCCCTCCCCTTTTGGTGTCAATGGGGGGGGGGGGGGGGGGGGGGGGGGGTGGAAACCTCCCGACATGTGTTCGTCTGACACAGATGATTAGAACTGACCCGGCGGCACCAGGGGAACATTCGAGCTACTGTAGTTCCCCACTGAATAGGGTTGGGTACCGTTCACATTTTAATCGATACCGGTACCCACGGTACCTTTTATCTGTACAAACTTCAAATTATTTATTATCATTATTATTTATTTTGAACAATTTGTTAATATATATATATATATACTATTGCAGCGAGCGTTGTCTGCATCTAGCTTTGTAAAGTGTAACCACACTTGCGACGGTTTTCGGCTTGCCATTGCCCCGACTGCTTTGTTGTTGTTGAATCAAGTCAAATCCTAGGTAGGCGTGTATTGTGCGCGTGAACGTGCGGCACACTTCATAGGTTTCGCGGTAAACGAAAACGCTGACATCATTTTTTGTGCAGTACCGAAATGTGGCACCGGTGGATCTCACGTGAATCGGTACTCGGTAGTACCGACGTGATTCGGTCGATACCCTTTCACTGCCGCACTACCAAACGGTTAACTCTTTCACTGCGACAATACACAGAAGGTTAACCGACCGTCGGTTGTGTGATAGTAAAGGGTTAACCTTCTGTCGTGTGGCAGTGAAAGGGTTAAAAGTACCGGATTCGGTACCCATCCCTACTCGTCCGTATAGGCTCAACCGATGTCCTGCTCGCTGAGCCGACAAGATAATCCTATAGTGCGGTGTTCTAATTTATTGTCATTACACAGTACAGTACGAAAATAAGTTTGGCATCCAGCCATAGTGCAAATGTAACAGTACAAGTGCAATAGTAATATACAGTTGCATAAACTGGGTATAACATATATAAATGAGTACTACTGAGTGTAGTGCTAATCAGATGTATGTACAGAGTTGTAATACCAATATGCACAGTGATACAGGTATAAAGACAGTATGGTCGTATAGTCATACTGGCCAGCAGCGTAATATAGTAAGAGTAGGTAAGGGATATGTACCGATATAGATATAGTATCTACAGATATGTAAAAGGATTATGTGCAGGTATGTACAGACCGGTGTACAGATATATATGCGGTAAGAATAAATGTATATACAGTATATACAGCATTATTGTACATACTATCTTATATGGGTTATATGCTGGTGTATAAGTAGATAGGAGGATTATATGCAGGTATATTCAGACAGATATAGATATGCAGTAAATATATAATATATACATTTACATTTACATTTAGTCATTTAGCTGACGCTTTTATCCAAAGCGACTTACAAGTTCTGTGCGACAAGACAGCAAGAAGGGTATAACTCTATCAGCTGAGTAACAATGTTCATCAAAGTGTTGCGTGTTACAGTGTAGGTTAGTTTATTAGGACAAGTGCATGACATTAAGGTTAGTCGGGGTTAGATTTTTTTTTTTTTTTTTTTTTTTTTTTTTATCATTTCAGATAATGGTTGAAGAAGTGAGTCTTTAGTCGACGGCGAAAGATTGGACGGGATTCGGCTGTCCTAACTGGGATGGGTAGTTCATTCCACCATTGTGGGGCAAGGACTGAGAATAGGCGGCTTCTCTTTGATGACCCTCCGGGAGCTTGGATAGGAGTAGATCTGAGGCGGCCAGAAGACGCAGAGCGTAGGGGTCTTGAGGGTGTGTAGTTAGAGACCATTGACCGGAGGTAGGCGGGAGCGGTTCCCTTTGCCGCACGGTATGCTAGGTCGAGGGCCTTGAAGCGGATACGTGCAGCAATGGGGAGCCAGTGCAGGTCCCTAAGAAGTGGGGTGACATGGGCTGACTTCGGTAGGTTTGAGATCAGGCGGGCCGCTGCATTTTGAATGAGTTGAAGAGGCTTGGTGGCAGTGGCCGGGAGGCCAGCTAGCAGTGCGTTGCAGTAGTCGAGGCGGGAGATGACTGTTGATTGGACGAGGAGTTGGGTGGCTTCTTTTGTCAGGAAGGGGCGTATCCTTCTGACGTTGCTCAGGAGGAATCTGCAGGTTCTGGTTGTCGCTGCGATGTGAGCAGAGAAGTTCAACTGGTCGTCGAGAACAACACCAAGGTTCTTGGCGGTCGGCGACGCGGTCACAGCTGCATTCTCGACTGTGATGGAGAGGTCGGTCAGGGGAGAGGATTTGGCCGGCAGGTGGAGCAATTCTGTTTTGCTTAGGTTCAGTTTGAGGTGGTTGGTCGTCATCCAGGCGGAGATGTCGGACAGACAGGCCGAGATCCGCTCAGAGACGTGGATATCTGAGGGAGGGAAGGAGAGGAAGAGTTGAGTATCATCGGCATAACAATGATATGAGAAGCCATGAGATGTGATAATGTTACCCAGTGATTTAGTGTAGAGGGAGAAGAGAAGGGGTCCTAGGACCGAGCCCTGGGGGACACCCGTCCGGAGGGGGCGGGTGGCCGACAGAGTCCCTCTCCATGACACTTGGTAGGAGCGGTCATTGAGGTATGATGTCAGCCATGTCAGCGCAGATCCAGCCACTCCCATTCCTGCGAGGGCCGCGAGGAGGATCTGATGGTTGACTGTGTCGAAGGCTGCAGATAGATCTAGGAGAA
The DNA here is from genome assembly GCF_963971535.1 of Notolepis coatsorum. Taxonomy (NCBI): domain Eukaryota; kingdom Metazoa; phylum Chordata; class Actinopteri; order Aulopiformes; family Paralepididae; genus Notolepis; species Notolepis coatsorum. The sequence continues at coordinate 73,225,727 of NC_140179.1, forward strand.
TCAGGACAGAGGAGAGGCCTTTCGCTTTTGCTAAGTGAAGTGCCTCTGTGACCGCAATGAGGGCCGTTTCTGTGGAGTGGCCAGTCCGGAAGCCAGACTGATTGGGGTCTAGGAGGTCATTCTGTAAGAGATAAGCAGTAAGTTGGTTGGATACAGCACGTTCAAGTGTTTTAGAAAGGAAGGAGAGAAGAGAGACAGGGCGATAGTTGGCTATGACGGTGGGGTTCAGGGTTGGTTTTTTTATGAGGGGCATGACTCTGGCTTGTTTTAGGGAGGTGGGGACCACCCCCGAGTTGAGTGAGGAGTTGATGGTTGCAGTTAGGAATGGGAGGATGTCCGGTGCTATGGTCTGGAGGAGTGGGGAGGGTAGCTGGTCCAGCTGGCATGTAGTCGGACGGTTCGACGTTACCAGTGTCAGGGTCTCGGCTTCTGTAATGGGAGAGAAAGATGACAGAGTGAAGGATGAGGTTCTCGATTCAGCGTTTGGAATGGGTGGGGGTTGGGAGAAGGAGCTGCGGATGTTCTCCACTTTTTCCTCAAAGAAGATTGCAAAGTCTTCGGCAGAAAAAGATGAGGGAGGAGGAGGTGGGGGGGGGAGTGAGGAGGGAGGACATGGTAGCATGCAGTTTGCGAAGATTCTTGGCAGAGGCCTCGATCCTATGGTGAAAGAAAGAAGCTTTGGCATTAGTAATGGTTTTGGAGAATGTTAACAAGAGGTTGTGATATGTGTCGATGTCAGCAGTGAGGCGTGACTTTCTATACTTCCTCTCAGCCGCTCTCAGGACCTGTCTTTGTTCTCTCACTGCATCCGTCAGCCATGGACTGGGTGGGGAACGGCGGGCAGGTTTCTCAACGAGGGGACATATATGTATATATGCGGTATATACAGCACTGTTGTACATACTATCATACATAGTATTATGGTAGACTATAGTGAGCTGGGTTGTTAAGATTATTATGATTACTATGATTACAGTACAGGGCCGTTGTAGACAGTTATCATCCTTTTGTGCCAAACGGAGGCGGCCACTTAAATGATAGCAACAAGTAGGGCTGACCTCTGACCTCGACTAGTCGAAGAGTCGACTAATCGATCGAAAAGAGTCGTAGTGGACTGCCAACCTTTTAGTCGAATGCAAAAAAAATTATAATAATTTTTTTTTATAATCATATATGTAATATAATATTATAATCATTATTTCCAAAAGCAAAGCTGTCCAGAAGCGTGGCTAACGCTAATGGCGCGCATACCAGCGAGGCTAACTGCCTAAGAAAACGGGCACAGAGGCACTGAAAGAGGATTTCAAACACTAGACTTAATATCAAGATGTATCCATCAGTGGACCAATTGCATGCTGTCGCAGAGGACAAGAAGCCTTCAGTCGACTCCTTCAGACATTAAGCACCCCCCCTCCCCAAAAATGTAAAAAAAAATAAAAAGATAATATTTTTTTTTTTGCATTCAGGGGGGTAGTCAACTACCAGTGACTGCCATCCAGTGTAAACGGTACTGGAAATACACACACTACAGTGGCATTGGGACACATTTCCCCTCAGACGAAACAATGAATCCAGTTTACTATAATCACCCCTTCCGACACCTCCCGCTGAGACTTTACCAGAGAGGTGTTAGAGAGAGAATACAGCGACATCCTTAAAGTTCAAGTTTCAAGTTTGTTTATTAATTGTCACAATAAAATACATGTACTTGAAATGCTTGGTTCTGTATGAGCCCCAGAGAGTGTGCTTCATAAAGTAAAAAAAGTAAGTAAGAAAGTAAGTAAAAAGTAAGTAAAAAAGTAAGTAAAGAGGAATATACAATATACATATATACAATATACGGTACAATATACAATCTAAAGTACAACCTAGGTACAATCTAAGTACAGTGAGTAAACATGTGTAAACAGTGAGGTACAATGCAGAACATTATGTACAAAACTTTAAGGCTTTAAGGTAAGGTGAAAATGTAAATGAAGTATGAATGTAGTGCAAATCTCTTTAATAATAGATAAATATAATGTAGTGTTAACACATCCAGTGCCGTTCACGAGAGGTCGTTGTGGGCTGTGTGTGCCAGCGCTTTAATGAATGGGGATACATGCCAGTGTTTGCAGTGCTAAAACTATATTAAATATTATAGCTATGGATCTAATAATATAGTCGATTGTCATTGAGTTTCTTCCTGTCAAGATGCAAAAAACTGATAATTTTTTCATCCATACATTCCTGTTTTATACCATGGTGAATATGAGTATAGTTTTAGAGTAATTCTGTGTAATCCCAGGAAACGCAGCTAAACAGCGTTTAGTGCATGAGACTAGAAACCGTGCTATTCCTCGCTTGGATCAACAATCAATCTGAAATCAACTGTAAATTATCGGTATTATGTTTCATCATGCATGCATGAAAGGGTGGGGGGGGTTTCTATGCTTCGATCGTCACTAACGGCATATGTTGTGGAGTAACGTTACAATAACACTTTCGGATCACAACGAAGGCATGCTCGGATCAACACAAGATTGATACCATATAGCCCTTACCTTGACTAGGATGTACTGCAAAAAGAATATTCCAATTATCTGATTGCCATTCTAAGTATTGATGTCGATCGTGTTGCCAACATAATCCACCAAAGCACATGAATCGGCGGTGCTCGATTCTCCCCAATCCATGTGTTATAAACGTTACTCCTCCCCGACTAGGAAAACCCGGACCGGACTTTTGAAATCGACGTACAAGCGGAGCCAGAGAGATTCCAAGGATGTGCAATACCGGCCGCAAGGCGTTGGAGGCGGTATTGGACGTTTGCGATCTCAGACCAATTCAGGACAGCCTGCACAGGCTGCCTCGATGGATTATGAATGGAAATAGCGAATAAAAGAAATAACGACCCAGAAACGAGAATCTTCGTTTCTGGCACTGAACCGTTGGGCCACTGAAACGAGAATTCTCATGAACGGCACTGGATGTGTTAAAGTGTCTAATGTGACTGTTAAGGTGAGTGTTTGTTTAAAAGTGAGTGTGTGGATATGTGTGCAATGAGTGTAGATAATGGGTTGTTACATGGAGTCTATTGGCCACCCGGCTTAAGACAGTTGGCTCCTGTCCTTAACTCAGTCCCGCGCTATCTAACGTAACGCACGTCACATCCACCCTTGCAAAACCCCGGCGAAGTCTCCAAAGGATCTTTGTTTTGATGATCCTGCACACACACTCTACCTGAGAGACAATGACTTCATGGGGCGACAGTGGATCAGGAGGCACAGTGTTCGTCTGGTAATTGGAAGGTTCCCAGTTCGATTCTGGCTCCTCCCAGCAGCGTGTCAAAGTGTCCTTGAGCAAGACCCTTAACAATGAACTGCTCCTGATGAGCAGGTTTGCACCTTGCATGGTTACCTCTGCTGTCGGTGTGTGTTTACGTGAGTGAATGGGTGAATGTGAGGCATAAGTTATAAAGTTCTTGGGATAAAAGCGCTATATAAATGCAGTCCATTCATACCTGGTGTCTGGTGACACACTTAACATTCCATTCACATGTTAATGTACATGTTCTAACTGCTGTCTGGTGACACACACTTAACATTCCCTTCACATGATGTCACTGTACATGTTCTAACTGCTGCCTGGTGACACACACTTAACATTCCCTTCACATGATGTCACTGTACATGTTCTAACTGCTGCCTGGTGACACACTTAACATTCCCTTCACATGTTACTGTACATGTTATAACTGCTGCCTGGTGACACACACTTAACATTCCCTTCACATGATGTCACTGTACATGTTCTAACTGCTGCCTGGTGACACACACCTAACATTCCCTTCACATGATGTTACTGTACATGTTCTAACTGCTACCTGGTGACACACTTAACATTCCCTTCACATGTTACTGTACATGTTATAACTGCTGCCTGGTGACACACACCTAACATTCCCTTCACATGTTAATGTACATGTTATAACTGCTGCCTGGTGACACACACCTAACATTCCCTTCACATGATGTTACTGTACATGTTCTAACTGCTGCCTGGTGACAAGTCTGATCTGTAATGAGTGGTAATTTATGTTAATACTTGGAGAAGTAAATAGTTGTCTGACAGCAGTGGAGGCAATCAAATATTATGTATGTACCTTGCATTCATGCAAATACTTGAATCCCTTTCATGTCATGGGGCAACTTGATAATTGAGTGAGAAAACACTTTTGTTTGATTTGTAACCAGTTGTATAAATGTAAATAAGCACAGCACTGGTGGCAATACAATAGTTGAAACAATGCATGTACCTTTCACTCACATGCAAATACTTGAATTAATATGAATGAATAATTGCATGCCATGGGGCAACTTGATAGAGTGATACAATTATTTTAGTTTATTATTAATTGAATTTATTGAGTGATACAACACTTTAAAATACTTGTACAGCACTACAATGGCTGCTCTGCTTCTGGTCTCCAGTCCAGTGGCCTTGACATGTTTTAGGTTTATTAATAGTAGACAGCCCTTGGGTGAACAATTATTGTTGTAATTAGGAGTCTCTTTTGTAATGTCTATCAATATAATTAAATTTGTATTTGTTTTAATTTTATTTATTCTATTATCTCTATTGTCTTGTCATTATTGCAATACGTTTCTGTCCTGTGATGTCTTATGTATTATTATTATTATTATTATTATTATTATTATTATTATTATTATTATTATTATTATTATTATTATTATTATTATTATTATTATTATTATTATTATTATTATTATTATTATTATTATTATTATTATTATTATTATTATTATTATTATTATTATTATTATTATTATTATTATTATTATTATTATTATTATTATTATTATTATTATTATTATTATTATTATTATTATTATTATTGTGTTGTTGTGTCTTTCATGTGAAAAAAGAGACTTGTACAGCAGTGGTGCCAATAAAATATTTTCTATGAACCCCAATGGCTGAAGAGTTCTGCTATTGGTAAAATAATGTAACCTAATATACTTACCTTTATACCTTACCTGCTACACTTAGGCTACCTGCCTAGATAAACCCAACTTCCTTTATACTTACCGGTCATACGTAGCTATAAAAAAGTTAAAAAAAAAATAATAATGCATGTAAAAAAATATATATATGTACTTCCGTTATTTTAATTTTTTTTGTGACCAACTTATTTTTTTGTCTTTTTTTTAATATTTTTAAAAAGTTCAGAGGAAAGAGACATTCACATCAGCATTTCATATTAATTCACACAGTGGCATAAAAAGTGTCTTTTCAGTATTGTCCGTCAGTATATTCATATACTGTGTAGCCTGCCTGTTTGCAGTTGTGACAGTCTTTTCCTCCGTTCTGGCGGTCCTGTGGCTGCAAGACAGCCCAGGTCGCTTTGAAGTGACAAGGGTGGATGGTTCTGTTCTGATATACAGAACCAGCTTAAGCCACTCTGCGTTGTGATTTTGTCCGGTACTAATTCCCTTGTACTTTTCAAAGACCAGAAAACTGGCCTTGTTCGACGGCAGCTATGCAGGAGAATGAAGAGGAGAAGTTGTATCAGCATCTGTTTTTAATTCAAAGTAACAAGTGAACAATGATTCTGGTTAAATTACAATGCTATAGTATTGATATACGAGACCCTATGCCGTCTGTAATCAAAACTAGACTAAGAAAGTAGATTAAAGAATGGTAGTTGTTGATTGTCTTTGTTGTGTTGTTGCTGGTTGACAACAAAGAGATTCTGTTCTCGTTCCAAAAGCTTCTTCTCCGTGTGTTCCTTTGTTCCTGCTGCCGCTCCTCTGTGTGAATCGGGAGGTGTGTTCTTGTGTCTGTTCCGTTTTCGTTGTGTCTCTCACCTCCCCATTTTATCAATGAGCCTGAAACCCCGGCGTGATGTCACCCAGTGACCCACCCCTATGATTTCACCCAATCGCAAGCTTCCATAGTTGGTAGTTGAAAAGGAGATGGCCCTTAAGCCCAACAGTTCTCGTTTCATTGTTTTAAACCTAGGTAAAAATAGTCTTAATATGCTGGGGATTAAGTCTTCAAAACAGTCTTTCTGGCTTAAATTGAATAGCTACAACCCGTTTATATTTAGCTTTCATTAATAATATGTTCCCACATGATTTACCAAGACTCTTTAACCTAGAGACCACATTGTTTCATCTCATTTTTAAACACAAACATATTACCTCTTTAACTAGTATAATCACAGCATATAATCACAGCATATGTCATCTCATTCTATTCAGCATCATCAGTCCAATATAATAGTAATCTTTACAGGTATTTCATATTTCCTAAACCACATTTAAAACACATTTATGTTATTCTAGAGATGTTCTATTTAAAATATCCTCCCTAATCAGACCAGTTGGGCTGGCCTCCTGTTCCCAGGAGATAACGGCTACCTGTGATGTGGTCATCTTTAGTTTCAGCTGTTGGCCCACACCCATTGTAAACAGTTTCTGTGTTGTCTTGAAGGAAACCTGTTCTTTCTCACATTCCAAGCTGCTTCACACACCCTCTCTGTGTTGATTTCATCCTGCTCTAACTTGGCCCGTGGCTGTTTTCTAACCTGGCCCTTGAACTGACTGAATAAGACAGCTGTTTTGACTAAAGCTTATGTTTGCTTAAAACCTTTTCTATTAGGAACATTTCACAACATGTTTAGGATTTATGGTTATCAAATAATACTACAGCTTCTTAACCCCCTCCCAGCCCCCCGGGTTTGCATAGACATTTTAGGAATTCCGTTATTTTTAGTTTTTTTTGTGCCCCCCCATACTAGCCCTGTTTAAAAATTCCTAGAATCGCGACTGCCGCTGCCTCCTCCTCCTCCTCCTCCAGAGGTCACTGCAGGGCGACACGGGGAGCAGCATACTGGCTCATGTTAGGCAGGCCATGCATTATGCAGCAGCTTAGGCCATAGCGCCGGATCTTCATGCTCTCGGCTACAGTCCACCTGTCGCTGATCTGGTCGTAGCACTCCACGTTGGAGGTGGTGAAGGCATTGAGGCCTCCGACCACGAAGAGCAGGTCGTCCAGCACCCCGATGCCAAAGCTGCTGCGGGGGGTGAGCATGTCGGGCAGGGCGTGCCAGGAGTCAGTCAAGGGGCTGTAGGCCTCCATGCTAGGCAGGTCTTTTTCACCGTCACTCCCTCCCACCTGAGGACAGGACACATGAAAGGAATGTTTTAGTGTGTGGCTCAGGCTGGCAGGCAGACACTGTATTAATCCACTTAGGGAAATGAGGGCATCACAGCAGCATTGCAAGTCAAATGATACATATCTATAGAAATATCTAGTATAAAGTATTTGTCTCTGTGTGCACCTACCACATAGACTTGTCCTCCGTATGCAGCCACTCCCGCTCCAGAACGCCTGCTGCTCATGGGGGCGATCAGAGTCCACTGGTCAGTGTCTGGGCTATAGCACTCAGCTGTGAGCTGACACTCCGCCCCGTTGAAGCCACCACAGATGTAAACCTGTAATAAGAAAGAATATTCTAATTTAGTTTATATATTCCATTTAATTTCATTGTACTTTAATTGTCTGTTAATGTTGATGGACCAAAGAACCAAGACAAAATTTGTGTATGTGCAGCTGACTTGATGAAGACATTTCTGATTTCTGATTCTGAATGATACCAATCGCTTAGTTTTTAATGTGAACATTCCTTGTGTTCATCTACCACCTTGTGTCCCTCAGTTCTACCCACCTTGTGTTCATCTACCACCTTGTGTCCCTCAGTTCCACCCACCTTGTCATGGAGGGCTGCTGCGCCGGCTTCGGACCTGTGCTCCAGCATGGGTGAGATCACTGTCCACTGGTTGGTTTCAGGCTTGTAGCGCTCTGCGGTGTTCAGTCGCACGTATCCGTCAAACCCTCCCATGGCGTAGATACAGCCGTCCAATGTGACCACGCTGAGGTCACAGCGGCGTGAGTGCATGGGAGCCACCTGCAGCCAGCTACGAGTGACGGGGTTGAGCCTGCGCATACTGCTGAGAGGCTTTACGCCGTCAAAGCCTCCGACGCAGTAGACCAGACCGTGGAGATAAGCAGTGTCGTGGAAGGCCTGGGGACTCTCCGCCTCAACGCTCACGTCCATCCATTCACCGGCTCGGATATTGTAAGCCTCCGTGCCATTGGTCAGCCTGCCACCACTCCAACCTCCGATGGCCAATAGGATTTCCTGGGGCAGGCGTGGGCGGGTCAGGGGGTTTGGGAGCCTGTCGGAGCCAGGGGGGTTCAGGACGCTGAGGATGAGGGGCCTGCAGTCAGGGCTGTCCCTCACCACAGGGTTGTTCTGGACATTGTTCAGAAAGTAGTCATGCCTCATCAAGCCCATGCGAACCTGGGAAGAGACAAGCAGACGGCGGGTACAACTTAGACAGCGGTTGTAGACGGTTTCACTGGAATTCTGTTGCTAGGGAACAGTTTGGACCCAAATGTTTGAGAACCACTGTACTAGGGAACCTAGTGTTGTTTGAATGTAATGCACAGTAATACAATTAGTTACCTTCGCCAGCAGCAAAGGGACGTGTGTTTTACGCTCCTCACGGGAGTGGTCGATCCAACGGAGGACGGCCTCGAACACTGTCTCCTCGTTCTTCGCGTTCAGGTCATCCCCCTTGATGATGTCCACCAGTTGCTGCAGGGACAGCTCCACAAACTCCTGTGAGACGGGCAGCATCTCCTCAAAGTGGCACACGATGAAGAAATAGGCCTTGCGCCTCAGGTCAGGGCAGCAGTAGATGTCCGCAAACCTCCAGATGCCGACACAGTTTTCCAGAGACAGCTGGCCTTCTAGAAAGTCAGAGCACGCTCCTACTATGCCAGTGACAAGAAGCTGGTCTGCAGCCACAAGAAGCTCTTCCACGTTCTCTGCTGTCACCGGCACAAAGTGTGTGTAGGCGTACTCTATGATGAGCTGCATCATACCCGGGGACACCCCAGGGATACTGTAGACTGCTTTCTCTGAGTCGCTCCAGCGAGTGAAGAGGGTTCTGTGGGATGCAGAGTATAGAGATATCTGATGAGTAAACAGTAAGCAACATTCTGTCCTGTGTAGTAATATATTTTCACTGTAGAAGTATAGGGTCTGGGTCTCAACGAATCCAAAATGTCAATGTGGTTAGAAGTGGTGGAGAGAATAAAAGCTAGCTTATAATGGTAGTGTCTGGTTAGGAGTGAGGGATAATGGAGGTACTATCCAAGGAGGGGTCCGGGAGGGGGGAGTTCAAGCTGGAGCATATGTGTGTAGGGTTTTAGAAAATAGGTATTAGGGGTATATCCTGTATAAGGCATTTGTATAATTGTTAATTTCGTTGGATATACACTGTATACGGTAAAATATTATTATAGACTTTTTTTTTGTCTTGTTTCTGTACTTGCATGTAATTTTAGCCACCTTGACTGTTAGTTTCATTATGCATTGTGTGTTGAGTACTGACTTTTAATAATTTCTGTTTTGCAATAATAAAAAAAAAAAAAAAAAAAAAAGTATAGGGTCTTAGCACAGTAGAAGTATAATATAATTTCACAGTAGAAGTACAGTATAGTATCTTTTTACAGTAGAAGTACAGTATAGTATCTTTTTACAGTAGACGTACACTATATTATCTTTTTACAGTAGACATACAGTATAGTATCTTTTTACAGTAGACATACAGTATAGTATCTTTTTACTAACCAAGTTAACCTAAACCAAGCTAACCTGAACCAAGCTAAACGTACCTGAAATAGGCGCTGCAGCTACACAGGATTGCCTTGTGGGCATTAAACTCAGTGCAGTTGACTTTAATAACCACATCACAGAACCTTCCCTCCAGACGCAGGTCATTAAGGATTGTACAGGACATGGCGCTTGTTTCCTTTTCCATGTGGTAATTTTAAAATGATCTACAGAATATATTCAAGCTTACAGACAAGTAGCCAGAAACAACAAGTGATACCTTCACTTGTCTTCTGAGATCTGACATATACTGAGAGAATTGTTGAATAGATACACAAATGTTCTAGAATGTTTGATTATGACATCATACTGTGACATCAGAAGGACCATCATACTGTGACATCATTCTGTGACATCATACTGTGACATCACAACGGAACATATTTGAATTCCGTTTGAATAATATAAATAATATGTATGATATAATATAATGTAATGTTATATATTATAATATAATGTAATATAATAATAACGTATAATATATTTAGCTCCCATTTGAATAATATAGATATTAATGTCTAAAAACATGACATTCTTTAGAAGTCTTAAAATATATATATTTTTTATTTAAGTTAAAATAAATGTAAAATAATAACGTTATTTATATAGCACCATTCATACAGATTGCAGCTCAAAGTGCTTTACACAAAAAACGAAACAAAAGGATACAAAAAAATAAGAAAATAATTACGATCACTAAGGATGGAAATTATAAGACATGAAAATGATAAAAACAATAATAAAACAACTAGTAAAAATAGCTAAATAAGACAAACAGTAAGACAATAACATAAGACAATACAATAATTACAAATAAAATAATAATAAAGACCGAAAAATGTAATGGTTAAAATAGCTAAATTTGATAGTAAACAATAAGAAAAAATTTAATAACACTAAAATAAGACATTAAAAAAGAACAAATACAATTATTTAAAAAAATACATAAAACAATGATAACAATGATAATAGAATATTTAAGTAAAAATAATAGAAATAAAGAAAAACAAGACAATAAAATAAATATAATTAATCATTCATTTAAAAGCTATTTTTAAAAGGTAAGTTTTGAGCAGTGCCAACTGAGTGTGCTGTCATAATGACCTGCAGGAGAGTGTTCCACAGTGTTGGGGCGTAGCAGCTGAAAGCACTGATTACAGCATGTCACGGCACCACTTGTAACTCTGCTGTGGACACTGAGCACCCGGCTCTATAGCAGACACAGGGAGAAACAGAGGGAGGCTGCTGATAGTGGGTGGAGGTGATGGTGATGATGACAAAAAAGAAGAAACTATGAAAATCACTTTCTTCTTCTTTGTTGTCATCATCATCATCATCATCATCATCATCATCATCATCATCATCATCATCATCATCATCATCATATTATTATTATTAGGCTATTATTATTGTTGTTGTTTTTGTTGGACAAAAGTATTAAATAGTTTAGGTCACAGTAAACTTCTGTCTTTTCTATTAAACAATACCATACTGGTAATAGTGCAAATAGTTATTTATTCAATCAGTGCATGAAGTGGTTCCATCTTCATGTCTTTATTTGTAGCACACATTGCTACATTGTCATGCAGTGAACACACGCATGCAAGATGGGCGACACACATAGGAACACAGACACACACGTGCATTTTTTGGGGTCGCCGATTAAATTTCCTCTCTGCGCTTCACCCATCCTGTTGTCCTTCCCCCCCAAGGGCAGCCAGGAGCAGACCCGGGGACCAATCCAAGTGCTCCTTTCCGTCTTTGCCAGGGACACAACAGCGTTGCAGATCTGTTCTGCATGTTTTTCCATTTGGTTTATCTCTTTTTCTGGGTGCCGCAGAGAGCTGCCAGGGGTGCCTTGAGATTTAAATTAATTTTTTATTTAATTTTTTGGATTACAGAAAATTATCACTAAAGTGCTATCTGTTGCAGTTGCACTGTTTTCCATGAAAATACCATATTTGGATAAGTTTGACCATTTCTCAAAATCTGAAAATCATTATTTAATAAAACACAGAAAAGGATCACCAAGTTACTCTGGATAAAGAACCCCTTTACAGAGAACACTGAGTCAAAGCTTCCTGACACATCTCCATCCAAACTCTTGGAAGAACTCATTGAAATCTCATCTGATACCACCCGGAGAGCTAGTTTCAGAGTGTGGTGCTGAGTACCAAGTAGCTCATGATGCAGCAGTTAAGGTGTGGATACCATTCAGCACCACATATCTGTGTGAAGCTGGCTTTTCATCCATGACAGCTCTGAAAACAAAATATAGGGCCAAGTTGAGCCTTGAGGATGACATGTGTGTTGCCTTGTCAAAGATCTCCCCACGTATTGACCGTATTATTAGCCAGCAGCAGCAGACCTCGCATTGAGCTAGAAATGTCCACTGAGTGAACGAGTGATTATTTTCTGTATTTATTTATATTTTTTGAGAAATGGTAACTTGGTGATAGATGGGGGGCTAGGCCAACCGTGGGCCCTGAGCTAGCTGTAGGGGCTGTGTCAGCTGGGAGGGCCTGGCTAGCTGCAGAGGCTAAGCTAACAGTAGGGGCTGGGTTAGCTGTAGATGCCTGGTTAGCTGCAGAGGCTAAGCTAGCTGTCGGGGAAAGCCTAGTAGCTCCTGTCACGATAGCCTTCTTAGGCTTGCTAGCTGAGGAAACCTGACTAGCTGCAGGGACAATGCTAGCTAGGGACATCTGGTCCGTCTCACGTACTAGGCTAATCGTAAACCTGGAGATTAGGCTAGCAGTGGGGATTGAGCTAGCTGGGAACGCCTGGTTAGCTACAGGAGAAATGCTAACGGGCGGAGCTGTGCTAGCTGGAGACGCCTGGTCAGCTACAGGAGCGGCGCTAACGGGCGGAGCTGCGCTAGCTGGGGACGCACGGTTAGCTACAGGAGCGGTGCTAACGGGCGGAGCTGCGCTAGCTGGGGACGCACGGTTAGCTACAGGAGCGGTGCTAACGGGCGGAGCTGCGCTAGCTGGGGACGCACGGTTAGCTACAGGAGCGGCGCTAACGGGCGGAGCTGCGCTAGCTGACGACGCACGGTTAGCTTCAGGAGCTAGGCTGACCGTGAGTTGTATGCTAGTCGGCTGACTAGCTGCGGGGGGGAAAACTAGCAAATGGGGTTGTGCTAACAATGGGGAACCGGTTAGCTGACGTGGCTACGCTAGCCATGGGAACCATACCTGGGATTCGGCTGGTGGGTAGGGTAGTAGCAAGCAACCTAAACCCGTCCATGAGGGCAGCGACGTGGTCGGCCATAACCTGCATCGCTGGCTCCTGTGTCGGACTCTCCGTTGCGACTTTGTTGATCATCTGGAGCAGGAATACCCACTTGGCAGGTGAGTAATGCTCCAGATCACCGTCCACCATGCTACGGATGATCATCATGGTATCGGCCACCTTGTCTGCTGTGCTCTTAGATGGTGGTGTCACTCTGTTACGGTTGGGGGTGATGATGAAGGTGAGAACACAGTTTGCAGACAAGGGAGAAGGAACAGAGGCAGAGACGAGGAGCGATGCTTGAAGAAGGGGTGTTTACTACTGATCCAATATACAATACAAATAAAAGACACTACTACTAACAAAACAACGAAGGAAAACAAGAAAACTATAGGAGTATACAGGCAAGGACTCACTAGACATCAACGGGGAAGGCAGGCACGACACGGGGACAACACAGGGTACTGGAGGAAATGACACCACAAGGAAATGAGTACAAACAGACACCTAAATACCAACACTAATTAACAATGATCAACACCTGGCCAAAACACAGAATCACAAACACAACCTAGACACAAAAGCAAAGACACCATAAACACAACTAGACACAAAGGCAATGACACACAACAACCCAACAGGGGTGGTGACATCAAACACAGACAGGGATGGCCCAGGATAACAGAATATTAGAAATCAAATCAATTATGTGCAACCAACATAAAATGGCAGACCGCACCATCGGGCTTAGGTCACCAGAGGGAGGTAGGGAGCCAATGTCAGGAGGAGAGCACTGTCCAATGTTATTCTCATGCCCGGTCCAGCCAGGTCCGGGCCTTGGAACGTAACACTGGGGTTTACAATAGATCACCTTTTTGGTCTATTTGAGATATAGGGTTGAGATAGGTCAATTACAAAAACAGCTGGCAGTGTCCTTGTTGCCTAGTAACAGGTACAGTGTAGATACTGTACTGAAGACACTATGTATCACGGTTGTGTTTGGAACCCAATTTGCAGACAAGGAGAAACGCCAGACCCAATATGGGTACATTTAATAGAATGGTCAATGTCCAGGCAGGGGTCGATACACAGGGGGGTGATACTCATAATGTCCAGGGTGTGCGTGGGGGCAAGAGAGTCAAACAGACGGGGTCAGAGCAGGGACAGGGATAGTCAGCCGGGCAGGTGTCAGAGCAGTTCCTCGTGAGCCAGGCCAGTGTCTCCAGGTCTTCGCCGAGCAGGCTGAGGAGAGAGGACGAGAGTACAAAGTTAGACACGGTCAAAGAACATGAGATCCAGGCGAACAACTACTTACTTACTTTTACTTATCCTCAACGTCCCGGTTGGGGCATAAGGCCGCAATCATACACTGCCACTGAATCCTGTCTCCTTCAGCTCCATCTTAACCTCCGTCTCCTCATCTCAAGGGACATATGCAAGCTGCCTGTCTTCTTATAAAGTTCCTCATTCGAGATCCTATTTGGCCAAAAGATGTTGCAGATCCAACGTAAGCAGCTATTGTGGAAGACGTCAACCTTTCTCATATCCTGTTTTGTTACTCTCCAGCACTCAGAGCCATATAGCAGGACAGACTTAACATTGCTGTTGCAGAGCCTGATTTTGGTTTTAAGGCTATATTGTTTAGACTTCCAGATGTTGCGAAGTTGGCTGAAAGCACCTCTTGCTTTGTTGAGACGCGTCTTGATGTCTTTTTGCGTTCCACTTTCACTGCTTATGAGGCTTCCGAGGTATGCTGTTGGGGCATTGATGCACATCACCTGGGTCTTTTTCTGGTTGATGTAGAGACCAGTTCGCTTTGCATAATTGCTTAGCCGGTCAGACTTCTCCTGGAGGTGGCTACGAGTGGATGACATGACTGCCAGAGCGTCTGCAAAGTCAAGGTCTTCCATAACGGAGAACAGGATCCATTGGATTCCACGGGGACGGTCTGATGTAGTTTGACGCATAACCCAGTCGATGGTAATCAGGAACAGAATAGGGGAGAGGATGCAGCCTTGTCTTACTCCAGATTTAATGGGAAATTACTCTGTCAAGGTGTTATCAAGGATGACACTGCATTCAAAGTGTTCATAGAATTTTCCAATGATGTTGACTATTTTGGAAGGTATTCCATATGTCCTTAGGATCTTCCATAGGCTCTCGCGATGAATAGTGTCAAATGCCTTCTTAAAATCGATAAAGTTAATATACAAGGGGGCATTCCAGTCAATACACTGTTCGATGATGTTGCGTAAGGTAAAGATCTGATCGATACAACCTCGACCTTTGCGAAATCCTGCCTGTTCCTATGGCACTATCACATCTCTTAAGAAGGATTCTGCAAAAGACTTTACTAGGGACTTTGGCTTTCTTCCTCTCATCGATTTTTGTCCATGTCTGAGGTGTTATCCATTGTTTGTCGCCTTTCTTTCTAAAGCCTATGACACTCTCTGCTGTTTCTTTGTACACTTTTGCGATGTTCCCCCATGTTTTATCAACATCTCCATTTTCTTCTCCATCTTCATCTTCCAGTGCACTGAAGCGGTTTCTAAGCTCAATGGTGAACTCTTTTTGGACTTTTGGTGCAAGAAGCTTGTTGATGTCAAACACTTTGCGTCGCTGTTTGGTGTTAGGTGTTGCTCTGAGTTTTAGCCTGATCTTGGCTATCACCAGGTGGTGGTCACTGCCAACATCCACCCCCCCCCAGTGGACTTTGACATCCAGAAGAGAACATTGCCATTTCTGGTTGACCGTATGCCCATCTGGGGATCTCCAGCTTAGTTTGTGGATGTCTCTGTGGGGGAAGATGGTTCCACCTATTGTGCATCTGTTGTTAATGCAGAAGTCAACAAGCCTCTCTCCATTGTCATTGATAGTTCCGCAGCCATGCCGCTCCATTGCATCTTCTCTCCCGATGTTGTCATTTCCAACATTTTCATTCAAATCTCCCATAATCAGTAGCATGTCATGTTGTGGGACCTTGGAGACTGCACATTGCAGTTGCTCGTACCAGTTGTCCTTAGTCTCCTCCTCTGCCTTGTTTGTAGGGGCGTAACACTGTAAGATGGTCATTTTACAGTATCAGGAGTCAAATCTTGCTCTGAGCAGTCTATCACTGATGGGTTTTCACTCCGTGAGAGATTTGGATGTCTCCTTACTTGTGATAAGTGCTACACCGCTGGAGTGTGCATCATCTTTTCCAGAGAAAAGGATAGTTGAGCCCTCTTTTGTCACCTTGCGGCCTGAACCAGTCCATCTACACTCGCTCACACCAAGGATGTCCAACTTATAGTTCTGCATTTCTTTGATGACTTGTGCTGTCTTTGACGTTTCAAACATAGTACGGACATTCCATGCTCCAAGACGGATCATGGTTCGGGGTCTTAGAAGACTCATCTTCGAGCAACCGATTTCCCGAGTTGGGCTTTCATCTGCTGCCGTCATAGTGCCAGTGTTTTGGCTAGAGCCTCTTTTGGACCCCAGGTTTTGTGGTTTGTGTTTTGCAGTTTCTGTAACAGTTGTTTGTTTTCCGGGGTAGGGTTGTTAGCCCCACGCCCAACCCCCAACCTGGAGGACCAGTGCTGCGTTTTGTCTGGCCCCTCCCCTGTGACCTGCACGGCTTGGTTGAACCTGCCAGGGGCTTTAAACTTTGAGCCCCTGCTGATATAGCTCACAGGGTCCTTGAGGCACGCAAGCCACCCCACCACGTCAAGGTAGCAGCCCGGGGTACAACTAGAAGGCGAACAAATAGAAGCATCAGAATAGAGAATACGAGCAAAGTAACACAACTAACTGGTAACGAGAGTTTACGATCTGACAGCTTCTCCACGTCTGGGGCGAGGTTATATACCCTGATGTATTATGCCCACAGACCTCAGATCAGCTGCCTCGCTGAACACCACACCTGCATCTACTTGACCATAATGAGAGCGGGAGAAGGGGGAAGAGAGACAGAGAGAGGAAGGAGCACTGCCAGGCAGGAACCATGACAATAAAGGACAGACCTTTCAGGAATCTTCAGATTTTGCAGTTATGGAGATGTTGAGCCAAATAAGATCTCAGAACAGTTCTCCCAGGATAAAGGGAGGGATAGTTTCACCAATCACCACATCACCTCCATGAGCAAGGAGCACTCGTTTTACAAGCCATCACACACACACACACACACACACACACACACACACACACACACACACACACACACACACACACACACACACACACACACACACACACACACACACACACACACACACACACACACACACACACACACACACACACACACACACACACACACACACACACACACACACACACACACACACACACACACACACACTCATCCTGCAATAGGATAAACCACTCCTTGTATGGTGAACCCCAAACTGAGAACACGGTGTAGTTGTTTATGGCTAGGAGCATCGCTATAGCAACCCTGTTACTTTGATCACACAAACAAATCGAGGCCTACTCTCTGTTGTACTCTGAGTGTAAGGGGCTAAAAACCCGAAGGAGACTTCCTTGTGGTGTTGGCTTTTCCCCCTCTCACTGCAGTAACAATGGAATAAACATTGCAATCTCTGCTTTAGTACTGTACAACTGTACAACCACATCACGGATCAATAGTTCACACTATCAAGTTGAACGTGTGGTGGATCATGTTAATCATTACGTCTCTGACTTCAAGCCGTCCAGGCAGGTATATGATTTCACATGTAAGATATATCATTTTGAATGCCTGAACATCAATTGTGTTCGTGGAGGGATCTGTGCAGCACGGTGTCCTGTCTGTGGAGTAGGACGTGTGGCCCCAGAGGTCCCTGCAGCACAACAGTATTTAATCTGGAGCGGTGTTCTTGCACACATTACGCCCTTTGGCAGGTGTTTCATCTCCTGCGGGTTGGTTGCAATGGGATGTGGAATTGATTGATTGTTCAGCCCTTGCACTGAAGAACCATAATATTGTAAATTTATTTTGATGTTTGGACAGCCCATGTATTTGCAGTTGTGACATTAGTCTAAATCACTTGGAGTGTGAATGGGATATAACACAAGAAACTACTCAACCTCGACTGTCTTTAATTATAGTGAACGCAACACTCTAACTTACCATCTTTAGATAATAAAGTTTGAAAACACTGTTCCTCTAAAAACTAAATGGTTAGTTAATGGGGCAACTCACGCCACTCCCCCTCCATCAGTATCTAAAGCATTTAGACTAAGGCTGCCAAAGTTAACGCGATATTAACGCGTTAACGCACAATTCCTTTAACGCCACTATTTATTTTAACTCACAATTAACGTTTTAGAAAAAAAATTATATATATACAGTATTATCTTAACTTTTAACTTTTAAAATTTTTTTTACTAGACTTCACTCAGGTTTATTATTGATACTCTCATTGATACTATGTTTGTTTCTGATTCAAAGTGTGTGTGTGTGTGTGAGAGAGAGAAAGAGAGAGAGAGAGAGAGAGAGAGAGAGAGAGAGAGAGAGAGAGAGAGAGAGAGAGAGAGAGAGAGAGAGAGAGAGAGAGAGAGAGAGAGAGAGAGAGAGAGAGTAGTAGAGAGAGAGAGAGAGAGAGAGAGAGAGGGGGGGGGGTGAGAGAGATGAGGAAGGGGCAAGAGAGAAAGAGAGCTGGGAGAGTGTGTGTGTGAGAGAGAGTCCTTTATTCATTGTTTTAAATTATTATTTTCTTTTTTATTATTATTATTATTTTCTGCATCACTCTGTTTTGTATTTGATGCAAATTTGCAATGCATGAGGGTCATCCTTTTGTGTTAAATGGCTGCATAAAGAAAGCATTTGTTGACTCATGTTGATAAGAGTATTATAACTTGAAAAAGATCCATTTAAGGTAGATTTAGAACAGATAAAAAATATGCGATTAATTTGCGATTAATTGTGAGTTAACTATGGACAATCATGCAATTAATCAGATTAAATATTTTAATCGATTGACAAAGAAAGATACAGGTCTATATAGTTGTTATTCATAGTACTCGATCGCAGACATTTTGTTTGGCGAGCAACAGGTGTAAGCAAATGACATAATTATAATAGAATTATGTAATTTGCTTACACCTGTCTGCGATCGAGTTATTATATTATATTATATGTATGTAGGCCTATATATGTGTGTGTCATGTAGGTGTGACACCTGAATTTGCCCAAGGGGATTAATAACATTAGGAACATCTGACATCTTATCTTACATAATATATATATATATATATATATATATATATATATATATATATATATATATATATATATATATATATATATATATATATATATATATATATATATATATATATATATATATATATATATATATATATAGAGGTGGGCATGGATTAATTTTTTTAATCTAGATTAATCTATCTGCAATCCTGGATTTAATCTAGATTAATCTAGATTAAAATGGCTCAAAAAAAAAATGTGCACACGTTAAGCCAAAACCGAAGATTTTCGTCCGCCATCCCGTTTTAAACAGCGTAAATACGACATTTCTCTTCGTTTTTAAAGCAATCAATTTATATTCGCCAAATCCTACACATCATAGCTAGTATCCCTCCGTTTTTAATAACAATCCGACCGTCGCAACATTCTAAACACATAATATTCGCTTGTGTTTCGCCGATTTGTCATGCTGACTGACGTTGTGTTTTCCTCTGTGTGAGACATTGAAATCAAACAAAGAGACAAAAACGTGCCAATTCCGTGAACCATGAACAGGGCGTGAAGAAGGTTGAAAAACAGGAGAATCACGGGGAAAACGGGAGGGTTGACAGCTGAATGGGTACAATACAGTACGGCTCAATACACACAATTGTTAAGGAGATGCATACCAGAGAAAGACGTTTGTCTTGTTTACATCAGGGTCCCCCGGCCTCACCATACGAGAAATATTCAGTTTCAATCTGTTTGCGCATTTAGTATACAGTCACAGTGTTTGACTTACGTAATGATCCATTTTGATGTAAAACGCCAAAGAATAATCATCACAAAGTCACTATGTTATCCAATATCCAGCCTGAAACTTTTCTTCATTGAAACGCCAAACGAGGCATTCGAAAAAGCCGCCTCCCCTTTTCCAACATGTCGTATACGTCATGCCGAGGGACCGTGGGGCACTGGATCAAACCATTAAATGTGGGGGGTCACACAATCTTTGGAAACTTAAAAACGTGCTATTAAGTGTCATTGCGTATTATTAATTTGATTGAAATTACGTAGTTATGGTTAGATTTATATATTCATATGATCAAAAAGTGGAGGAGCAAAAGCACAAGTTTGCCCCCCCAAGCTCAATAGTGGTGGGGCACCTGCTTCGACTGCTCCATTATGTAGGCGCCTATGAATATGTATATATAACTGAAAATTATAATGATAATAATAATAACAGACACTGGCCATGGCCATTGAATGTGTGATTGAGTTGTCGAATTCTAACATAGAATTCTGAGAAAACATTCCAAAAAAAACTTGGTTCTATCTCTCTTATGGATCAACATTACTGTAACTGAGGGGTACAATTCCCTGACTGTATTGTTAGATATGGTATTTAATACCACTACCTCTTGTACTTTAACTTCTGGCCATCCAGTACATGATATAAGTATGATGAACACTTTCCCACCTGATGAAACGAATCCACACAAATGTACAAATCGAAGGTTTAATATAGCAAAAGGTATATACAACGTTCACTTGTTTACACTTATGATTTGAAATATGCACTTTTATGGCAAATGAGTATTCGTAGGTAAATCAACATTGAATGTCCAATCTCTGGTTACGCAGGGAGTAAGTATACAACCTGGAATATTTAGGAAACGATAGCGATGGTACTTAAATGATTATAGCTGGATACACTAAGGGGGGGGGGGGGGGGTCCCGCTGGTTGTAAGACAGTAGGAGGGGGGGGTTAGAGAAGCCGCTGGCGGTATCCCATCTGGCCGACGGTGTCTTGGGAGAATTCAAAGTCTTGAACACGGTGCCCACAGAACCTCGGTCCGCAGACGAATACAGCTGGACCCTCTGTGGACGGTAGCTGCCGGTCCACAACGGAGAGACGTGAGGCGACCTCACTGGTGTAGAGCGCCGTCTCACCTGGAGTCCTCTCCGGGGGGTAGTTCCAACACTCCTCGGATGCAAGCACCACTAGGGGTCTGCCCAGCCTGGTTAAGCGTCCAGATAACGTCAGGAACGATGGGGGTACTGATAACTTTAGAACTCTAACCGAACGATGCACCATACATAAATAGACTATTATTAGCTTAATAGAATACGTCCAACTCGACGGTATAGTGCCAACTATGACTATTCAACTATTAATCTACACGATATCTCAATGCCTATTCTGGGGCCAAGTAGGCCTTACTACACCACACGTGCGTCGTGGGGAGGCTTTGCGTCTGTCACTCTGTTGGAGGGTAAAGAACTGGACTAAAAGAAAGTTCTACTTTATTTGCGCCATATATATATGCGCTATGAACAAATAGTACCATTCGTATTTCGCCCGACATATTCCTGCGCGGAACCGGGGCTTGCCACGACATGTTGGGCGGCACGATTGAACTTGGACCTAGGGGTATGGCAACCTGGCGCCAGGTTCTCGTCCAATGGTAGAATGAAACTATTATGGGCTGTTTAGTAGACTAAAGGGATATTCAGTGCATATTGTACAAGGAATATACAGGGGATATCAAACGATATACAAATACAATTAAATATATATATATAAATAAATATATATATTCGGTTTAATCTGATCCTTCACAACAGCCGCCCCCTAATTAGTCCCACCTAATTAGCTAAGCAGAGACAGATTAACCGCACTGTCTACCACTCAAGGTCCGCTGTAAGGGTCAGTCAACTCACAAAGTCATGGGGTCATGGTCATCATCGATAGTATCTGGGAGTCGGGGCAGTTTTATGAGCCTCGCCACGGGACGTGTGTAAGTGCGCCCTTGGACGAGTACTTCAGCTGCTCGGACCTTGCCATCGGCACCGGTGATCACTTTGCTTACGCGGCCAGCCGGCCACATAGCTCTGGGTAGTGACTGGTCAATAATCAGGACGACTGTTCCTTCTGTCAAATTGTCTCTCTCTTTTACCCACTTCTGGCGGGTCTGTAGAGACGGTAGGTAGTGAAGTAGGAAGCTGCTCCAAAACTTGTCAGCTAGTACTTGGCTGTACCTCCACATTCTTCGGCCGTTCGCTTCTTCAGGCCTGTACATTGTCTGGGGTAGCGCGGGGTCCAGCCGCGCCATTAGGAGTGTGTTGGGGGTGACTGGGTCGACATCTGCTACATCACTGGAGACGTAACCGAGGGGCTTTGAGTTCAATACTCCCTCGATCTCCGTGAGGACTGTCATTAGGACTTCCTCCGCCACAGTCTGGGCCCCAAGTACGGCGTACAGGGCTGTCTTTATAGAACGTACTTCTCGTTCCCAGGTTCCACCGAAGTGGGGTGCGTTCGGGGGATTAAACTGGAAGTCAATCTGGGATGGAGCGAGGTGGGTCTTAAGTTCTGGGCCCATAGCTTGGAAGCTCTCCCTCAGCTCTCTTTCTCCGCCTTTGAAGTTGGTCCCGTGATCAGACAACAATGTAGACGGTTTTCCTTTCCGTGATGTGAATCTTCGGAAGGCCATAAGGAATGAGTCTGTGCTCATGGTCGGAAGGAGCTCGATATGTATCGCTCTGGTGGTCATGCATTTGAATACAATACCCCACCGCTTCTCGGTGCCTCTTCCTCTCTTTATATACAACGGGCCAAAGCAGTCCATGCCTGTGGAGTGGAATGGCTTGTCGCCAATTCGGAGGCGACAGGGGGGTAAGTCAGCCATCCGTGGTATGCTGGGCTGCGCGCGCCACTTACGGCAGTCTAGACAGGTTCGCTGGAAGCGCCGTACTGCTTCTCTGCCTTGCAGTATCCAATAGCGACGTCTGATCTCCGCGAAGACTCTCTCTGCTCCTGCGTGGTGTACATCCTCGTCGTATTTCTTTATGATCAGCTCTGTGACCTTGTGTCGGCTGTTCAAGACGATCGGGTACTTAATGTCATCTGGTAGATCGGGGGCTCTCCGCAGGCGACCACCCACTCTGATGAGATTATGGGCGTCACTCTCTGGTGCCAGGTGAATCAGTCTGCTGTCTGATGGGACGGGGTTTCCTCCCTGTAGACAATCTAGCTCATCGGGGAACGAGTCTCTCTGGGCTCGTTGTAGTAGAAGAAGTTCTGCTTCTTCGTAGTCAGCTGCTGACATGTCAGTGGTGGACTGAATCTCTGGGTGGTGCCGCAGGAATATTCTTTGCTGCGCACTCTCTAGGGTAATGCAGTCATCTATGTTGGGGTCTGTGGAGGCGACAGTGCTCAGTCCACAGAACATAGGTTTCTTGTTCTCAGCCTCCTCGTTACTTGCTTCCCGCGGGATGGGCGTAGGCCATTCTCCTTCCGGGAGCTTGAGGAATTCTGGTCCGTCACTGTAGATGTTGCGACGGGTTAGGTCATCCAGAGACATTCCCCGGGTGATGACGTCAGCTGGGTTGTGTTTGGTGTCCACATACCGCCAGCTCGCTGCTTCTGTTAACTCTTGAATCTCGGTGACTCTGACTCCCACGAAGACTTTGTATCTGCATGAATCAGACTTGATCCATGTGAGTACTGTCGTGGAATCTGACCACAAGATTGTTCTGTGCACCGGAATGGTGAGTTCACGTTGGATTAACGTGGCTAGATGCGCTCCTGCGAGGGCTGCGCAGAGCTCTAGACGCGGGATAGATTGTTGCTTTTGGGGGGCTATTCTTGAGCGAGCCAGGATGAAAGCAGTGTGTATCTTTCCTCCCTTCTCTTGGGCACGCAAGTAAGCCACCGATCCGTAGGCTACTTCGGAGGCGTCGCTGAAGACGTGTAGATCAATCTCGCATGTCTCTGGCCTCACTGTGGTTGGGAAGTAGCTGCGGCGTATATTGACGCCTGGGAGTGAGCAGAGTTCCGTCTCCCACTCTCTCCATGTTGAGGCAAGGTGTGCGGGTATTGGGTCGTCCCAGCCCTGGTCCTTGTCCCATAGTGCTCGTACAATCATCTTTGCCCTGGTGGTGTAAGGTAGAATACATCCCAACGGGTCATATTGTCTGGCGAGTGTTCTGTACACACTCCGTCTGGTGGTCGGTATCGCCGTCGACCTTCCCTGCTCTGGAGCCAAGGGTTTGTGTCTATAGTGGAGCGAGTCGCTTTTGAAGCGCCAGACTAGTCCTAGTGTCATTTCTTGGGCTTCTCCTGGGATTGTCGCCATCCAGGTCTCGCTGCTGGCAGCCTTATCCGCGGGGGAGAGGCTGCGCAATACGTGCGGGTCACTGCTGGCCCACTGCCTGAGATCAAAGCCGCCTTTGATCAGGGAGGCGCGTAACTTGATTAGGAGAGCCTCGGCTTCTTCTTGAGTCGAAACGCTTTGTAAACAGTTGTCCACGTAGAAACTGTTCTTCACACTGTGTTGGACCTCTTCATCTGCTGTTGGGTCCTCTGCGACGTGTTTCTGTAGTGCAAATGTAGCACAGCACGGGCTGCATGTGGTTCCGAAGGGGAGTACTTCCCACTGGTAGATGGCTGGGTTCTCATCTCCGATCCTCTCTCTCCATAGGAACCGCAGCAGAGGCTTGTCCTCCTCTACTAGTCTCACCTGCAAGAACATCCCTTTGATATCCCCGCTGATAGCCACCTTGTCCTGGCGGAAGCGCAGTAACACGCCTAGTAGGGAGGGGCCGAGTGTGGGGCCGGGCAAGAGCTCTTTATTCAGATTTTGGGATCCGATCTGGTAGCTGCAGTTAAACACAATGCGATCCTTGCCGTTGTGATGGACCTTGTGATGCGGCACGTACCATGATTCGGTCGTCTGATCGGCCTCTTTAATGTCAATCTTTGTTACGTGTCCCGCTGTGATTAGCTTCTCAATCTCGGCGCGGTACACACTCTCTTGAGCGGGGTCTTTGGCTAGGCGCCGCTCCGTGTTCAATAGATAGCGCTCCGTGGCGTCTTTCTTTGCGTGAAAGGTGGGCATTCCCTCTCGCCTCAGGAGTGGAGTTGCGTATCTCATCACTCCGCCGACTGTGACTCTCTTTGTCCCCTGCTCGAGTAGGTTGATGGCGTAAATGTCTTCTTTAGAGCGAATATCTTTCTTTTCGTTCTTAAAGGGCATTGTCTCTAGTGTCCATAGCCTCTCGACATGCTGCAGGAGAGTGGTGTCTTCTTCTGTCGTTCTGGAGTGGAGGCAGCTAGTGGCTGCTGTTCGGTTGAGAGATTTAGCGAGGGGGCCTTGTAGGGTCCACCCTAGGCAGGTCTCGACTGCTGCAGGACAGCCTCGGGGTCCTGTATGAACCCGGTCAATCGGGACTATAAGTTCTGCATGGTCGGAGCCTATCAGCAGGGTCGGGGTAGCGCCGTCTATGAGCGGGATAGGTAATTGGCGCAGGTGCACATATTTATCCATCAACTTGGTGACAGGGTAGGTGTACTGCATAGTCCTATTTCTTGGCTGGTGAAAGCATTTGTAATCTTGTACCGTCGCTCTGGCTGCCCGTTTGCTGCGATAGTGAAGGAGACATTCTCGCCTTTTATCGTCTTTAAATCTCTTCTTATTGTCCGAATCGTCATTTCGTTCTTGCTCCCCCGCAGTCCCAGCTGGGCCGCAGCGGACGCGAGCAGAAGGGTCTTCTCTGACCCGTCGTCAAGGACGGCGTAAGTGTCCATGACTTTATCTTGGTAGCTCAATGTCACACGGACTACCTTTAAGAGCACTTGGGCGCCGCTGCTGCTGGCGGGGTCAATGTACATGACACTTGCCTTGGTGCCGCTCCGTGGTGCAGGTGGAGGCCGTCTTCCGTTACTTTCGTGTAGTATATCTAGATGGGCTCCATCGCACCGGCTGCACCTTTTCTTTAGGCGGCATTCGGCTGCCATGTGGGGCCACGCACATCGATAACAGCGCCTGTTGGACTTTATCCATTGACTCACTTCTTCTGCATTCATCTTTGTGAATAGGTCACATTGTGACAGCCAGTGTTCTTTCTCACAGTAGGGACACGCTTTCTTCCACTTCTCTTTTCTCGAGGGGGTGCTGTGACTCTTACTGCTCGGTACTGACTCTGATTGGTGCATGACAGTCACCGATCTTCTTCCATCATTTATTCTCCTGGGTCCCTCTCTGGAGCTTGGCGTGCTCCGCCCGAATGTATCTAGTCGTAAGCTGCTGACTTCTCTCGCCAGGAAGTCGGCTAGATCAAGGAGGGATGGCTCGGGGCCGTTGGGATCCCGGTAATCTCTCTGCCGCCTAAAGCGCTCCTGTCTTGCGGGTGGCAGCTTCTCCAAAATCCTCTCGACGTTAGAGTTGGCGTATAGCTCATGCATGCCCTTCTCCCGTTGCGCTCCCAGCATCCCTACCAGGGACTGCACTTTGATTGACAGGTCGTCTAGTGAGCGATTGTCTGTGGCTGGGGGTAGGCGATCAATATGCCTTATCTCTTGGATTACGTAATCCCATATACGTCCATATCTCTGGTCCAGCGCCGCTAGGGCCGCTGTGTATGGTGTCGAAGAGGTGGCATAGGCTAGCGCTATATTGTGCGCTCGCGGTACTTTCAGGTGCTTCAGTAATATTGCATACTTGTGGCGTTCATCAGCGACATCCACCATCATTGTCTCTAAGCACATCCGGAGCTCCGTGTACTGTGCTCGACTCTCATAGGCGAAGTCTGGGAATGACGGCGTGGCAATGTATGACGCCGTGGATGGCTGATACATCGGCGAGCGTTGGGGGAGAGACCTCCTGGGCGAGTCCCCTCTTGCGCCTCGCTGTGGGCTGGTACTGACAGGGTACCATGGCCCGCTGGTCCAGGTGCTATTCCTCGGGGCTGGTCGTGCGTCGTGCTCACCCGTGAATAGAGTCGGGGGTCTGTAGCGCAGCGCCGCGGGGGTATAGCCTGGACTGTATGGGACCTCCTGGTCCGGTGGAGTACTGTGCTGTCGTCGGGCTTGGTTCTCCTCCTCTCCCTCTTCTTCCTCTATCAGATCTTCCAGATCCTGTAATCGTTTATTTAGCTTCTCCGCAGTGTATGCCGCTCCTTCCTTGTAGCTGGGTCTCGCTTGGACCGGTCTGGGAAGGGGGTCTGCGGGGGGTCTAGACTCGGTCTGTTGGTCAAGTTCAGGGTCGCTTGCTCGTTGAGGAGACGCTGCCCTTGACTGTTGTCTCGACGAGTTCCTTGAACCCCTGGCGGAGGGGGAGGGTGTTGCCTTGCGGATCAGCTGCTCCATTAGCTGCGCTTGTAACTTGTCGCGCTCGACTTCGCGCTTGGTGAGATCTGCTTCTCTTTGGGCACCGGCAGCGGCGCGCTGGGCGTCGGCCCGGTCTCTTGCCATATTCTCCTCTGTCTGGAGGCGTCTCATCTCCAGGCGTGTGCGCTCTTCTTCGCTCCGTTGTTGCGCTTGGAGTTGTTCGCGCTCGCTAAGCGCCTGTGCTTGGAGACGGTCTCTTTCAATGGTAAAATGTTCGCGCTCGCTAAGCGTCTGCGCTTGGAGTCGATCGCGTTCGGTAGAGGCTGTCAGGCTGACGAGGAACGCCTGTTGTAGCATCCTCTCCGCTTCGCTGGGGAAGGCGGTTGTGGAGGTGAGCCGCTCCTGCGTGAGCCGCTCCTGGGGGTACTCGTTGGGGAGTCCTGGAGCTCTATTTCCTCGCGCTCTCCTCCTCTTCTTCCGTGCAGAGTTCTCTCTCTGTAGGGTCGTCTTCCTCCCGGGGCTGGTCGGGGACTACTTCTTGGGTAGTGGCGGGGGGTAAAGGCATGTCTGCTCCCTCCTGGTCCCCACCGTGAGCTTGGTCAGTTACATTAGGACCTACTAGGGCCTCTGTGGTCGGGGAACCTGGTCGTTAAGGTCAGACATAATTTTACTTCTACTTTTACCGCGTTTACCGTTGTCGAAGGCTAGGTAGTTGACTGACAGTGTAAGCCTCTAAGTACTGAGGTGTCTGTCGTCTGCGCCGCGGCGTTCTAGGTTAGGAGGATCGTTTCGTGGAGTGTTCATCATAGGCCATTTCAATATTAATAACACTATATTAATATTACACTAGTTACCATCCGGCTCGAAGGACCAATTGTAACTGAGGGGTACAATTCCCTGACTGTATTGTTAGATATGGTATTTAATACCACTACCTCTTGTACTTTAACTTCTGGCCATCCAGTACATGATATAAGTATGATGAACACTTTCCCACCTGATGAAACGAATCCACACAAATGTACAAATCGAAGGTTTAATATAGCAAAAGGTATATACAACGTTCACTTGTTTACACTTATGATTTGAAATATGCACTTTTATGGCAAATGAGTATTCGTAGGTAAATCAACATTGAATGTCCAATCTCTGGTTACGCAGGGAGTAAGTATACAACCTGGAATATTTAGGAAACGATAGCGATGGTACTTAAATGATTATAGCTGGATACACTAAGGGGGGGGGGGTCCCGCTGGTTGTAAGACAGTAGGAGGGGGGGTAGAGAAGCCGCTGGCGGTATCCCATCTGGCCGACGGTGTCTTGGGAGAATTCAAAGTCTTGAACACGGTGCCCACAGAACCTCGGTCCGCAGACGAATACAGCTGGACCCTCTGTGGACGGTAGCTGCGCGTCCACAACGGAGAGACGTGAGGCGACCTCACTGGTGTAGAGCGCCGTCTCACCTGGAGTCCTCTCCGGGGGTAGTTCCAACACTCCGCAGTGTTGGCCTTTATCCATGGAATAATCAAAGCACCCAAAGCATAATCCAAGCCGTGTAAGGCTCGCCGTCGTCCGGGTAGAGTAATCCAATATACAGGTCCAGTCGCCCTGGCCCGGAGCTCCTCGGATGCAAGCACCACTAGGGGTCTGCCCAGCCTGGTTACCAGCCTGGTTAAGCGTCCAGATAACGTCAGGAACGATGGGGGTACTGATAACTTTAGAACTCTAACCGAACGATGCACCATACATAAATAGACTATTATTAGCTTAATAGAATACGTCCAACTCGACGGTATAGTGCCAACTATGACTATTCAACTATTAATCTACACGATATCTCAATGCCTATTCTGGGGCCAAGTAGGCCTTACTACACCACACATGCGTCGTGGGGAGGCTTTGCGTCTGTCACTCTGTTGGAGGGTAAAGAACTGGACTAAAAGAAAGTTCTACTTTACTTGCGCCATATATATATGCGCTATGAACAAATAGTACCATTCGTATTTCGCCCGACATATTCCTGCGCGGAACCGGGGCTTGCCACGACATGTTGGGCGGCACGATTGAACTTGGACCTAGGGGTATGGCAACCTGGCGCCAGGTTCTCGTCCAATGGTAGAATGAAACTATTATGGGCTGTTTAGTAGACTAAAGGGATATTCAGTGCATATTGTACAAGGAATATACAGGGGATATCAAACGATATACAAATACAATTAAATATATATATATAAATAAATATATATATTCGGTTTAATCTGATCCTTCACAACAATTACACTTGGTCTTTTACCAAGGTCACTTTATTTATATAGCACTTTTAAAACCAACAGAAGTTGCACCAAAGTGCTTTACAATATAAAAACTGAGAAATACAAAAAATACAAAATACAGTATACACAAAATCGAATGCTACAATACATTAAAACAATCACGACACGACCGAGGATGCATGGCTT
>NC_140179.1:73255649-73268149 GCF_963971535.1 Notolepis coatsorum
ATGAGGGGGGGGGGGGGGGGGGGGGGGGTCGTGGAAGGAGGGATTGCAGAGGTGGCAAGGGGACCTGTTGTAATATATGGGGCAAATGGTCCTGTTGATGTACTAAGGAAAGTTGCTGGGGATGAAAATGAGGGGGGGGGGGGTCGTGGCAGGAAGGATTACGGAGGTGGAGGGTGGATCTGTTGAGACACAAGGGACAGGAAAAGGGGATGAAGATGAGGGGGGGGGGGTGGTGGCAGGGAGTTTTTCGGATGAGGGGAGTGTGCCTGGGGGGCTGTAGCTATTGAGGGAGCAGGGTCAGAGGACTCAGTTGTGGGGGTCAGGGTGGAGGGAGTGGAGGATATTGATATGGAAGAGGGGGACGGGGGGGTAGAGGTGTTTAGGCAGAAGCGAAAGGGTGGAGTAATTGGGTTGTCAAGATCACAAGCTAAGAAGACAGGTGTGTCGGAAGAACTCGGCAGCACACAGAGTACACAAGGTTTTTTTTTTGATGACAGTGAGGAATATGGGAGCGATGATTCTTCAGAGGGTGCTGCCTATTCTTTGGGTGCGATGAAACTGTTTTTACAGGTGACAAAGAACAGGAAGGGAGTGGAGGTGGACATTTTTTTTTCAGATATGGATTTGTTTGTTTTGAATGCAAAGAAACATATGAGGTTTAAAGGAGAAGGTCGTTTTGTTGACACAGATTTATACAGGTTGAGGAAGGTTGTGCAGAAGGTACTGAAGGGCCCCAGTATGGTGGGGGACGGAGTGGAATCAGTGTAGTGTTTTTTTTTTGTTTGTTTGGTTTTCTTGTTTCACTTTTTGGTTTCTTCCATATGAGAGTTTGTGTATTGACGGGACTGGTGTGTTGTCACTTAGGACTGGACGTTTCATGGTGTCCTGATGCTGAGGCCTGGAGGCTGAGACTTTTGTTGATCATCTCATGTACTCGTATACATTTGTGGAACTTTGTGAAAACTGGGAGTATGGAGGATTCAGAGACAGGAGCGGAGCGTATTGTTTTCATGCCCGATGGGAAGGCCACGTCAGACTCCTTCGGCAAACCTTTCTTCAGAGTTGTCATGGGGGATGTTGTCTCTGCCGTCCTTTTATGTTACCGGCACCGTTACCTTGTTCAAGGGTTGGAAGGTATGACTGTGGGGCTCGACACGTTCTACGGCGGTATAGACATTTTACTGGCTCAGCCTCGGAGGGTGATGGTAAAGCGGACTTTACTGGTTATTTTCTACCTTATGGTCGGAATGGGTTTCATCAGGGTTTTGAGCTCGCGACTCGGACTGCTCGATGGGAAGTCACTGGGGGCTGCCAGTCTCCGCACGGGGGTGTGGGAGGTGAGGTTGGAGCGGCATCTGAACCAGGAAGGAAAAGGCGGCCTCGGACGGGGAGGCGAGGGTTACAAACTCTCTACTGAGGATGTCGGTCCAGAGTGCATCTCGGTCCCCCTGCTCTGGTTTCGGCCCTGACATCATCGAGGCCATATGATATACGACGGGTGGACGGTAGGAGCTTACGTGATAAGGATGAAGGAGGAGGGTCGGCTGTCGAAGCGGCCCGTTTTATCCACAAGATGGGTGTTGACTGGAGTCTGTCAGACACGCACAAAGGCCTGTTGTGTTGTACCAAAAGGGGAAAGGTGAAGACAGAGACGCTCTTCTCAGGACTAAAGTTTCTACAGTGCCTCTCCGGTGTCTCTCTCGTTGATACACCCAGACTTTTGGATCGTTTAGAGTTTTTTTTCCCCTCCATATGGGGGAAAAGTTCTAAGTGACAATTTGGTTCAGTTTAAGCAGTGTTGTCCCTAATTAATTTGTTTGTTGTGATTTTTTTTTTTTTGTGTGTGTTTTGTTTCCTTTTTTTTTTTTTTTTTTTTTTTGTTGTAGAGTATTTTAATGTTGAAAGTTTATGTTGCGTCTTGTGTGTTTTTAGTAAAGAATAACGTTTTTTATAAAATCAAAATCTCTTTCTCTTCTCTCTCTCCTCTCTCTTGTAATCTCTCTCTCTTTCTTTCTTTCTTTCTTTCTTTCTTTCTTTCTTTCTTTCTTTCTTTCTTTCTTTCTTTCTTTCTTTCTTTCTTTCTTTCTTTCTTTCTTTCTTTCTTTCTTTCTTTCTTTCTTTCTTTCTTTCTTTCTTTCTTTCTTCCTCTCTCTCTTTCTTTCTCTTCTCTCTCTCCTCTCTCTTCATCTTTCTCTCTCCCCTCTCTCTTGTAATCTTTCTTTCTTTCTTTCTTTCTTTCTTTCTTTCTTTCTTTCTTCCTTTCTTTCTTTCTTTCTTTCTTTCTTTCTTTCTTTCTTTCTTTCTTTCTTTCTTTCTTTCTTTCTTTCTTTCTTTCTTTCTTTTCTTTCTTTCTTTCTTTCTTTCTTTCTTTCTTTCTTTCTTTCTTTCTTTCTTCCTCTCTCTCTTTCTTTCTCTTCTCTCTCTCCTCTCTCTTCATCTTTCTCTCTCCCCTCTCTCTTGTAATCTTTCTTTCTTTCTTTCTTTCTTTCTTTCTTTCTTTCTTTCTTTCTTTCTTTCTTTCTTTCTTTCTTCTTTCTTTCTTTCTTTCTTTCTTTCTTTCTTTCTTTCTTTCTTTCTTTCTTTCTTTCTTTCTTTCTTTCTTTCTTTCTTTCTTCTTTCTTTCTTCTTCTTTCTTTCTTTCTTCTTTCTTTCTTTCTTTCTTTCTTTCTTCTTCTTTCTTTCTTTCTTTCTTTCTTTCTTTCTTTCTTTCTTTCTTTCTTTCTTTCTTTCTTTCTTTCTTTCTTTCTCCCTTCCGTTCTCTCTGTTAGGGCTGGTGTCCATGTGTTCTCCTGCCGCAGGCAACATGTCATCCCTGATAGAAGAGAGTCTCTAGGGTCCCCCAATTGCTGTTCTCGTCATAAATTGATAAATACAGACGGTATTAATTAATGTTGTGTTTCTTTTTCAAATGTAACCAAGAGTAAAGACCCTAACCCTATCCAAACAGCAGTCAAAGTGGATATTTTCAGCACTGTTTGTTTACCGATGTTTTTAAACATTTCAGAAAATAAGAATTTCTCTGAATAATGAGAATTCTATCTCTCTTTTATCGTAAAATCGAGAGGAAATGACTAAATCCAGATTTAACACTGTCATTGGAAAGAGGAGATGTGTCCCTATCCATAGATGTATGACTTGGCCATAATAAGGTCATTTATACTTCATAATACATTTTTTAATGTATAAATCAGTACTGTATCTACAAATCCTTCTGTTTAATCATCTTCCCTTTATTCATTTGATTTGATTTGATTTACACTTGATCTCAAGAAGGTGCTGAATGAGCTCAGTGAGAGAAATCTGCCCAACCACAATGTTAGCATGGTGTTATTCACTGTCAAAGATGCAAAGACAAATTATGATTTATATATTATATTATTATATGTCACAATTTACTCAAGCATAGTAACAGACAAAATATTTCTGACACTGTGAATACGTTCCCTGACGTCCATAGATGTTCCTAGATACCAAGAACATGCAAATTGACATTGTAGAAGTGGAGCAATCTTCCATTTACTTGGGCAGGTACTTTAAGGTGGATTTTCAGAAAATAGAGCTAGGGCTTAACAGGTTAACAGTTCATCCTTCAGCCACTGAAGGTTTTTTCACTATCATGTCACTACTGTATGTAAAGGGAACACTGTAGTGATTGTTAATTGTACATAATTCACCCACGGAACTATTGTTAGGAACAAGAGTTCCGCCCGAACATTATATGAGGTGGCACTTCCTGCCACCACACACGAGTCGACCGCAAGCAACGTATGAGTAGCATGTTGTGTTTGTGTACTAAATAAATGCTGTTCGCTCCACCTCGAGCTACCGTCTCCGACTCTCATCTCTCGGCACTACACTGGTGACCCCGACATTGGTCTCGCTGAAGTATCAGGGACCGAACCGAACATGGCAAACGATGCCGTTATTATTCGATTGCCGGAGTTTTGGGAGCATTCTGCGGCGGCGTGGTTCGCTCAAACGGAGGCGCAGTTCGCCCTACGAGGGGTTGACGACGACGCCGCGAGATATTACCACGTCGTCTCGAGCCTCGGGAGCACTACAGCGGCGAGGACGGTAGGCTTCATAACAGCTCCGCCTGCCCGGAATAAATATGAGGCGTTTAAGACGCACCTGCTCAGAATATTCGAGTTGTCACAGTCAGAGCGGGCCCGACACTTGCTGGCTATACGAGGCTTGGGGGACAGCAAACCTTCAGAGCACATGGAGATGATGTTAAACCTGCTGGGTGCGGAACGGCCTGATTTCCTGTTTATCGAACTGTTTCTCAGGCACATGCCGCCACACGTGCAGACGGCACTTGCCAATTCAGCGACTACTGATCCCCGTGCTTTAGCAGAAGAGGCAGACCGCTTCTACCTGGCCACTCGACACTTTGCCCCAGGGCTAATAGCCTCGACTCGCGGTTACACGCCGCAGGGGGGAGGGGCGAGGAAGAACAGGAGCAGCGCTGCCGCAGGCCTGTGTTATTACCACACACGTTTCGGCGCGAGGGCGACAAGATGCCGTTCCCCTTGCACTTTCGTCATGACGCATAAACGCAGACACCTGCGCCCAGTAGCAGCGGTGAGCGCAGGTATGTCGAACCGGCTGCTTTTCATTAGAGACACACTCTCCGGTTGCAAGTTCCTCTGCGACACCGGAGCTCAGAGGAGCGTCCTGCCAGCTACGAAAGAGGACATCGCCGGCGATGATAGAGGTCCACGCCTGACGACCGCCAACGATACCCCTATCCGCACCTACGGTACAAGGACCGTGGAACTGTGTTTTGGGGGCCAGCGGTTCACGTGGGACTGCATCACGGCCGACATTTCGTTCCCACTACTCGGGGCAGATTTCCTGGGTGCACACGGTCTCCTCGTGGACATTAGACATGGCCGCCTGATAAACGCACAGACACGGGCTTCGTTGGCATGTGTCCGCGATGAGGCGACATACGGCGGCCTTCTTACAGCTTTCACCGACCACGAACCCCTCACGTTTTCTGAGTCAAAGGTAGCGGAGCCATGGTCGGCACGACAACAGCTCACGTACGATTCCGAGTGCGCCGCGAGACACGTCGCCGAGAAGCCCAACGTCGTCATCGGAGCTGTACAGCCGGACCTCGACTACGTCAACAGGGGCTCGGGACAGGCCTCCGACCACGACATCCAGGCCCTCAGGACTGCAGATTCCAGTCTACGCCTGGAGGACGTCGCGATTGGTCACTCGGGTCCGACGCTGCTGAATGACCTATCCACCGGACACCCTAGCCCACAGGCCCCTGAGGACTGGCGAAGGCTCGCCTTTGAGGTGGGGTACAACCACCACAAGATTGAACCCGCCCACGTAGACATTTCCCAGCCCTTAGAGCTGGCCCTCTCCCCCCGCCGAGGCCGTCCGCCGCTACCCCGGGACCCGCCAACGATGGAGCCGCCGTTGGCCTCGTCGACGTCTGTGCCCCCGGGTGTCGGGGAGGACACGGGCGCTTGCGCCGCCCCTACCTCCCCGCCCCTGGCTTTCCGCACTCACCGTGGCCGGTTCATGCCCCCGGGCGCCGTGGAGGGCGCAAGCGCTTGCACCGCGCCCCCGGTTGTCCGCTCACGCCGCGGCCGGGTGGTTGTCTCTCCCCGCCGTGGAGATTTTGACCATGGGTGAATTCTGGGGGGGCTTGTGTAGTGATTGTTAATTGTACATAATTCACCCACGGAACTATTGTTAGGAACAAGAGTTCCGCCCGAACATTATATGAGGTGGCACTTCCTGCCACCACACACGAGTCGACCGCAAGCAACGTATGAGTAGCATGTTGTGTTTGTGTACTAAATAAATGCTGTTCGCTCCACCTCGAGCTACCGTCTCCGACTCTCATCTCTCGGCACTACAACACATTGCTTTTGCACAAGGGCTGTTGTTTAAATGTCTCCTCACTGTCCTCGTTAAGCATCTAAGTGATGCACGTATTTTACTAAACAGCCTTTGCAATAGTTAAAAGTAGCAAAATACCTATTACTTTACTAGCGAACTGCCCTCCAAAAGGCATTCTACTGTATCTATCCACAACAGGGTCACTGAAAAAAACAATGCTGATTTATTTTGCATGTAATCTTACACATCTCTATGCAGGGTTGCACACATTCATTTGGTTTATTGAGAGTTAATGATTTTGAATGTCCTGTGACATCATCAGATGAGGACACTGAGCTAGTTACAGCTCAGTTAAATGATGTGGATGAAAAATAGCGATCCCTATTGCTATTTTTCATCTGACATAATTTCTGAACGCAGAGATTATGTTCAAATTAAACCAGCATTGTTTTTCGTTCCCCTTAAAACGGTGACACTCACAAACGCTTTTGACACGCATTCCCTCTGAAGCTGTTTTTGTGATCTTAACTAGGAGGAATGCAGTTTCGCTCATGACTAATAAATCGCACATGTCCAGGGAATATTACAACGGGTGGATTTATGCATTAGAGAAACAAATTCCAGAGCTCAAATTTCTATTTCGTTTTTTCAACACGTTATTGTCACAAGAGCGTGACATTGATGTGATCCCTCTAGAGCCACTGTTAGAGTAGGAAGTACTACTATCTGGCAGCCAAGAGGTGGTTTGGGTGACAGTATCTGACTTTAATAATTAGTGAAAGCTGTTTGTTTTTGCTTAAAGGTGCACTATGCAGCTTTGGGAGAGAAATTTGAAACTTTGAAAAATAAAGCCATAGTATATTTTCATAACTGAATTAACAAACCATCCTCAGAGGAGCATTGGGTCCCTGGAACACTGTTTGACTGAAAAGTTACAGTTTCACTGCGGTTGTTTACAATGGCAGGGCCCGCAATTTTGTTTATACACTTTGAAAAAAGGCTTTGGTTCATGGTGCTTAAAAATTATTTTGTTTTGACTTATGATGACATAAGATACAGAATACAACAATTCTAAGGATTACATCTTTAGTAAATATGTTTTGCTCAAGAATGCAGCAATGAAGAAACACATACCCATAGCCTACATACACACCCTGACAGAGACAGACAGACAGACAGACAGACAGACAGACAGACAGACAGACAGACAGACAGACAGACAGACAGACAGACAGACAGACAGACAGACAGACAGACAGACAGACAGACAGACAGACAGACAGACAGACAGACAGACAGACAGACAGACAGACAGACAGACAGACAGACAGACAGACAGACAGACAGACAGACAGACAGACAGACAGACAGACAGACAGACAGACAGACAGACAGACAGACAGACAGACAGACAGACAGACAGACAGACAGACAGACAGACAGACAGACAGACAGACAGACAGACAGACAGACAGACAGACAGACAGACAGACAGACAGACAGACAGACAGACAGACAGACAGACAGACAGACAGACAGACAGACAGACAGACAGACAGACAGACAGACAGACAGACAGACAGACAGACAGACAGACAGACAGACAGACAGACAGACAGACAGACAGACAGACAGACAGACAGACAGACAGACAGACAGACAGACAGACAGACAGACAGACAGACAGACAGACAGACAGACAGACAGACAGACAGACAGACAGACAGACAGACAGACAGACAGACAGACAGACAGACAGACAGACAGACAGACAGACAGACAGACAGACAGACAGACA
Source organism: Notolepis coatsorum (assembly GCF_963971535.1). NCBI lineage: Eukaryota > Metazoa > Chordata > Actinopteri > Aulopiformes > Paralepididae > Notolepis > Notolepis coatsorum. The sequence continues at coordinate 73,263,313 of NC_140179.1, forward strand.
GACAGACAGACAGACAGACAGACAGACAGACAGACAGACAGACAGACAGACAGACAGACAGACAGACAGACAGACAGACAGACAGACAGACAGACAGACAGACAGACAGACAGACAGACAGACAGACAGACAGACAGACAGACAGACAGACAGAGTTTCAAGTTTCTCAAGTTTCAAGTTTCTTTAATAGTTGTCATACAGAAGTACAGAATATTTTTATACAATATATACAATATAAAGTGTGTTTAGGTGATCTAAAGTGTGGAGAGTGGGTGCTGCAGTGTGTTGTTTGTTTAAAGTGAGTGTGTGCGTGTGGATGTGTGTGCTGTGTGCATTTGATGGTTGTTGCATAGTGTTTATTGTTCGTTGAGCAGCCTGATGGCCTGGGGATAGATAGAAGCTTCGTCTGAGTCTTTCTGTGCTCGCCATGAGACTCCGGTATCGCTTGCCTGACCGCAGCAGTTCAAAGAGGCAGTTGTTTGGAGTCCTTGATGATTCTCTTAGCCTTACCCCTGCACCGCTTGTTGTCAATGTTCTGGAGGGTGGGAAGCCCCCCTCCAATTGTGCGTTCGGCTGAACGTGTCGCTCTCTGTAGTCTGCTTCGGTCTTGTGCAGTGCTATTCCCAAACCAGGAGGTGATGTTGCCAGTCAGGATGCTCTCTATTGTACATGAGTAGAAGTTCTTAAGGATCTTCTGACTGACTTGGAACTTCCTTAGGCGCCTGAGGAAGTAGAGGCGTTGTCGTGCCTTCTTTACAACACTGTCAATGTGTGTGGTCCATGTCAAGTCCTTGGATATGTGGGCTCCGAGGTACTTAAAACTGTTCACTCTCTCAACCGGTGCCCCATCGATGCTGAGGGGGCTGTAGTCCCTGACCCCCGACCTCCTAAAGTCCACAATCATCTCCATTGTTTTGCTGACGTTCAGGGAGAGGCTGTTCTCCTGGCACCATCCCGCCAGGACCTTGACCTCTTCCAGGTAGGCCCTCTCGTTGTTTGCAGAGATCAGGCCCACCACTACTGTGTCGTCAGCAAATTTGATGATTGTGTTGTTACTCCGCTGAGCCACACAGTCATGTGTGTACAGGGAGTAGAGGAGGGGACTCAGAACACAGCCCTGGGGGGCCCCTATGTTGAGGGTGATGGATGAGGAGGTGCAGTTGCCTGCTCTCACCACCTGGGGTCTGCCCGTCAGGAAGTCCAAGACCCACTGGCAGAGGTCATAGTTCAAGCCCAGATCCCTGAGCTTGGCAATGAGTTTGGAGGGGACTATGGTATTGAATGCTGAGCTGTAGTCGATGAATAGCATTCTCACATAGTTCCCTTCCTCTTGTCCAGGTGTGATGCTGCTGTGTGCAGCATATGGGCTATGGCGTCTTCCGTGGACCTGTTGGTGCGGTATGCAAATTGCAGGGGGTCCAGGTTGATGGGGAGGGAGGAACAGATGTAGCCCTTTACTAGCTTCTCAAAGCACTTCATGGCTATGGAGGTGAGAGCTACAGGGCGGTAGTCGTTGAGGCAAGCAGGCTTGGATTTTTTAGGTACAGGGATGATAGTAGACTTCTTCAGGCAGGTGGGGATGACAGCCTGTTCTGAGGACAGGTTAAATATGTCAGTGAATACCGGGGCCAGTTGGTCGGCACAGACTTTTAGAACGTGGCCGGGGATGCTGTCCGGTCCTGCTGCCTTCCTGATATTCACTTTTTTAAAGGTCCACCTCACCTCATGCTCTGTTACCCTGAACACTGAGTCTCCATCAGCAGACCCCCCCCCCCCCTCCCCCATTGCCATGGCTTGTAGGCTGGTGTTGTTATTACCAGCCTCAAACCTCGCATAGAAGGTATTGAGATAATTTGCTAAGGAGATGTCACTGTTCAGTTTGAGGGAGGTGCCTTTGTAGTCTGTCATCGTTTTGAGGCCCTGCCACATAGCTCTGGAGTCAGCCTGTTCATATTGAAGTTCAATTTTATCCCTGTAGCGTTGTTTTGCCTCTATTACTGTCCTCCTTACGTTGTATCGCGCCACCTTGTGGTCATTCATGTTGCCTGCCACCAGGCCGGCGTTGTATGCTGTGGTGTGCGCTTTCAGAGCTTCACGGACGGATTTGTCTACCCAGGGCTTTTGATTTGGGTAAACTTTAATTATGGTAGTGGGGATTGTTTCTTCCACCAAAGTACGAACAAAGTCCAGCACTGTCTCCGTGTAGTCATTAATGTTATCTGTGTTGTCACGGAACACGCTCCATTCTGTGCACTCAAGCGCAGCCTGTAGCGTCTCCTCTGACTCCACATCCCATTTCTGCACCTCTCGCAAGACTACCGGAGTGCTCTTGATTCTTTGTTTATATTTTGGTGAAAGAAAGATGGCCGCATGATCAGATTTTCCGAAGCCACTAGCAGAATGAGCCTTGTACCCACCCTTGAATTGCGAGTAACAGTGGTCTAAAATGTTAGCGCCTCTGGTGTTACAAGTCACATGCTGATAGAAGTCCGGCAATACCTTTCTCAGATTGGCGCTATTGAAATCACCCACAACCACAATAGCAGCATCAGCGTTAGCTGCCTGGAGTTTGTTTACCTCGTCGTGGAGCCTGGAGAGCGTGTCACCAGTGTTTGCTTGCTGTGGAATATACACTCCGACCAGGATGATCGACGTTAGCTCCCTCGGAAGGAAGAAAGGTCGACACTTGATGGATATATATTCCAGGTTGGGGGAGCAGTGGTTCAAAAGTTCCTTCACGTTGGCTGGATCGCTCCAATTGTTGTTCAACATGAAGGCTATTCCACCTCCACGCTGTTTGCCGAATTCTACTGTTCTATCCTTGCGGTGAATGAAGAAGTGTTCGGCCGGTTGGATGGCGTGGTCTGGGACGTCCGGCGTCAACCACGTCTCGGTGAAGCAGAGAACATTGCAGTCTCTAACGTCTCTCTGGAATTGAATCCTTGCTCTGATGTCATCTAGTTTATTGTCTATTGATTGTACATTGGCTAGCAATATACTGGGTAGTGGCGTTCGTTGTCGCCTGGTTCTCAATCTGTTACGGACTCCAGCTCTCTTCCCTCGCCGACCTGGATCCTTTGTTCCTTGGGTCGAGGTCAGGTCCTGATGTTCTCAAGATCTCAACAGGCCATTGTTGTGGTTCAGAGAGCTGATCCAGAGAGTAATCCAGTTGGTAAATTTCCCGTAATCCAATGTCTATGAGTGACTGACGGTCATACACATTAAATGCACCAACAGTTGGTACAAACAAAACTCTTAAAACTATAAATATTAACAAAAGTAAGCACAGTCTCGACGGAGCGCACAGACAGGCAGCCGGTCGTTGCGGCGCCATCTTTACATTACACAGACAGACAGACAGACAGACAGACAGACAGACAGACAGACAGACAGACAGACAGACAGACAGACAGACAGACAGACAGACAGACAGACAGACAGACAGACAGACAGACAGACAGACAGACAGACAGACAGACAAACCAGACAGACAGACAGACAGACAGACAGACAGACAGACAGACAGACAGACAGACAGACAGACAGACAGACAGACAGACAGACAGACAGACAGACAGACAGACAGACAGACAGACAGACAGACAGACAGACAGACAGACAGACAGACAGACAGACAGACAGACAGACAGACAGACAGACAGACAGAGTCACACACACACACCAGTGTTGGGCAAGTTTACTCAGGAAGTGTAATTAGTTACCTAATACTGATTAGTCCTTTTGTATCAAAGTAATTAGTTATGTTACTTGTTACATTACCGTTACTTTTGATTACTCCTTCTGTTGTTAGCTTCTGTTGTTAGCTGCCCAGATGTCAGCTGTGGTGGAAACAAAGTCTACCTCAAATTAGCTTCCGTTATCGCATAATTCTCTCAAGACGTAGCCAGCAAACGTCTTTCTCTGTTGGCAGCTTGACATTGTTCTTTGTGAATAGGTAACATCTCCTCGTCGATATCCCCAGCGACGAGGTCTGTTTCTTCAGACCTTCAGACCTTCTCAGGGTGGTTGTTTGCCTTGATCTTAGATCCAGTTTATGTTGTTTTGTTTACATCCACCACTGGCGCTGGTAGAGGCTTCCTTGTCAGCATCAGGTATTTTATGCTTCAAGTTTCATATTGTCGCGCTGCCGTCAAATCACATTTTGTATTGTTCGCTGTTCCAAACCCTTTGTTTCCCCCACATAGTTTACAACTGAAGGAAATCACTGGTTTTCATATGGTTATGACAGGCATGTATGTAATGTAAATATCTATATAGACTGGAGTTTAATTAAATGTGTTAAATTCTAATGGCAGACATGTCTACGTAGCAGGACCTGTGCAGCAAAGAGCGTTGCTAGGGGCTAACAGCCGTTGCTAGGACATAGACTTTATAGCTGCGAGTTCTTACGGTTTGAGGCAGACAAGTTTTGACAGCGAGACAGACTGACATCGAGCTGAGCTCCAGCCCTTGAGCCCAGGGCTGGAGGGGGAGGGGAAAAGACCACGCGGTAGAAAGATAGCTAACAGGCTACCAGACAGGCTTTGGCTAACAGGACAGGCCGCAGTCAGAGATAGCATTGACTAATCTAGTTTATCATACCATCAAAGACTTTCATTTTGTACGAGATGCTATGTTTATGGAAATAAACATCCTGTAATGATAACGATACCGCGTTTCCAGTACATTCTTTGGTCCGGATGCATTGACGGGGGCGAAACAGTGTGACAGCCAGTACGGGGGAGGACCGACTTCCAACGAACGATTGCCTCATTATCAACAACAAATGACACAACGCAGACATGGCTAGGAGAAGCGATGAAGGCTGATATCGATC
>NC_140179.1:73270649-73280649 GCF_963971535.1 Notolepis coatsorum
CTCCAGAGGGTACATGGCCCGCCTGTAAGGTGTCGGAGAGAGCGAGAGGTCCTGCTGTGTCCCATCTCTGCACCCCGAGATCAGAGGCCTACCACCCCTCCCTCTGTGGAGGCAGCAACATGACAGTCTCCGATTGCCTCCGCTGGGAAAACAACGCACAGAGTTCACCATAATAATAACAGTTATTTCACCCCACAACACCCCACAGACAAAAGAATGGAGAGTACTGCCTATGTTTATTCGCTCTGGACAGATTTCTAAAAAGTCAGTCTGTGCAAAGCAGATGGACTATATCCCGTTTTAAGCAGGCCTCATTAATGACTTTGTTGTGCCACTTTGTGCTTAAGGCGAAACAGAAGCTAAAGCCACAGACTTGTTAAATTAAATCTCTTCCCCCTCGAGTCTAAAAAGAAAAGGTAAAAATAAAGCATGGTCCAAAGTGTTGTTAAATCTCCCCCATCTGCTTATTTTTGGAGGATGCTAAGACTGTGGTTTTGGCATGGGGTCCGGAGCCCAGTGTGTTTTTAATTAGTTGCTAGTTACTCCTTCCCCCCCTCTGTGGCATCATGGCTCACTTCCTAGTACTTTGGCAAGGGCGAAGCGTGCAAGATCTCCACAGCCTCTTCGGAGCTATAGGATCTAATGCCGCAGCCTGAGCCCTATATATGATCTCCTCGGCTTTGAAGCACACGGCAGAATGTGGTATTTCTTCTCCGTTACATGCACGTCTGCTCTTGGAGCTCGACGGGGCCCCTTTCACTTTCAATTGAGTTTCCGCCAAGTCAGGTGAAAACAAACCGTCTTTTGTGTATGTTCTTCATTAGCTCCCTTCAAGATGCTCTCGCCTTCGGTCATACGACATTATCCACAATACCCCGCGCTCTCGGGAATATCTCTGAGACTCATATAATATAATAGGGGTGTAACGGTACACAAAAACCACGGTTCGGTACGTACCTCGCTTTTGAAGTCGCGGTTCGCGGTTCATTTCGGTACAGTGGGGGAAAGTTTGCAGAACGTGGCTTTCCATGTTCCACTCGGGGGTGACGTAGTGTGCAGTTACTGTTAAGTAGGGCTGTCAACAAATATTTATATATTCAAATTAATAATCGACTTGTGAAAAAAGTCTCTCAGTGGTGTGTGTTGGCTGATCGAACAACATCCGCCCCTTTGTGCAAGTAATATTTTGGTGGGGGGGCTTTGGAGTTTTTAATTTTAATGCACAGGGGGAAAAAAAAGAACGCACATGGTTAAAGTAGCGTTGTATTCGTTCGCTACACAGCACGTACTGAACTGAAGGTCCCATACTGAAACGGTTCGGTACGAATATGTGTACCGTTACACCCCTAATATATAATAATAACCATATACTGTGATTTAACTCAGCGGCATAGGGTAAGTGGAGAGAGTGAAGAGGCATGGGAAACGCTCTCAAGTTGTTTAAAGTTAAACAACCCAGGCTCTATGTGGCATATGGCAGAATCACCAAACACAAGTCTATGATCAGTGAGAGAGAGAGAGGGGGGAGAGGGGGTGGCACAGGAAAGCCACTTTCCTCCCCAAGATAAAAGGCCCCATTCTCTCTAAAGCATACGTTGGATGTTAATGAAAATGTGACCTTAGCCTAAGGCACCGTGCGGCACACAGAGTAGGAAACCTGTTTGTTGATTAGCGGTGAGGCAAAAACAAAGGGAGCTTAGAGAAGGTCGAGGGAGGGGAAAGGGAACGTATGGATAGCGTATGGATCTGTTTTGTCCTCCTGTCCCCCTCCTCGCTCTCAAAAGAGATTGAAAAAGTGATAAATATGCATGAGGCTGGCTTTGACAGCGGAGGGCTTTGACGGTGCGGTTGGCGGAGAGAGTGCTCTGCCTCTGGAATGAACAAAATAGCCGAGGATGTTAACCTCGCGTATGAGAACGATATGCATTTTTTTAACAAGTTGGCCAAGACTCTGGAAGAAGTGCCGATATCACTATTCTGGGTTCCCCCCAGAATTGATTAACCCTTTCACTACCACACTACCAAAGGGTTAACCGCTTCACTGCGACAATACAGAATGTTAACCCTTTCACTGCCACACACGACACCCTTTCATAACGACACTACAGAAGGTTAACCTTTCACTACCACACTACAGACGCTTAACCTGGTAATGTGGTAGTGAAAGGGTTAAGAAAACACCATCTCCAGTTCCCTTGCCATTTGTTCCAATGTTGTGCACTGGCATTTTATTGTAATGTTCCACACTGTTAAAAAAATCCCAGTGCATTATTTAATAATAATATAATAAAACGTCATTTGTATAACACCTTTCATACAAGAATTGCAGCTCAAAGTGCTTCACAGCAGTAAAAAAAAAAAAAAAAAAAGACAATGCATAAAGTGCAAACATAAAATAAGTGTAAAAGGAGCAGCAAAATAGACAAGGTCAAGGTACAGTAGGCTAAGGCATAGGACATTAAATCACATAGTTTTTCATATTGTGATCTAACATCTTAATATGCCTCTTTGATTACAGTTTGATTATCACTTAAAGGAACTTTTGGGGGAAATTTGCTTATTTGCCCTGGAGTTAGACAAGCAGATACATACCCTTTTCTTCTCTGTGTATGCATTAGGCTTAGGGAACAGCCGCACCGTTAGCCTAGCTTAGCGTCATTCACTGGAAGTAGGTGTGCCAGTATAGCCTTCCCAACAGTCACGAAATACACTCCTAATACAACTCCAAAACTTTCCTGTAAACATGTTGTGACCTGTGTAGCCTTATTTACCACGTAATCTTTTTTTTTTACATTTTCATTTTCTAAGCAGATATATAGGCCTACTCGGATATTTTTTTGCCGAACCACTGCTGCCTGGGCGCAGTGATTTCATCACCTCAAAAGCCCTGTTGTTTTTTTTTAAACTGAGCTTTTGAGGTGATGAAATCACAGCGCCCAAAAATGTTCCTTTTCCAAAAAATATCCGTGTTCCTTTAACACACATAAAATGTACATATAAAATCATGAAGTTGGCAGATACACGTACAAAATGTGACTCTACATTTGACAAAAATGTGTTAAATATTCTTTAGGGGGCGTTACCATGTAACCTCAGTGTTTGAGTCCAGCTATTGACCTTTTGTTGCATCTCACCCACTTCTTCTCTCCCTGCTATCCTGAAAAAAAGGCACTCCTTTATAGAGTCAAATATACAGTGTGATTGAATGGTTGTTTCTCTCTGCCTCGTCTCTAGACCTACTGGAGTCCCCGTCCTTTGAGCACTACAGCCTCTCGGACAAGGCCATGGACTACCGGATCCTGCAGATGGACGAGGACCAGGACCGGATGTACGTGGGCTGCAAGGACCATGTCCTCTCCATGGACATCAACAACATCACCCATGGCGCACTGAAGGTGATTGATTGATTGATTGATGGATTTTTATTGTGGATTAGAGACTTTATCATCCAAGGGATAAAAACATGATAAAATGCAAGCACTTATTTCCATCCATGGTCCCTGGTATTAAGAAACAGGTATACATCAACATAAAACATCATCATAAAACATTAAGATACAATATGCATATACAGTTGAAGATAAAAGAATAATAAATATGCTCTCTCTTTCCTATACCGATAGCCGTGTTCGTACAGACTTTTTGAAGCCGGTTAACCCGGGGGCCTGTTTGATGCTGCTGGGCAGGCTGTTCCACAGTATTGCAGCTGAATAAAGGAAGGTCTGCTGGCCGTACTAAATAAGTTTAAATCTAAAAGGGACTATGTTTGTGTCTCTACCTCTGGTTTCATGGCTGTGATTATTTTTGACATATTGGAAGTAATATTGTGAAGGTAGCTTGGCACAGAGCAGAAATGCAATACCTGTGTACATGCAGTATCTCCATCAATTAGAGCAGGGGGTCGGCCGCCGTGGGCAAGCATACGCATGCTGCACGCCATCATCGGAACGTGGCCTGGGTAATCATTGGCACACTGGCGATCTAGAAATAAATCAGATAAATACATCTGACACTGTAAGAAGTAGGGGCTTCAACCCCCTGCTGGGACCTGCTTTGCTAAAAATGTATGCGCTCATGCAGGGGTGCAGCTTCCTATAGGCAACATAGGCGGTTGACTAGAGCGCCACCCAGAGGTGGGCGCCAAAAACTGCATCCAGCTAAATAAAAATAAAAATATATATTATTAATATTGTTTATTATTTTTGTTTCTGGGCAGACGTTTTTACGCCCCTTCTATATCTGCAACCAATATTTTTACATTTAATTTTTTTTATCTAACATAACATTTATTTGGGGGAGGGGGCGCCAGGGGTGAAGCTTGCCTAGGGCACCAAATGTGCTAGGTCCGGCCCTGCGCTCATGGCAGTGTAAGGTGCTTTGGATGGAAGGGTCCGCCGAACGGCATGTTATAAATTATATAATTTAAGGCTGTCAATCTATAAAAATATTTAATCTGATTAATCGCATGATTGTCCATAGTTAATCGTGATTAATCGCACAATCACATATTTTGTATCTGTTCTAAATCTACCTTAAACTGATCTTTTTCAAGTTTTAATACTGTCATCAACAAGATTTTTTTTTTATAATAATAATAATTTAAAAAAGAAAATGTAAAAAAATAAACGTTAATCTTGCGTAAAGAAAAATGGTGCCGTTAAAAGAATTTTGCGTTAACCTGTTAATAATGCGATAACTTTGACAGCCTTCATATAATTACAAAGCTGTTCCCTTTAGATACACCATATAGCCTATATTTCATTTGACATGCAATGTGAATGTTAGTCTGCGGTGTGTTGTTGCCAGGGTTGATATTTTTTATTTTATTGAACTCTCGCTGCTGAAAGAGGAAATTTAAATAACACTGAACATTAAATTTAGCACCACATAAAGTGATGAAGGCTGAAAGGCTTAACATGCACCATACTACAGTACCTCCACAGTGGTGTTATCGCGATCTGTGTGATGCTGTGCAAATTATTATATAACTCCACCCCCCCCTTAATTAGACCCATTTTTTTGGGGGTTACGCAAAGAGCATTTCAAATGGTTGCTCGCAAAAGCGGTTCGCGTGAGAATGGATTCATAAGCTCACCGAAGCTCACATGATTCTATACGCTGAGACAGAGTTATGGTCGGTGTAATTGACAAGCATAAGGAGCATAAACAGATGGGGGAAGCGTTTAGTTTCCATTTGGCGTGAGTAAATCCCATGATATATTCATGGCACCAGACCTTTAAGCACCTGCACGCAGGGTTTGATGACGTTGACAGGCTATCATTGTGCACTATGCCTGTATGACTGAACGGAAGACTGACACTTTTTTCCTCTGTAGCTTATTTTTAAATGTATTGAATTCCGTCAGCGATCCATAATATATACGGTTCCACCTGTTGCTCTCGTCAGGAACGCACACCGGAATGTGCCTTGGTGATAATAGGTGACGTGTCTTGATTTGTGCATCCTCGTGGCGTAACATTTATGGACATCTCTATTATCCAATCGGCAGCGATTTAATCTTGTGACATCATCACAAGGACCTCCAGCTTTTTTTTTATATATATATATTATTGTGACGAGCCTGGTGGTGTTCAGACTCGCCACGGTTCAAAAACAAACTAATTCGAAGGTCCACACAAGATCAATATCAATCAATACGAATATTTATTGATTATGGGCAGAATTAAGTTTGATAGGCAAAGAGAATGGTCGTAATACAGTCCGATGGTCAAACCACAAAAGAGGCTCTAGTACAAAAAGAAGGGATTGTTCAATACTCAGGGTATAGTCGTCCGGTCCAGAGTCAGTACACAAGGGGGTTTCTCAGCCAGTCTAGGGTCCAGTACCACGAACACCTCGCTTTCTCCTCTCCTCTCACTACTTCTCACCTTCACAACTCCGAATATAACAATCTCTCTCTCTCAATACAACAACTCCAACCTCACCTCCACTCAACTTACCTCTGACTAACCTAGTGGCTTTGTAGTGTCTGTGTATGGGGTGTGTGCACGTGAGATCTCCTGTCCTTCACATATCCATGAGAGGGGGGGTGATATCTGCCACAATATATATATCTGTTTATTGAGTTTTTTCAGTGCAACCAACAGATTTTATGTGCTTGAAAGTTTTCCATTAGAAACACAGAACGGAATACAAAGGACAACAGACATCAAAACAAAGTGATAGACAGACAAACAAACAAACAGTTTCAGAAGAAAATTCTAATAATAGTCAAAAGAAAATAATGAGATACATTTAAAAAGGTGAGTACAGCGATTCATAGGTCAACCAACTCTGGTGTTGATTTGAGAAGTCATGCTCATACCAAATATCTTGCATTGACAGGTGCATCAAGGGAGAAGGTTTTGAAGGGGAGGGAGGAGTGAATAGTGTACCATGGATATTGTGTGGGTAAATATCTGGGACTCATTATTATTTCTGATTGAATTCTGCCACTTCACTATTATTACTATGTTCAACTCCATTACTATTATTATTGCTATTATTATATTTTCTGCCTGCACCTCCCCCTCCCCAATGCTGATATGACACTTGAATATCCCCAAGGGAATTAATAAAGGAACACTTGACTTGACTTGTACTAACCTATATATATATATATATATATTAGGGCTGTCAAGGTTAATGCTTTAACTTTGGAGATTAATTTAAATGATTTAGATAGATTAATCTATTAAGATTAATCTATGAAGTGAAAAATCTTCAACATTCTGAACTTTCAGCAGTATATTTGCTTGTTCTTTTTTTGCATCGACTCATGCACCTTTTTGAAAATCATCTGACATGAAGATGGAACACATTTTTGTTAATATGATTTATATTACTGGTAGTTCATACAAGACATTATCGTCCTCTAAGCCAATCTGCACTTTAATATAGGCCTGGGTTGTTTTTATTTCTGTTAGCGCCGCGGATATAAGAAAGAGGTCTAGCTGAGTCAATGTTGATGGTTTTGTTGAACATTTGTATTTCACAGGAGAGGAACTGTATTCAAAGAAAGCTATTAAAATAGTCTTTGAATCTATGCTTTCTTTGTGTTGATTTTACATTAATTCCATGATTTCACTCAAGTAAATATCTGTTAAAAGCTTCTGTCTTAAGTAGAAAAATGCTATTTTTAATCTAGATTCATCTAGATTAATTACAGAAAATTGTGAGATTGGGGCGGCTGAGTGGCGCAGTGGGCAAGGCGCTCACCACTAACGCAGGAGATGCTGGTATCGAGCCCAGCTCTCGGCGTTGCTACCGGCTTGGCCGGTCGTTCATACTAAGTGGGAAAGCTGGTGGGTGGGGATTGGACGTTGTGGACAGCGACTCCTACAGGTCGGTTGGTGCGCCTGTACAGCAGAATCAGGAAGTATCGGGGGCAGTGTGAGCCTCCCACGCGTTACTCCTCGCCACTGAGAGATCGCGCTGTTCAGGTGAAAAGATGCGACAGCTGCCTCCTCGTGTACGGGAGGGGACACGTGATGCAAGGATTGGTCCTCACTGCAGCCGACCAGTGGGAGGCATAGTCTAGCATCGTTCGAGACAGGGGAGGGGAGAATTGAAGGGAGAATTGGCGAGGCGAATTTGGAATGGGAGAAAAATAGAAAAATAATGAGAAAAAGTGGATAAAAAAAAGAAGAAAATTGTGAGATTAATTAGTAAAAAAAATGTAATCTATTGACAGCACTAATATATATATATATACTATATACATTATTCACCACACCCATATCTAATTGGAACCATGTCTTGCTCTCTTTTGTCGTACATTTTCTCAAGCCCGTCTCTGGCAACAGCTTCGCATCAGCATTTTTTCCCAGACTATAGGATACCGGAGAAATAAGCCCATATTGAGCTGCTGTGTTGTTTCTCCCACCAGGTGTTTTGGCCTGCGTCTACCAGCAAGATTGAAGAATGCCAAATGGCTGGCAAAGACCCCACGGTAAGGATACTCATAAAGCCTCCACTGATCCCTCACCTGGGAACAACTTGTGCTTTTTTTTTGCCATAACGTGGTTCAGACCTAGATTGAGTAGTTTGTAATCGACTCATAGGAGTATTTTGGGCAAAGAGGCTGGATACAGGAAGAGTAATCAATCAAAAACAATCGTAAATTAGAGATATTCGTCTTTGCAAATGGTTCAGCTCTATATGTCCCGGACCGGTGCTGGGTGGGTCCAACCCTACACGTGCAGCAGGCAACAGATGTTCAGCCCCGGAGGACCGTCGACTGGCCCGGCTCGACTCAGTCCTGCTGGCTTCAGCTCTTGTTTGTCAGGATGAAGATTAGGCATGGGAGCAGAGGGCCACAGTCCACCTTACAAAAACAAACCAGTATCAAAGTGCACAAAATGGAGACTTGGTCAGACACAGCCGGCGAGGGTGTGAGTCCTGGTCGTTGCAACAGCAAGGTCAAGGTTAAGTTCAACTTTATTTATATAGCACATTTAAAACCAACCGACGTTGCACCAAAGTGCTTTACAATATAAAAACAGAGAAATAAAAAAAAAATACAAAATACAGTATACACAAAATCAAAAGCTGCAATACATTAAAACAATCACGACACGACCAGGGATGTATGGCTTAACAAGCCTCAAAACGCCTCAAAAAGGTGAGTCTTTAGTTGAGCCTTAAAATGCTCTAGGTCTAGGGTCTGAGCAGACCTAATTTGTAGTGGAAGACTGTTCCACAATTTAGGGGCAGCCACCACAAAAGCTCGGTCACCTTTTGTTTTTAGCCTAGACCTTGGGACATCTAAAAGTAGTTTGTTTGATGACCTCAGTGCTCTAGCAGGGGTGCAAGCATGGAGAAGTTCAGCTAGGTACTGAGGGGCCAGACCATTTAAAGCCTTAAACACAAACATCGCAATTTAAAAATCAATCCAGAAGCGAACAGGGCTCTTCTTGGTCGGTCGGGACCAACCCTGGTTCAGCAGGGAGGGGATCTGTGGGAGATAGCATGAACCTCTGTGCGCGTTGCACCCTCCCAGTGAAACTCATAGTTGTCTGGAGAAAAAGAGTGCCCCCAGCGACTCCACATGCATTGGAGGAGACATTTGGCAGTCTACACCCCCCCCCCCCCCCCCCCCTCCAGACCGACATGAGGGTGGCGCAACGACCAGGATCGTGACACACACTGGGGATTTGCATAATGACTACAATGGGGAGAGCAAAAGGGAGAAAACGGTGAAGACAAAAAGCGTTCCCAGATGGACGCAGCTCATTGCCTAAGACGCCCTAGCGCCCTCTATGGACCAGCCGCCACTGAGAGCACAGCAGGCAAGAACAAACGAAGGAGTGGAATATAATAGATTTGAATGAAACCATATGCAATGTTGCAGAATGTTAATATGTAATGTAACTCTTATAATATATAAATATATAAAGTAACTATTGTAAGTAAGGGACATGAACTGGAAAACAAATGTGTACTTGTAGTACATACTGTATTAGTAATGCGTCAACAACATCCACTGCCATTTCAATCTATCAATCAGTCAATTGATCAAACTTTATTTGCATTGCACATTTCATACAGAGTTGCAATACAATGCATTTCACAAATATCAAGTAAAAGTGTTTGGTTTTACTGAGTTTATTGAGATTCTTTTTTTGATGCATGCACAGTCGAGGGAGGGCCCACAGGGAAGGGGTTTAACTGCCATTCTATCAATTAGGTCTGTCCCCGACTAAGGATTTGTATAGTCGACTTTGATTGGCCAAAATTTGCCGATAGTTGACTACCCCCCTCCCCCCCAAAAATATATATACAAAAAAATATAAATATATATATTTATTTTTTTATCATTCCATTTGGGCTGTGGGGGGGTGCTTAATGTCTGAAGGAGTCGAACGCATGCAATTGGTCCACTGATGGATACATCTTGATATTTGTCTAGTGTGTTCATTAGACGAGTGAAATCCTCTTTCAGTGCCTCTGTGCCCATTTTCTTAGGCAGTTAGCCTCACTGGTATGCGCGCCATTAGC
>NC_140179.1:73285649-73313269 GCF_963971535.1 Notolepis coatsorum
TTGCATAATAATAGGATAATACTAACATAACAAAGAACGAGAAGTGCAAAACTAAAATACAAGCCCTGTGGGGGTTTGCATGGTATGTGGAACTCTCACTATGTGGTCCCGACTGGAAGGATGAGGCATTAAGTTGTGCTTCAGAAGGAAACTGTCCTTCTATAAACTGTAAGTTACATTGTTAATTTAGTTTGTATTTACTTTTTCTAGTTAATTCAATTAAAGAAATTGTAACTACAATATTGTATCTACAATTACATTTAAAACATTGTTTGTTTTTCAACCATATCTGTTGACAATATAATTTCTTTATATATTGAAGGCTACATCCTGCTACCTTTTTCAGCTTCTCTATTTCAAGGCAATATTTACAAAAACTAAACTAAAACTATAGTAATTTCCTATACAAACATGTTTCCTACTATTTATGCATAATAATAATCTGTTCTGTGCGACCGCGAGGGAACATGTATGCGCATGCGCATGGCGTCCAGGCAGTTCTGATATTACGACTGCATCCCTGGTTATAGCCCTGCAAACAAGGTGACAGACTCCATTGGTTTAATGCATGGCAGCACATAGACATATCCTGGAAAGGGCGTGGCAAATAATGAGGAACACACCAACATTATTGATGCAATGTATGTGCTTACCTTATTCTCCAGAGTCATTCAAGAAGATAGATACCAATTTCCTCTATGTGAGTTCAGTAGAAAACTATCCGGCTGCAAGATATAGCGTAGCACAAATTAATGGAAGTGGATACAGATCAGCTAGCCTATAGCTTAAAACTCCACAAGAGGTGTTTTTGGCCCACAGTTGGCCTAGCTGACCCGTATCTGCTTCCATTCATTTGTGCTAAGCTAGACCAGCTTGCAGCCAGATAACTTCCTAATGAACACAGAGTGGAAATTGTTATCTATCTTCATGTACTTTATCATAACTCTTTCAACTTTCCAGAATAGCAAACATGGGTCTAACAGATGCCACATCGATACTAATTGAGTTATATGTCTAATTTAATGCCCCATATCTAACAGATTAATGTATTGGATTTAGGTGGAGCTAAATGCTAATGTGGCTAACTCTAACAGTAAACTTTTTTTTACATGAAATACAGCCCAAAATACAGCCCAAAAAAGTGACGATAAAGTTGTTTAATTGACGGGAGAAAAGTTGCTAAACTCAATGTATTGTGCTGGGACCGGAAGAAGTATGCAGGGCTAGAGACGTAACCGGATGTGACGCCCCCATATTGTACAAGTGGAGAATAGTCATTGTGGCAGAGATTGTACGCCTGGAATAGTTGAATGATTTGTGATTCTTCTAATAGCCCCTTTCCCGCTTGTCCCCCTTCACCCCCTCCTCTTTTTCCAGCATGGCTGTGGGAACTTTATCCGGGTGGTGCAGCCTTACAACAGGACCCATCTGTTTATATGTGGCAGTGGAGCCTACAGCCCCGTCTGTAGCTACATCAACAGAGGACGCAGGCCAGAGGTAGGTCCTGTGTATTGTCATTGTCGTGACTCAATATAATTCCCACAGTGAAAGGTTGTTTATAAACATATCTCTGACCTTAAAGGAACACTCCATCATTTTGGGAAATACACTTATCTGCCATCTTCCCCCGAGGCAGACAAGAAAACGCAGCAGGGGGCCTTTCTGTGTGGAGTTTGCATGTTCTCCCCGTGTTCGCGTGGGTTTTCCTCCAGGTACTCTGGTTTCCTCCCACACCATAAAGACATGCATGGTAGGCAGGGACTACAGACGAAAACTAGCTCATTAGCTCATTCTGGCACATTTACATTGATGTGGAAACTGAAGATGTTGATTAATGTGCACTGTCCCATGGGGAACAGATTTATAAATAACTTAACTTATATCAGTTTAATCTATGTCTGCCGAGTAGCCCAGCCCAGATAGAGAGAGAGCTCCAGGCTACATGCTAGCATAACTTAGCACTAGGAGTGGCAAGCAGTAGAGAGCAGCTAGCCTATAGCCCCTTCAAAAGTGAAGAAATACAATTTCCAACAACTCCAAAACGGACTCACAGACAGTCACTAAATTAATATCAACCTTCTTGTCTGACTCTAGGGAAAATGACAAATAAGTACGGCTGTGTATGAATGAATAAATTGTTTATTTCGAACAATACATATAAACAAGAAATAACAATTTAAAAAAAATACAAAGATCATTTGCTGTGAAAAGAAAAATAATAATAAAGTAAGATAAAAATAACAAACTAAACTGACTTTTTGTCCGAAAAAGGAATAGGAAAAAGCAATAATATGCTTCTCAGGTCCTACCCCTTATTGCAATACACCCGTAACAATTTGTCTAAACACAGATTTTCTTCCAACAGAATCATCTGCAAACAAAATCACAAATTGCTTCAATACTATCGAGTATCGAAAGATACTGTGGTAACAAAATGTGACATTGTGTCATTCAATACCAAATAGGGGTGTAACGATGCATCGATTAATCGAAATGCATCGATTCTAATGTGATGATTCAACTGCATCGATTTGAATATGTTAGAATCGATTATAATCAAAAAAGATTTTTTTTTTTTATTGTTTTTATTGACCTATAGTCTATTCATGCTGAGTGAATCAGTTCCCCCAGCCACATTTGTTTATTCACATTTTTTGGGGGAATTAACTGATAGAAAATGTATCTAAAATGTATAGAATTGAATCGTGGTCAAATGAAGAGATTTTATGATGCATTGAATCCAGTGGCGTCCTTTCAGTAAAAGGCAAGGTATGGCGAAGAGGGGGGGGGGGGTCTAGGGGGTGTTTCCCCCCCTAGGTGGATTTTTTTTGTCAAATCAGTTGTGCAATAGTCACTTTTGGTGAGTTGTTTCTATACAATTCAGTTATATGACATTTAGGTATGACACAGGACTACACAAGCATTTTTAGTATAGAAATGTGTCAACAGACTAAAGCAGGGAACCACAATATTTTGCATACGAATTATGCAGAATGTAATATCATAACTGTCTATTACTTTTCTTGCAATTGAGCCAATTTTCCTTAGGTACGGTTTTGAGGTGTGTATTCAACAGAATGTAGTATCAAAAACAGATTCACAAAAAGTATGGGTTACTGAATGCTGAACTGCACTATTATAATCACTAAGCCAGATCTTACCTGTGTCCCTGTATCACTTGTCTCTGCTGCCCTTTGATAAAAAAAACTCCCTATGTCCATTTTCCTTTTTTTTTGGGGCATATTTCAGTTAGTCACAGTAAAAGTCACCTAGTAAAAGTGAGATAATTGACAATATCAAAACATGCTAGGGCTGTACCGAATAGTAACTTACCGAATAATAGAATAAAAAAAAAAATAATAATAATTTACATTTTTATTTGCCAAGGTATGGCGAGTGCCATACCTTGCCATACCAAATGGACGCCCCTGCTCCCGTAGGTGTTCTTTAAGAGCGGTTTTGAATGTGGGTATAGGATTAACATTCCTTTACAGCTTTGGGTAGGGCGTTCCACATTGATGTGGCATAATTGCTAAACGTGTTTAGTCCCTTGTTTGAGCCGAATCTGGGTTTAACATGATTTGTTGTCCTTCCTCTGGTGTTGTGGTCGTGGTATTCACTGACCTTTGGGAAGTATTTTGACCTAATGAAGGATCACCGGCGTGATGATGATAATGATGACTAAACCATCGGATTCGTTTATTTTAGCTGTCTTCAAATCAAATCAAATTTATTTGTAAGGCCCGACAACACACATTAATGTCCCCATGGGCCGGACACATCTTCTTTAAACAAGTCAAGAAGAAACATCACAATAAGTCAAGAAACAAAACAAGAACACCATAAGGTCCAACACATTTTTAATAAATGCAAAATAAATGAATGCAATGCAAACACTCCCAGACATACGCGAAGGTAAGGAAAAACTCACTAAAACCTAGCAATAGGAAAAAATGCACCACAGGCAATGTGGAGGAGAGAAACCTTAGAAGGGCCAATTCAAGGGGGTCTTGTGTGGTGTACCATGTTTGAAGTCTGTAAGGTAACAATCAGGGGAGTATTGGAGGGTGAACCCTACCCGAACTCAGTTCACCTACCTCTTTATTTGTCGTTATTAAAAAATATTATCATTATTCGATTCAAAGATGCTAGTTCCTGCCAGGGAGGGGGGGGGGGGGGGGGTGCTTGTGATGAATTTATAGGCGATTATTGAAAACATGAATTATTACAGAATACTTCACTCATAAACCATCAAGATGAATAATTATTCGACAAATAACATGGTTAATATTAGGCTATAATAGGTGTATATAGCAAAAGCCTTATTACTTTCTGTAAAATGTCACATCTAGTCTCTACAATGTTTGCAATGCATGCGAAAAGGGAAACAACAGGTTTTTGGTTTGTAAATGTTTGAGGACTACTACCTTGACAAAACGCAGTTTTTGAATCACTATGCTTCCCTGAGGTCAAATAGAATAAAAACCGGACTACTTGCCGCACGTCGGAGCGTGCAGAGACGGAGCCGCGATGGCGTTTGATTGATTGATTGAATTTATTGAATTTGCAGAATGGGTACAATACAGTACAGTTCAATACATACAATTGTTAAGGGGATGCAGACCAGAGAAAGACTTTCGTCTTGTTTACGTCAGGGTCCCCCATTTTCAATTCATCATAACATATGACATACAGGTACAGTAGGGGCAGACAGGTCATCGCGTCTGGGATATTATATTATATTATATTATATACAGAGGGCGCCTTGGGAGCGAAAAGTTAGGAATCGCTGCTGTGAAGGGCTAGGCCCACTCCAAATGTAAACAAATGCGTAGCCCGGGGCTGTCTTAAATACTTCGAAGCTTCGAAGCTTCGTTCATAAAAACTTCGAACATAAAAAAAAAAACGAAGTAAAAAAAAAAATAATAATAATAATAATAATATACTTATTTTTTTATAATATTTTTTTTTGCCTCCAAAATCTTGCGCCTCCATTCCAATGAAACGAAAGTAAGCTGCGCCTTCCCGCCTCCATTCCAATGAAACGAAAGTAAGCGGCGCCTCGACTCCACCTCTCTACAACAAGCACATGGAGATTATCTGTGTTGAAAACAACAAGGACATGTGCAGCAGAGATGTCGACGAAGAAGCGAAGCAATGCCGTTTGTTATTTAAGACTATGTCGGACTATGTTGTGTTCATTGTGCTGCTTTTTTAAAGTGTCCCGACCCATATAAAAATATGTCTTAATAAAACGTGCTTAATTAAGTCGAATTATGCCTTTGTCTCTGTAAAGGCCATATGAGTGTTTTGGTTATTATTATTATTATTATTATTATTATTATTATTATTATTATTATTATTATTATTATTATTATTATTATTATTATTATTATTATTATTATTATTATTATTATTATTATTATTTCAAATAGGATATGATTTATGGGAATGTTATGATTTATCTGTGTAAGAGCCAAAGCTATATATATTTTGGTTATTGTATTATATGAATGTTTAATATTGATTGGATTTAGATAGTCATTGAACTGTCGTATTTGTCATAATAGGGCATGCTGGGACCTAGAACCTAGAGCGTCGTGGTGATGTCATAATAGATCTTTCTGGAACATAAAACAGACTGGAACGTTTGTGGTGATGTCATAATGGACTTTCTAGAACATAGAACATTCTAGGACCACAGTATGACATCATGATAGAACGTTCTGGAACATTCGTGATGTCACTGTATGATGTCATAACCGAACATTCTAGAACATTTGGGTCTCTATATATAGCCACGATGTCATACTGTGGTTCTAGAATGTTCTATGTTCGGGCCGGGGCTCCACTCCACTGGTCAAATTACTTACTCGTGAGTAGTACGTCCGTTGGTAAAGAAAAGCAATGTCCACAGCCGCTCCGTGTATAGTAAAGATATTCAAATGGTTTATTTGCAAAGTATTTCTTTACAGAAGTGGTCCTAAATCTACTTTCCTAAAAATATTCCTGTCACTCATATACATACTACTACAAGTTTGAGTCTGGCTGACCGCCCAGTGTCAAAGCCATTTCACACTAATTACGATGCCAATATGTAATGGTGAGAACTGTCCTTGGTGTGTGAGACAGCTTTTTATATGATTGATGCCTCCACTACAATGGCGGGCTCCTCGATGTCGCCTTTGCTCTGAACCATCCTCAGCTCCAGCTGACCCGGGCTGGGCCTTTTCCCCGGGCCTGCCAGTTCATTGGCATAGGTAATGGTCCTCTTAATGACGTGATGCATGACGGAGACGGTCTTTTCACAGGCAGTCTTCAGGTCTTTGGGGTGGTGGTGAGTCCAGGCTAGAAGCATGGCTGCAAACAGGTCCCCCGTCCCCCCAAACACTGCGTCTACTTTGGGGATCTCAAGACGGATCTTCTGGCTACATTTGGTCCCATCTGGTCTCACTATCTTCTGACTCCCGAGGGCCACCAGGAACTGGTCTCCACGTTTAGAAGGGAGGTCTGTGCTGGTGAGGACCACCGTCTCTGGTCCCATCTGATGAAGCAGGTCCATCACCTCAACAGCATCTTCCTCTGTTCTCATCTTCCTCCCTGTTAACAACTCTGCTTCAAACTGGTTGGGAGTGAGGATGTCAGCAACCGGTACCACCTTGTCCCTGTACACTGGTAACAGGGTCTCTGGGACATACATAGCACCATGATCTCCCATAACTGGATCACAAACATACACCAAGCTGGGATTGGCCGCCTTCAGCTCCTGAACCATATCCACCACCATTTCCAGGAAGGACGTGTCCCGGCTGTACCCTGTGAGAACGTAGTCATAGTGGTTGGCATTATTGAGTTTGATGCCCTCGTAGAGATCATTCAGCTCCTCTGCGGTGAGCACCTGCCCATTCCAGTGGGCATAACCTGTGTGATTGGAGAATTGTACTGAGTTGATTGAGTCCACTTCAAACCCGAGCACCTGCAATGGGAATGTTGCCGACTTGTTCCCGACGTATCCCCTGACAACATGACTCTGGATGGACAACACACGACACTCCATGTTGAGAAATTAAGCTAAAAAATAACAGTACAGTACAAATATGACAAATATTTATGACGCTTAACGCCGTGCAAAGAGTCGCAGTGCACGAGCTCTCTCGCACGCGGAAACCTCGCGTGAGGTTAAGAAGAACTCGAGCATTGAAGGACAGAAGCGAGCGGCGTTGTCACTTGCAGGAGACTAGCTGGCTCTTAAAAATTCCTTCGTAGTGTGCCAGCCGTAAATCTACTTGCTGGCTTCTGGCTTCAGTTCATTGTTGAGTCCATCCTTTCGGTCCCGTCGAAGATGCAACTGACCCAGAGAGAGAATCGTGGCTATATATAGAGACCCAAATGTTCTAGAATGTTCGGTTATGACATCATACAGTGACATCACGAATGTTCCAGAACGTTCTATCATGATGTCATACTGTGGTTCTAGAAAGTTCTATGTTCTAGAAAGTCTATTATGACATCACCACAAACGTTCCAGTCTGTTTTATGTTCCAGAAAGATCTATTATGACATCACCACGACACTCTAGAAGGCTCTAGGTCCCAGCATGCCCTATTATGACAAATACGACGGTTCAATGACTTTATCTAAATCCAATCAATATTAAACATTCATATAATACAATAACCGAAATATATATAGCTTTGGCTCTTACACAGATAAATCATAACATTCCCATAAATCATATCCTTCTATTTGAAATAATAATAATAATAATAATAATAATAATAATAATAATAATAATAATAATAATAATAATAATAATAATAATAATAATAATAATAATAATAATAATAATAATAATAATAATAATAATAATAATAATAATAATAATAATAATAATAATAATAATAATAATAATAATATAATAATACTAATATAATAATAATAATAATAATAATAATAATAATAATAATAATAATAATAATAATAATAATAATAATAATAATAATAATAATAATAATAATAATAATAATAATAATAATAATAATAACCAAAACACTCATATGGCCTTTACAGTCTCTATCAACTACATATAAATATAGAATATTTTTTTGCTTGATAGACGAAGGTTGCAACATAATTATGTAATGTCATGTCGTTGGCTGCACCCAGGCAGCGCAGCCGAGTGAAACCTTGTTGGCTGCGTCACAGTCACGAAAGGGGCTACTTAATTAATTAATCCAATCCACTTTATTTATAGAGCACATTTAAAAACAACAAAGTTTACCAAAGTGCTGTACAAGTCCCACAACATAAGATAAAAGATATATATATATATATGTATTATAAAAAAAAAAGCATCCCCCGAAGCTTCGAATTAAAATCGAAGCTCGGCCCGAAGCTTCGATTGCCAAAAAAAGCTTTGAAGGTCAGCCCCCACCAATTTCGAACACTGCGGAATTCGAAACTGGCCCCTGTAAATGTCCAAACCCAACCCCCTCCAATGTACTGTCATAAATGTCATTATGAATTGAAAATGGGGGACCCTGATGTAAACAAGACGAAAGTCTTTCTTTGGTCTTCATCCCCTTAACAATTGTGTGTATTGAGCCGTACTGTATTGTACCCATTCTGTAATCTGTTAATACAATTTTCAATCAAACCACAAACCAATGAAGAAAGAGTCGTGTTGTTCTTTTCTTGATGGACTGAGCCCTTGGCTTGATACAGTCATAACATTTGTTGACTGTAAACGGGGTGCATTGTGAGTTTTTAAATTGTATTTGCTGTAAAAAGGTGTTAACATCTGTAATGTTTGACATAAAACAGACCTATATTCTGATTTACAAAGTTCGAAAACGCTAATTTTCAATCTACTGATCCAACTCGTCAATAATGCATGTGAAGGTACCTCACATTTTTACTAAAAACGTAACAAGATTGGTGCTTTAATACATCTACCGTTGGCATTAAAGGGGCACTTCACCAAAGAACAACGCAGATTTTGCACATAATCTCACACGCATCCAAAAAGGTTTTGCCCAAATTCTTTCGTTCTGGAATTAACCAAGGATTCAATGTTCCCGATGACATCACTGGTGGCCATATTTAAACTCACCTACTCTCAATAACTGTCAAACTAAATGAATGTTTTAGAGTTTGGGAATTTGCGCGAGATTAGTCGCCCTTTAAGAACTATTGCTGTGAAAGGCTTTGCTGCAGGAAGTTCAGTGTTCATTATGTTTTTAGTCACGGACTAAATCTGGCAAGGTCGCCCATCATCAAATCTGACATCTTTACTGTAATTTCTCATTTTAAAGGCATCAATCCAAATGTAACAAACCGATGAAAAAAAATAGACATTGTTTTTTTTCTTTATTTGATTGACTGAACTCTTGATACCAGGACTAACACTACTTACACTAGACAACAAGGTGAACGTGAGTTTGCTGTAAAAATAAATAAATAAGTGTGTTTATGTTGGTAATGTTTGAAGTGATGAGAAACTCTTAAACTGCTGGTCTGTCATTCTGCCCTCAGGCTTAGTTACTGGTGACAGATATGATACCCACCACTGTGTCCTTTATGACAGATATGATACCCACCACTGTGTCCTTTATGACAGATATGATACCCACCACTGTGTCCTTCCTGACAGATATAATACCCAACACTGTGTCCTTTATGACAGATATAATACCCACCACTGTGTCCTTTATGACAGATATGATACCCACCACTGTGTCCTTTAGGACAGATATGATACCCACCACTGTGTCCTTTATGACAGATATGATACCCACCACTGTGTCCTTTATGACAGATATAATACCCACCACTGTGTCCTTTATGACAGATATGATACCCACCACTGTGTCCTTTATGACAGATATGATACCCATGCACCACTGTGTCCTTTATGACAGATATGATACCCACCACTGTGTCCTTTATGACATATGATACCCACCACTGTGTCCTTTATGAAAAGGTTGGATGGCCTTCTCTGGTTGAAAGGTGTAACTATCATTGGTTGTGGGATGCTCGATATTGGCTTTTTTACCGATACCGTTATACCGATATTGTCCAACTCTTAATTTCCGATACCGATATCAACCGATACCGATATATGCAGGGTTTCCCCCACCAAAAAACTGAATAATTTCAGGTAATTAACATTACATATGTCTTGTTGTGGAATTAACATAACATACATTATGCATACTTTTGACAATAAATAAAATCAGAATTTGTTCTTACTTGCTTGCCTGGGTAAATAAAGGTTATAGAAATGTAAAAAAGAAAAAAAGTTTTTAAATTTTTTTTTGAAAACCGATACCGATATTTTCCGATATCACATTTGAATGCCAATATCTGCCGATAATATCTGTAGGCCGATAATATCTGACATTAACGCTTCCCCCGGTCCTGCGGGACCAGACGGCAACCCTCCTCCCGGTTCGGCTGGTCCAGGTTTTGGACCTTCACAACTCCCCTTCAATACACCACTTCACACAGGACAAGAAGGCCC
This sequence comes from Notolepis coatsorum, assembly GCF_963971535.1. NCBI lineage: Eukaryota > Metazoa > Chordata > Actinopteri > Aulopiformes > Paralepididae > Notolepis > Notolepis coatsorum. Next base: position 73,296,175 of record NC_140179.1, read on the forward strand.
TACAGAAAGTGGTGCGCTCAGCCGAGCGTACCACGGGTATTGCACTACCCCCCCTGCAGGTTCTATACAACAAGAGGTGCAAATCCAGAGCCTGCAGGATAATGAAAGACCCTCACCACCCCAATAACAGCCTGTTTCAGCTGCTGAGGTCAGGCAGACGCCTGCAAATCTCAGCTACTAGGACAGAGCGGCTTAGGCTCAGCTTCTTCCCCCAGGCCATCAGAGCCATGAACAATGTACATTGAGTGCTCAGAACATTGAACTGTCCACACACAAGCACACATGAACACACACACGACACGCACACTGTGCACGCTCACACACGAGCAGCCACTTAACACTTTAACATGAGCGGGCACACACTCATGTCGCACACACGCACACTTATGGCCAAAGGAAAGGACACTTTAAATTAGAATAACAGGAACAGTGTATTGCACTACCAAAGCTAACTAGCATGTCACACATGCGCTGTAAATAACTATGTACAGATACCGAGATGTCACTCCATGTTACCTGCTACCTGTTACTGCACAATGTTGTTTCTTCTTTTGATTCTATTATATGTACCACTGTATTGCACATCGTTGCGGGCAAGACCACCCGCATTTCATTGTATACCTGTATGCCGTGACAATTAAAACTCTTGACTTGACTTGACACTACAACATTGCCAACCGGTGGGCTGATCCAGATGTGGCAGATCTGGCATCAGCTCACTCACCTGATTAACATTATTTGCTGCCATTTATGTTTGATATATTTGTTGTCTATGTTGTCTTTATTATTTCCACTGTGTTAGTCTTGTGTCCCTACTGTCTGTGTTTTATAAATGTGTTTTAGTCTTGTATGTCTCAGTTTGTACAATTGTTATTGTTTTCCCCTGTGTGCTCTGTATTCTGTTAGTTCTGTCTACTACACCTGTGTCCTGTTAGTAATTACGTGCTGGGCTAGCATACACTTGCTGGTTCATTGTTTCATGTTACCTGTGTGTCAGTCGTGTTTCCTTGTTTTCTGTTTTGAGTAAACCTTGTTATCGTCACAACGCTGCCTCCTGCCTCCTGTTAATTATCTCTCCGTTATCTGCTGCAATTGGGTTCCACACTCCACCATGCCAACGAAACGCGCCACTCGTAACAATTGGTATTTGTTTATTTTTTAAAGCCCTTATTGGTAAACCTCCCTCTTACATCACAAGATCGTTGCCTGAATAATCGTAATCGAAATGAATGGTTGTGAGGTTGCATCGTTACACCCCTAATACCAAATGTTGATACCTAAGTAGGTGATGGAATAGTTTGACCAGATTATTCATGGAGGCAGACAGTCTTTGATTGAGGATAGAGTTTACTGACTGAATGACATGTTGCAACACAGAGAGACCTAGCTTACAGCAATGGCCATATAGCCCAGATCTCTGTAGAATGGCGAGCTAACAAAGTATTTATACAGGATAATAGACAAAAGTGGAGCATTGACATACATATTATGAATTATAGATATGATGTACAGAGATATCTGGATAATGATGTAGATATGATTGGGAATGACGTAGACATATGAGTGAAAGCTATATGTGTCTGTGTGTGTGTGTGTGTGTGTGTGTGTGTGTGTGTGTGTGTGTGTGTGTGTGTGTGTGTGTGTGTGTGTGTGTGTGTGTGTGTGTGTGTGTGTGTGTGTGTGTGTGTGTGTGTGTGTGTGTTTGTGTTAGAAAGATAGAGTATAGATAAGGCTATGTGTGTGCATATGTGTGTACAAGTTAAATGTGTAGAGAAAGAGAGAACGAGAGGGAAAAAAGTATTGTTTTGGTATCGGTATCAAATCTGAGGTACCGGTATTGGCACCAATATCAAATAGTTTCAAACAATACCCAGTATATCCTGTAAGTGTATTTCCCAAAATGTTTGAGTGTTCCTTTAAATAACCCATATTCTGGCCATTTCCCAGTTTCATATTTAAATGTGTAACTGTCAAAATGCACTTAGTTACACCTACAGGCTGTCATTCAGTAGTCAGGCTCAGTCAGCCTCAAACAGGCAGTTTTGGCTCCTGTTTCTTTAAATGAAAAAGAGCTGCATTTCCCCTGTGCGGATATACTTCCTGGTTCACAAAGTTCAGATCAAACTGTAAAACTAGGAATTGCAGATCAGATCCAGCAATTGTATGATATTTCTCAACATAAAATGTTGTCACAAACATATTTTAGTCAAACGTTTATGTGGAAAAAGAGAAAGAAAAGAGTTTACGACTGAGCCGCCATCTTGACAAACAGACATACGCGAGTTAGGGGTGAGAATCTAGTTCTTTGGCAATGGCAATAGCTTACTTCAAAGGTCTGTATTTTCAAATTTTTTATTCAGTGACAACCACAAATCAAAAGTGAGAATGTTGTGGATGTTGTGACTATTTCTTATAATGCTGCAATGTAAATAATTTTTTTTATAATAATAAGACGAGATCATGTACTGTATATATAGACAAACGGTATGGACAGCATCTCACAAAACTCCTGGGAACCTGTGCTTTGTGCAGTGGCGTTGCGTGGGTAAAATAACTGGGGATGCCAATATTTTTTTATTAAAAATGTGTTTTTATTTTATTAAAAAAAATATTTATATATATATATATTTAAGCCAAATAATATTGTGACAAAATAAAAATGCACACTAAATAAAAATACACATTTCAAGTGTAAACATACAGCTATACTATTCCATGGGCTAGATTTAATAAGATTCGAGCTGAGTAAAGCTCTTCCCACACCTCCAGGGTGGCAAATGTACAGAGGCTAGAGTACTTAGTTTTCTGACGGACCCGTTTTAAGGTGTGGGAAGGGCTTTAGTCAGCTCGAATCTGATTGGCTAGTATTGGTTTTGGACTCCACATACATGAATTACATGGTGGAAGCTGGAGAAAGACACCTCCCCTCTGCCTCCTCTCTTCTGCTGCAGTGACTGCCTCAGTGAGTGCACTGTGTCTCAGTGTGTTAGAGAGAGTGAGAAGGAGAAGAGGGAGACATTTCAAAATGTATAACACAGAAATGAAAAATAATGATTTTTTATTATTATTGTAAACTATATAAAAAAAAATCATATTTCATATTTCATATTAATTCATATTTTAATAATGGGGAAGCCTGGCTTCCGTTGGCTTCCAGGAGGATTCGCCACTGGCTTTGTGAGAGAGTGGAGGGGAAGGAAATCTCAGAATCCAAGACTTCCTTGATAAATGTCGGCCTCGTCAGAAACGAGACAAAATAAAATATAGTTTGAGACATGGAAGAAAAGAGGTTGGATGGATAGTTGTATGGATGGATGGATGGATGGATGGATGGATGGATGGATGGATGGATGGATGGATGGATGGATGGATGGATGGATGGATGGGCGGATGAATGGATGGATGGATGGATGTGCGGATGGATGGATGGATGGATGGATGGATGGATGGATGGATGATGGATGGATGGATGGATGGATGGATGGATGGATGGATGGATGGATGGATGGATGGATGGATGGATGGACGGATGGACGGATGGTTGGATGGATGGCTGCACAGATGGATGGATGGGTGGATGAATATAATATAATATATTATTATATATTATATAGAGGTACACTATAGCTGTTTTCTGGGCACTATGCCCTCATGTCCGGCCACACAATCCTGGAAGTGAAAGCGAGGATCCCCTCCAGGAGAAAAACGCTCAGTGACTGAACTCGGCCAACAGACTACGGAGGATTGCTGCCAAACGCTAATAAGCCGAGAGCTCAGAGACTCATTTTCCACACTTTGGTGCCTTTTGTCATTTAGTTTGACAGGGAAAACTGCTCTGTTTTCAGCTCCGGAGCTCAGAAGTGTCAGCGTCTCTCTCCGGCCGGGGGATCTGTTTAATGTAACGCTGGATGTTGACGGTTGGCTCGTTGAATGGCGTCTGGGCCTCGTGCGCACGAGAGAGAGAGAGAGAGAGAGAGAGAGAGAGAGAGAGAGAGAGAGAGAGAGAGAGAGATATACAGACAGACAGACAGACAGACAGACAGACAGACAGACAGACAGACAGACAGACAGACAGACAGACAGACAGACAGACAGACAGACAGACAGACAGACAGACAGACAGACAGACAGACAGACAGACAGACAGACAGACAGACAGACAGACAGACAGACAGACAGACAGACAGATACAGACAGACAGACCGTTTTAATGTGCGTGTGAATGAATGCATGTGTGTGACTCATAACAGTACGTCTCAATATGCCTACAGCCCGACAGCAGGCAACTCCTCTTGGGGAGAAAAGGGACACTTTCCTGGAGAAACGCCCTTCAGCTGACGTCACGTTCATATCCCATCCATGGATACAGAACTGGTCCACCGGGTCAGACTGAACCAGGGCTTGTGGACCAGACAGGGGCGGGTTCTGGGAGTCTGGACCCCTCACCACGGGCTACGACTGTAAAAGCCAATCCGGACGTCACTGTATTCCGTCGAGTAGAGAGAGGGGTTTGGATGAGGGGGGAGCCAAAGATCTGAGGTGTAACCACAGCGCAAACAAAGAATCTCAATGAGTATTTTAAGTTCATATTGAGTCTTAATAACATCTTATTTTCACAAAACATGTGGTGGTGTGGTGTGGGGTGGTCTGCCAAACGGGGGGAATTCACTTCGGCTTCAATCCAACTGAACTCGTTTCAAGAGAGAGGAGGTAGAGCGGTCGTCTGGTAATCTGAACTTTCCCCAGTTCGATCCTGGCTGTCGAAGTGTCAAAGTGTCCTTGGGCAAAGACACGGAACAACCGACTGCTCCTTGCCTACATTGGCTGTCCACTGCTTCTGCATAGTTAGGATGTGTTGAATGGCAGAGGACAAATGCAGATTCTATTCCAGCGGTTCTCAAACTACGGGTCGCGACCCAAAGTGGGGTCGTTGCTAGGTGACAGTGCCTTGGCATTATTTTTTTTTATGTTCTGGCAACATATTTTGGCTAAATATGCCTTATTTTATGAATGTGTATTTATAACATAGTGCTGTAATATAAATCTAATAAATTCTAATAAATATATACTAAGTTCAACAACGTGTGCTTTTATTTTGATATTCCTTAATTCCACGTTGAGATTACGCAATACGTTAAGTGTGGGGTTGCCAAAAAAAAAAGTTTGAGAACCCCCGTTCTATTTCAAGATAGTTTTACTTCGCATTTGGAACAAGTGAGAAATTATCTCACCCCATTCGCTCATATTTATTTTTTCACTCGTTTTAAGAAACAATATCTTTTGCATGACGTTAGCAGGAAAATTCCCTTTTCCTCTCCCAGATGGAATGTTCTTTTCTAATAGCCCATGGTGGGCCAGTTAAGGTAGACAGCCCAGGACTGCATACTGCACTGCTTTTAAACCAAAAGGGAAGGAAACTCGAGCGGGACTACCTTATGGAACATATGGAGAGCTCATACTCGTCATATTTTCATATTTTATTGCAGTAGAGGCGGGGGGCGTGGGCATGGATACCCCCCAAATTCACATATAAAATGCTCTAACTATAAGTCTTACTTCCTAATCCCCCTCTCTCTCCTGTAGGAGCAAGTGTTCCACATCGACTCGCGGACGGAATCTGGGAAGGGCCGCTGCTCATTCAACCCTCAAGTCAACACGGTGTCTGTCATGCTCAGTAAGCGTCCATCTCTATTCTGTATTCCTGTCTCTCTTCACCCCCACACACGTGTCAATACACAGTGACCTTCCCTGGCTTTCTCTTAACCCTTTCGCTACCACAGTCTGTAGTGTGATAGTAAAGGGTTAACCTTCTGTAGTGTGGTAGTGAAAGGGCTAACCCTTTGTCGTGTGGCAGTGAAAGGGTTAACCTTCCGTATTGTCGCAGTGAAAGGGTTAAATCATTTGGTAAGTTGGCAGTGAAAGGGTTAAACACAGACACACACACACACACACACACACGCACACACACACACACACACACACACACACACACACACACACACACACACACACACACACACACACACACACACACACACACACACACACACACGCTTGCATGGTGGCATTACTATGCCTGTGAGGAATCGTACATTGACTTACAAACCACAATGGATATACATGCCTAACCCCTAATGTCAAACCTAAATTCTAAACCTATAACCTTATAACCATGAAACCATCTTATTCCCCATGTAAAGACCAGTCCAAATGTTCTCATAACCAAAATATTTCCTCACAAAACACAGATACAGACACCATGGCCGCCTAGTTATAGTTGAAAGTGGGGGTGCAATTTTTTTTTTTAATTTTTTTTCTTTTAATTTATTTTTTCTTTCTTTTTTTTTTCTTTTTTTTTACAGGCAAGGGGTGGTTTGGAGGGGGTCCGGCACGACCCCCTCCGTGGCAGATTTTTTTTTTTATTTAATGAACCTGTACGTGCAATTTCCTGCAATATAGAGCCTTCAATCTTGACCAATAAAGCTGCTCTTTTCACTATAAAACTCAGTTTATATTGCAGTATGATAGCCAATTACTATAATAATAATAATAATATATTAATATATATATATACTGTATATACACTGTATATTGATTTTTCGCTCATTCATTTTTATTAAATCAATCTCCTTTCAAATAGGCCAAGTTTTTAATAAGAAAGAGAAAAAAGATATATTTCCATTACCTGTAAATCTTGTGTCTCTTTCTCTCCTTCTCTGCCTCCTCCCTGAGTCTGCAGTGCACAATCATGACATCGATCTAAAAAAAAAAAAAAAAAAAAGTAAAAAAAAAAAAATGGAGGCCCCTCGTCATAGGCCCACGGGCCGCGGCCGTCGTTAATACGGCCCTGCTCGTCTGCCATATAGATAGCGTTAACGTTTGCAAATGAAGTCAACGTCATCCAGCTCACAGTGCCTCACACCACATATCTAGATAACGTTAGCTAGCGGCTAGCACTAAAGCTAACGCCAACCAGAGAGGGAAACGTTATTATTATTTATTCGAGGAAACCGTATGACCAGATCGCAATTCGGGACCGTGAAACACTTTTATTGTATTGCGTGGTAGAACCGTAGTCCGTAGAAGTTCTACTACCACTCAATAGTAACTTATGTCTAACATAATCCTTTTATTTGAACAACTTACTGGAAAAGCCTGCCTGCCACCAATATTATGACACACTCTGTGGGCTTTGATTTACACTCACAGCCTACCCGCTGCAGCCGTGCAGCCAGACTGCAGCGCTGTGTGCTGAAGGTCTACGCGCTGGAGATGGGAGGTACTGGATCAAACCATAATGGGGCAGGGGGGGGGGTTCGCAATCTTTGGAAACTTAAAAACTTGTTATTAAGTGTCATTGCGTATTATTAATTTGATTGAAATTACGTAGTTATGGTTAGATTTATATATATATTATATTATATATCATATTTCATATGATCAAAAAGTGGTGGAGCAAGATCATAACCTTGCTCCCCCAAGTTCAATAGTGGGAGAGCAGCCGCTCCCGATGCTCAATGGGCCAGGCGCCTATGACAGACACACAGATACAGACACAGACACACACACACACACAGACACACACACACAGATACAGACACACAGATACAGACACACACACACAGACACACACACACAGATACAGACACACAGATACAGACACAGACACACACACACACACACACACACACACACACACAGACACACATACACACACACACACACACACGCACGCACACACACACACACACACACACACACACACACACACACACACACACACACACACACACACACACACACACACACACACACACACACACACACACACACACACACACACGCTTGCATGGTGGCATTACTATGCCTGTGAGGAATCGTACATTGACTTACAAACCACAATGGATATACATGCCTAACCCTAATGTCAAACCTAAATTCTAAACCTATAACCTTATAACCACGAAACCATCTTATTCCCCATGTAAAGACCAGTCCAAATGTTCTCATAACCAAAATATTTCCTCACAAAACACAGATACAGACACCATGGCCGCCTAGTTATAGTTGAAAGAGGGGGTGCAATTTTATTTTGTTAATTTTTTTTCTTTTAATTTTTTCTTTTTTTCTTTTTTTCTTTTTTTCTTTTTACAGGCAAGGGGTGGTTTGGAGGGGGTCCGGCACGACCCCCTCCATGGCAGATTTTTTTTTTTAATTTAATGAACCTGTACGTGCAATTTCCTGCAATATAGAGCCTTCAATCTTGACCAATAAAGCTGCTCTTTTCACTATAAAACTCAGTTTATATTGCAGTATGATAGCCAATTACTATAATAATAATAATATATTAATATATATATATACTGTATATACACTGTATATTGATTTTTCGCTCATTCATTTTTATTAAATCAATCTCCTTTCAAATAGGCCAAGTTTTTAATAAGAAAGAGAAAAAAGATATATTTCCATTACCTGTAAATCTTGTGTCTCTTTCTCTCCTTCTCTGCCTCCTCCCTGAGTCTGCAGTGCACAATCATGACATCGATCTCAAAAAAAAAAAAAGTAAAAAAAAAAAAAATGGAGGCCCCTCGTCATAGGCCCACGGGCCGCGGCCGTCGTTAATACGGCCCTGCTCGTCTGCCATATAGATAGCGTTAACGTTTGCAAATGAAGTCAACGTCATCCAGCTCACAGTGCCTCACACCACATATCTAGATAACGTTAGCTAGCGGCTAGCACTAAAGCTAACGCCAACCAGAGAGGGAAACGTTATTATTATTTATTCGAGGAAACCGTATGACCAGATCGCAATTCGGGACCGTGAAACACTTTTATTGTATTGCGTGGTAGAACCGTAGTCCGTAGAAGTTCTACTACCACTCAATAGTAACTTATGTCTAACATAATCCTTTTATTTGAACAACTTACTGGAAAAGCCTGCCTGCCACCAATATTATGACACACTCTGTGGGCTTTGATTTACACTCACAGCCTACCCGCTGCAGCCGTGCAGCCAGACTGCAGCGCTGTGTGCTGAAGGTCTACGCGCTGGAGATGGGAGGTACTGGATCAAACCATAATGGGGCAGGGGGGGGGGTTCGCAATCTTTGGAAACTTAAAAACGTGTTATTAAGTGTCATTGCGTATTATTAATTTGATTGAAATTACGTAGTTATGGTTAGATTTATATATATATTATATTATATATCATATTTCATATGATCAAAAAGTGGTGGAGCAAGATCATAACCTTGCTCCCCCAAGTTCAATAGTGGGAGAGCAGCCGCTCCCGATGCTCAATGGGCCAGGCGCCTATGACAGACACACAGATACAGACACAGACACACACACACACAGACACAGACACACACACACAGATACAGACACACAGATACAGACACACACACACAGACACACACACACAGATACAGACACACAGATACAGACACAGACACACACACACACACACACACACACACACACACAGACACACATACACACACACACACACACACACGCACGCACACACACACACACACACACACACACACACACACACACACACACACACACACACACACACACACACACACACACACACACACACACACACACACACACACACACACACACACACACACACACACACGCTTGCATGGTGGCATTACTATGCCTGTGAGGAATCGTACATTGACTTACAAACCACAATGGATATACATGCCTAACCCTAATGTCAAACCTAAATTCTAAACCTATAACCTTATAACCACGAAACCATCTTATTCCCCATGTAAAGACCAGTCCAAATGTTCTCATAACCAAAATATTTCCTCACAAAACAAAGTCAGTTGTCAAGACACACACACACAGACACACACACACAGATACAGACACACAGATACAGACACAGACACAGACACACACAGATACAGACACACAGATACAGACACAGACACACACAGATACACACAGGGGTCGGCGTGGCTCAGGGGTAGAGCGGGTCGTCCAATGATCGAAGGATTGGTGGTTCGAATCCCGCTCCAGCCCATGTCCATCCCACTGCCGTTGTGTCCTTGGGCAAGACACTTAACCTACTTGCCTCGTATGAATGTGTATGCATGTGAATGAATGTTGGTGGTGGTCGGAGGGGCCGTAGGCGTTGATTATTCGCCACGCTTCCGTGAGTCTGCCTCAGGGCAGCTCTGGCTGCAATTGTAGCTTACCACCACCGGTATGACTGTGTATGAACGAATAATGGACTCTGTAAGCGCTCTGGGGTCTCTGGGGTGTCACGAAGAGCGCTATATAAATCCAATCCATTATTACAGACACACAGATACAGACACAGACACACACACACACACACACACAGATACAGACACACAGATACAGACACAGACACACACACACACACACACACAGACAGACAGACAGACAGACAGACAGACAGACAGACAGACAGACAGACAGACAGACAGACAGACAGACAGACAGACAGACAGACAGACAGACAGACAGACAGACAGACAGACAGACAGACAGACAGACACACACAGAAACAGACAGAGACACAGACAGACACAGACACACAGACACAGACACACACACAGACACACACACGCACACGCACACACACACACACACCTACACACACACACACACACACACACAGACACACACACACACACACACACACAGACACACAGACACACACACAGACACACACACACAGAAACAGAACCACACACAGACACAGACACAGACACACAGACACAGAGACACAGACACACACACAGACACACACTTGGGGCACAGACACACACACACACACAGACACACACACACACAGACACAGACACACACAGAAACAGACAGAGACACAGACACAGACACACACAGACACACAGACACAGACACAGACACACACACACACACACACACACACACACACACACACACACACACACACACACACAGAAACAGACACAGACACACACACACAGACACACACACACACAGGCACAGACACACACACAGACACACACAGACACACACACACAGACACACACAGACACACACATACACACACAGACACACACACACACATTATGCATACATCCTCTCCTGTGGCTCCCCCACACTGCCACCTCCCTATCGGTGACCTCGTAAGGTCAGGCCGCACACCCCTCTCGTTGGCCTTTGATCTCTCCCTGGCGGGGGGTGTCGGGTTGCTGTTGACTGACACGGCTCTCGGTGACACACGTTGCACGCACAGCTCTGCTTCCCGACACCCGAGCAGCACCGACCGGGTCGCGTGTATATTTTCCCTAACAGACTTTCACTTCCGCGTTTGGGATGCGCAATCTGATTGGCCACTGACGTTTCTCTCAGCGCCAATCGTGTTACTCCTAACAATCGCACCGCCCAAGTCCGACATCACATCAATATACTAACTAACTAGCTATTCATATCAATCGAAATAACATATTGTTTTCATCTCTCTATATTAACGTAACTAGCTATTCATATCAATCAAAATAACGTATTGTTTTCATCTCTCTATATTAACGTGATTCCATCAACACAACATAAATGTTCAAAACACGACTTCATTATTGTGCAATCTTGCAGTGATTTGAAGCTTATCTCTGCTCTGTTTACGTTGGGTGGACGAGCAGTGAGTTTTAATATTGAGCACGGCATAAGAATAGCCTACCAGTAGCCTAAAAACCGCATGAGCATTCTATTTGTAGGTAATATGCTCTTGCATGTGACGCGACTTTGGGCGACTTTGGGCTTCAAATTACAGTCAAATCAAATACATTTACAGATTACAATTTTTATTTAATGGTTAATATTTTTGATCAAAAGTAATTTACTGTATTTTTATGGCATTTACACTTAAAGTAGAAAAACAAAAGTAATCTGTAGAATAATACAGTGAATTTCCCGTGATTTAAAAAAAAAGTCTACAGTGTACTGTACTTCCCACCCTGGCCAAATAGATCCATGCCCGTTGGCTCTCTCTCTCCAATGGGAGCTGCGATGTTCCAAGTGTCCTCCTCCAGTCAGACAGAGGACAATCTGTGGGTCTGGGTTTGATAAAAAGATGGTCTCTATCTGCGTTACAATCTCGGCGAGACCTTCTCCGTGGCCGTCTGGGTGCTGTCGACACTCTCTCCTTAGAGCGCGCCAGCTTGGATGGAATCCACATACCCCTACCCCCCCTCCTCCCCCTCCCCACCCCGAAGAACACATGGTGTGGAAATGATGGAATGATGATGTGACATAATATAACAGAATAATAAAAAGCATGGCACGGCTGTGTGGAGAGCACTCTGGCTGGGTCTGTTCACACAGTGACCTAGTGAGAGTGAAAACAGAAGCACAAAGAACTGACTCACTCCACTAAAAGAAATACACATTTTTATAAATGTATTTATTAGACCCCAAGGTACAGTGAAATACAATACACATTCACATTGAATGGCATATTTTGTATTTTCTCCCCCCCCCCCTACCCTTCCTCCTCCCCTGTCCTACCCAATCCTACAAATACACAACAGAAAACAGAGAACATACTGTACAAACACATATCTCTCTCACTCAACCTTCCTTCTCATTTGTCCTATAGTGTCTTTAGCTTGGTTATGTAACCAATAAAAGGGTTTCAAACTTTTCACTAGACCCCCTTAGGTTGTATAAAATTGTCTCCAAATTTAAAAAGAACATGAGATCTTTGAGCCACAGGGATGCTTTGGGGAATCCTTCTGCGTGCTAATAATGATGCGAAGGCAATGCTGTCTATTGTTCTCCTCCTAACCCTTTGATGACCCGGGCCTGGTAACACTAAAATACATTTAAATAAAATGTTTTTACATACACGGCATCCAAAAACACTTACACTCACAGATTTAAATGCTTATTTACAGTAACACACAGCAGCAGACAAACGCGTTTCAACCCGTGTCCTTCATCGCCGGTGCCTTCACCTCCCCGACAGATGCATGACCACACTGGTCAGATCGCTGTAAACCCACTGGTTAGCGCTCTTCAAAGACAGACCGGTTACAATTTATGCCGCCGCCATTTAGCTCAAAAGTGATGGTCAAGCCGTAGTCTTATGGCTTATGAATCAGTCACCGGAGAATTATGATGCAGGGCTTTGATCTTTTGGCACGCGGGCTAGATGGATTTAAATGAGGCTGTAAATCATGCTCTAAGTCGGTGGCAGGTTTATTGAATAGTGCTTAGGGAATGTTATGTTTATTAAGGTTTTCTGCAAAGCGTTTATTGTGTGTGTGTGTGTGTGTGTGTGTGTGTATACATTTGTGTGTATGTATGGGTGTATGTGCGTGCGCGTGTATGTGTGTGCCTGTGTGCATGCGTGCGTGTGTATATGTGCATGTGTGTGTGTGTGTGTGTGTGTGTGTGTGTGTGTGTGTGTGTGTGTGTACGTCCAGACCAGGAGCTGTTCTCAGGGATGTACATTGACTTCATGGGGACGGATGCTGCCGTCTTCAGGAGTCTGACTGTGAGGAACGCTGTGAGGACGGACCAACACAACTCCAAGTGGCTCAGCGGTGAGACACACACACACACACTACACACACACACACGCACACACACACACACTGTTAGGTTAGTGTCCATATATTTTTTCCAGGCACCAGCGTCTTTGTTCAATTGTTCTCAATGAGGAGTGGGTGAGTGTATGCAGCAGCATGGTAAATGGTAAATGGCTGCTTTTTTATATAGCACTTTTATCCAAAGCGCTTTACAATTTGTTACTCACATTTGACCCATTCACTCACACATTCACTCACGACACATTCACACACCGACGGCGGAGGCGACCATGCAAGGTGCCAACCTGCTCATCGGGAGCAATTAGGGGTTAAGTGTCTTACTCAAGGACACATCAACACGCTGCCCGAGAGGAGCGGGAATCGAACCGGGAACCTCCGGATTGCCAGACGACTGCTCTACCTCCGGGGCCACTGTCGCCCCACGCCCCCCCCAGCATTCTGCGGCCACAGAGAGGAGAAGCGCTACACCTTGGCTTCTGTTTTCAGAACGCTCTGCCATGTTTGGGTGGCCGCTTTGAGCGTTTCTAGTTGAAAACCTCTGAACTTTTCTGAAAGTCGCTCCTTTTCAGACAACCAATCATATCATCGTCAGACTGCCCGGTGACAGCAGGAACATCACCAAACTCACCCAAAACAAGTATGGTGGTTGTTGTGAAGGGCCAGATTAAACCGAATATATATATTTATTTATATATATATATTTAATTGTATTTGTATATTCTCTAATATTCCCTGATATCCCTTGTATATTCCTTGTACAATATGCATTGAATATCCATTCTAGCCTACTGAACATCCCATAATAGTCTCCATTCTACTATTGGTCGAGACCTTGGTGCCAGGCTGCCATACCCCTCAGACCCAGTTCAAACGTACCGCTCGACATGTACGAACAAGTCCTAGTTCCGCGTAGGAATTTGGCTACCGCACCACTAATGGGACTATTTGTTCATAGTGCGTATATATACTGCGCTACTAAAGTAGGACTTTCTTTTCAGTCCAGTTTCTTACCCTCCAATAGAGTCACAGACGTAAAGCCTCCCCGCGATGCCACGTGTGGGAGTAAGGCCAAGTTCGGCCTACCATCGGTATTGAGACATCGTGTATATTAATATTTGAATAGTCATATTTGGCACTATATCGTCGAGTTGGACGTAGTCTATTAAGCTAATAATAGTCTGTTAATATATAGTGCTTCGTGCGGTGAGAATACTACCGTAGTCAGTACCCCATCGTTTCGGGCAGAGAACTGGCTGCTTACCCAGGGTGGTTGACCCTATGTGAAGCTGCACCCGAGGAGCCCCAGAGCCGACGAGCGAGTGGACCTGTATACCGGATTATTCTACCGACGACAGCCCGCCTTCCCAGGCACGGATTATGCTTTGGATACTTTGATTATTCTATGGATAAAGACCCCCGACACTACCGTGTGTTGGAACCCCCTCCCCCTGGAGAGGACGCAAGGTGAGGAGACGCTCTGCAAGACGAGGTCTCTCCACATCTCTCCCCCGTGGACCGGAGAGAGCCGGCCCACAAAGAGTCCACCTGCTTTCATCTGTGGTCCAAGGATCGCCGGCGCATTGAACGGCACTACAGTGGGTTCACCTGGGATACCCTTGGCCGGACGAGGCAGCTGGATTCTACCCCCCCCCCCCTCCTACTCCTGTCGGCTTACAAGCGACCGGATTAACCCCCTCTAGTGTATCCAGCCTATAATCATTAAAGTATCATTGCTGTTATTCCTTAACTATTCCACGTCGTATATTTACCACCTGCGCCTTCAGAGATTGGACATTATCTATTGATATACCGACGAATACTCCTTGCCATAAAAGTGCATACTATTTCAATTCATAAATGTAATTAAGTGATTAAGTGCTTATTCTACACACCATCGCTGTGTAGGAAATAAAGACCTGTTTCTAATTCGTACATTTGTGTTGGATCCGTTTCATCTACGTGAGAGTGTTCATGATAATATATTTATGCCGTGTACTGGGTGGCCGAATATTAAGTACAAAGGTAGTGGTAGTAAGTATCATATCTAGTAATACAGTCAGGGAATTGTACCCCTCAGTTACAATTGGTCCTTCGAGCCGGAGGGTAATTAGTGTAATATTAATATAGTGTTATTAATATTGAAATGGCCTATGATGAACACTCCACGAAACGATCCTCCTAACCAACGCCCGCAGCGCGAACGACGGCTCCCTCAGTACTTAGAGGCTTACGCTGTCAGTCAACAACCTAGTCTTCTACTAACAGTAAACGCGGTAAAACTAGAAAGTAAAAGTATGTCTAACCCCAACGCCCAGACTACCCCGACCATAGAGGCCCCTACGGGCTCTAATGTAACTGACCAAGTTCACGGTAGGGACCAGTGGGAACCAGACATGACTTCACACCCCGCCAGTACTGAAGAAGTAGTCCCCGATGAGTCCCGGGAGGAATACAACGCTACCGAGAGAGAACTCGGCACGGAAGAAGACGGGGAGAGCACCGTGGAGATAGAACTCCAAGGCTCCGCAAGGAGTACCCCGAGGGAAGGCTCCCCTATACAACCGCCTTCTCCCAGCGAGGCAGAGAGGACCCTACAGCAGGCATTCCTCGTCAGCCTGAAAGCCTCTACTGAACGCGATAGACTCCAGGGTGAACGCGATCGATTGCAGATACAGCAACGGAGCGAAGAAGAGCACATACGCCTGGAAATAAGACGCATTCAGATGGAAGAGAATGTGGCCCGAGACCGAGCAGACAGCCAGCGAGCAGCTGCTGGTGCTCTACGGGACGCAGAGCGCGACAGACAGCAAGCGCAACTAATAGAACAGCTGATCAGACGGACAACACCCTCTCCCTCCGCCAGAGGCTCCAGGAACTCGTCTAGACACACCTCCAGGGCGGCATCCCCTAGCCGAGTAAACAACCCTGAACTTGACCAACAGACGAGGTCTATACCCCCCACAGACCACCTCCCCCCACCGGTCCAAGCGAGACCTAGCAACCGGGAAGGAGCAGCATATCCTGTGGAGAGGCTAAACCAGAGACTACAAGCACTGGATGACCTAACTGAAGACGAAGAGGAAGAGGAGGAGAACCGCGCCCGAAGACAGCACAGTACTCTACCGGACCAGGAGGTCCGGTACAGCCCAGGCTATACTCCCGCGGAGCTGCGCTACAGACCCCCGACTCTATACACGGGTGAGCACGACGCACGACCCGCACCGAGGAACAGCACCTGGACAAGCGGGCCATGGTACACTGCCGGTACCAGCCCATACCAAGGAGCGGGAGGAGACTCGCCTAGGAGGCCTCTCCCCCAACGCTCGCCGATGTATCCACAGTCAGCGTCATACATTGGCACGCCTATGGTACCCGACTTCACCCAAGAGAACCGGGCCCAGTATACAGAACTCCGCATGTGTCTGGAGACCATGTTGGTGGATGTATTGGATGAACGCCACAAATACGCCATCCTACTGCAGCACTTAAAGGTGCCCCGCGCA
>NC_140179.1:73313469-73380969 GCF_963971535.1 Notolepis coatsorum
AACCGACTGCTCCTTGCCTACATTGGCTGTCCACTGCTTCTGCATAGTTAGGATGTGTTGAATGGCAGAGGACAAATGCAGATTCTATTCCAGCGGTTCTCAAACTACGGGTCGCGACCCAAAGTGGGGTCGTTGCTAGGTGACAGTGCCTTGGCATTATTTTTTTTTATGTTCTGGCAACATATTTTGGCTAAATATGCCTTATTTTATGAATGTGTATTTATAACATAGTGCTGTAATCTAAATCTAATAAATTCTAATAAATATATACTAAGTTCAACAACGTGTGCTTTTATTTTGATATTCCTTAATTCCACGTTGAGATTACGCAATACGTTAAGTGTGGGGTTGCCAAAAAAAAAGTTTGAGAACCCCCGTTCTATTTCAAGATAGTTTTACTTCGCATTTGGAACAAGTGAGAAATTATCTCACCCCATTCGCTCATATTTATTTTTTCACTCGTTTTAAGAAACAATATCTTTTGCATGACGTTAGCAGGAAAATTCCCTTTTCCTCTCCCAGATGGAATGTTCTTTTCTAATAGCCCATGGTGGGCCAGTTAAGGTAGACAGCCCAGGACTGCATACTGCACTGCTTTTAAACCAAAAGGGAAGGAAACTCGAGCGGGACTACCTTATGGAACATGTGGAAGGCTCATACTCGTCATATTTTCATATTTTATTGCAGTAGAGGCGGGGGGCGTGGGCCTGGATACCCCCCAAATTCACATATAAAATGCTCTAACTATAAGTCTTACTTCCTAATCCCCCTCTCTCTCCTGTAGGAGCAAGTGTTCCACATCGACTCGCGGACGGAATCTGGGAAGGGCCGCTGCTCATTCAACCCTCAAGTCAACACGGTGTCTGTCATGCTCAGTAAGCGTCCATCTCTATTCTGTATTCCTGTCTCTCTTCACCCCCACACACGTGTCAATACACAGTGACCTTCCCTGGCTTTCTCTTAACTCTTTCGCTACCACAGTCTGTAGTGTGATAGTAAAGGGTTAACCTTCTGTAGTGTGGTAGTGAAAGGGCTAACCCTTTGTCGTGTGGCAGTGAAAGGGTTAACCTTCCGTATTGTCGCAGTGAAAGGGTTAAATCATTTGGTAAGGTGGCAGTGAAAGGGTTAAACACAGACACACACACACACACACACGCACACACACACACACACACACACACACACACACACACACACACACACACACACACACGCTTGCATGGTGGCATTACTATGCCTGTGAGGAATCGTACATTGACTTACAAACCACAATGGATATACATGCCTAACCCTAATGTCAAACCTAAATTCTAAACCTATAACCTTATAACCACGAAACCATCTTATTCCCCATGTAAAGACCAGTCCAAATGTTCTCATAACCAAAGTCAGCTGTCAAGACACACACACACAGACACACACACAGATACAGACACACAGATACAGACACAGACACAGACACACACACACACACAGATACAGACACACAGATACAGACACAGACACACACACACACACACACACACTAGTGGTCTGCAAGGGCCTTGAAATAAAGCCCGAGCCCTGCCCGAGCCCTTGAACTTGAGGCCCTGCCCGAAAATAAGCCCGACTGTAAATAATATTTTAAGCCCTAGCCCGCTGAAAACCCGAAAAAAATTATTATTATTATTATTATTAAAATATAATTTTTTTTGTATTTGTTTTAAATATTCGAAACACGGTTTTATATGAACGTAATAAATAAACAAAACTAAGAAGCATATACATAGCCTGTTTCGCAATGCCGTCTCTCCCAGTGCTCGCTTATATCTCTGACTCACACATCAGCCTCGTAAAATGTATTGAAGGCTATAGAATCTTCTTTGACACACACACACAGGGGCGGACCTTCCTACAGGCGATATAGGCGGTCGCCTAGAGCGCCACCCTTAGGGGGGCGCAAAAAAAAAAAAAAAAAAAAAAAAAAAAAAATTTTTGTGCAGTTTTGGCGCCCACCTCTATATCGGCAACCATTATTTTTACATAAAAAAAATTCTAACATAAGGGAAAATGAGCCAAAAATCTAAAACGGTCGGTCGGTCTGAGCCTCAGCTTTAGGTGTTCACAGTCAGAACATGCTAGAGCGCTGTGCATTGATGGGTATCGGTCAAGTGTTTATAGAATTGAGCGTTGAGGAAAGAAAGACTAACGTTAGAGAACTATGAAGAGGCAAAAGCCAAAAAAAAATACAAAAAAAATACAAAAAAAAAAAAAAAGTGGCGCAGTGGTGAATCTCGCCTAGGGCGCCAAATGTGCTAGGTCCGCCCCGTGACACACACGACACACAATAGCCTACTCAGTCAAACAAACAAACAGAAAACAGAAATCAGATTTCGAGCAGAGCAACGTAATGAAAATCACAACAAAACAGGTAGCGAGTCGAGACCCAGCAAATAATAACATCACTCACCAGACGTCAGCAACGCGTTGAACACCGTTAACAAAACCGGCTACATACTGTACATCCCAAGAACAAATTAAAACGTTCGCCAACTGGCTATATTCCAACACAACCAATCGAGTTGAACTTGTCCCCTAGCTGACTTCTCCCTGCGCGCTGCAGTCCAAATGTTTCTCTGGCGCAAAAGAGAAAGCGAATCTTAAAACGAAGGTTATCCTATAACCCTAGTTATATGGGGAAAAAAAAAAAAAAAAAAAAAAAAACGGCGGTGCCCGGGCCCGGCCGAGCCCGAATTATTTATTAAAAAAAAAGCCCTACCCAGCCCGAACCCGCCGGGCCGGGCCGGGCCCCGTCGGGCCTGGGCAAGGTTGCAGTGCACTAACACACACACACAGATACAGACACACAGATACAGACACAGACACAGACACACACACACACACACACACACACACACACACACACACACACACACACACACACACACACACACACACAGACAGACAGACAGACAGACAGACAGACAGACAGACAGACAGACAGACAGACAGACAGACAGACAGACAGACAGACAGACAGACAGACAGACAGACAGACAGACAGACAGACAGACAGACAGACAGACAGACAGACAGACAGACAGACAGACAGACAGACAGACAGACAGACAGACAGACAGACAGACAGACAGACAGACAGACAGACAGACAGACAGACAGACAGACAGACAGACAGACAGACAGACAGACAGACAGACAGACAGACAGACAGACAGACAGACAGACAGACAGACAGACAGACAGACAGACAGACAGACAGACAGACAGACAGACAGACAGACAGACAGACAGACAGACAGACAGACAGACAGACAGACAGACAGACAGACAGACAGACAGACAGACAGACAGACAGACAGACAGACAGACAGACAGACAGACAGACAGACAGACAGACAGACAGACAGACAGACAGACAGACAGACAGACACACACACACACACACACACACACACACACACACACAGAAACAGACAGAGACACAGACAGACACAGACACACAGACACAGACACAGACAGACACACACACAGACACAGACACGCACACACACACCTACACACACACACACACACACACACACAGAAACAGACACAGACACACACACACACACACAAACACACACACACACACACACACAGACACACAGACACACACACAGGCACAGACACAGACACAGACACACACACACACAGAAACAGAACCACACACAGACACAGACACACAGACACAGAGACACAGACACAGACACACACACAGACACACACATAGAGACACAGACACACACACAGACACAGACACACACACACACACACAGACACAGACACACACAGAAACAGACAGAGACACAGACACACACAGACACACAGACACAGACACAGACACACACACACACACACACACAGAAACAGACACAGACACAGACACACACACACACACACACACAGACACACACACAGGCACAGACACACACACACACAGATACACACAGACACACAGACACACAGACACACACACACAGACACACACACACAGACACACACACAGACACACACATACACACACAGACACACATTATGCATACATCCTCTCCTGTGGCTCCCCCACACTGCCACCTCCTTATCGGTGACCTCGTAAGGTCAGGCCGCACACCCCTCCCGTTGGCCTTTGATCTCTCCCTGGCGGGGGGTGTCGGGTTGCTGTTGACTGACACGGCTCTCGGTGACACACGTCGCACGCACAGCTCTGCTTCCCGACACCCGAGCAGCACCGACCGGGTCGCGTGTATATTTTCCCTAACAGACTTTCACTTCCGCGTTTGGGATGCGCAATCTGATTGGCCACTGACGTTTCTCTCAGCGCCAATCGCGTTACTCCTAACAATCGCACCGCCCAAGTCCGACATCACATCAATATACTAACTAACTAGCAATTCATATAAATCGAAATAACATATTGTTTTCATCTCTCTATATTAACGTAACTAGCTATTCATATCAATCGAAATAACGTATTGTTTTCATCTCTCTATATTAACGTGATTCCATCAACACAACATAAATGTTCAAAACACGACTTCATTATTGTGCAATCTTGCAGTGATTTGAAGCTTATCTCTGCTCTGTTTACGTTGGGTGGACGAGCAGTGAGTTTTAATATTGAGCACGGCATAAGAATAGCCTACCAGTAGCCTAAAAACCGCATGAGCATTCTATTTGTAGGTAATATGCTCTTGCATGTGACGCGACTTTGGGCGTCTTTGGGCTTCAAATTACAGTCAAATCAAATACATTTACAGATTACAATTTTTATTTAATGGTTAATATTTTTGATCAAAAGTAATTTACTGTATTTTTATGGCATTTACACTTAAAGTAGAAAAACAAAAGTAATCTGTAGAATAATACAGTGAATTTCCCGTGATTTAAAAAAAAGTCTACAGTGTACTGTACTTCCCACCCTGGCCAAATAGATCCATGCCCGTTGGCTCTCTCTCTCCAATGGGAGCTGCGATGTTCCAAGTGTCCTCCTCCAGTCAGACAGAGGACAATCTGTGGGTCTGGGTTTGATAAAAAGATGGTCTCTATCTGCGTTACAATCTCGGCGAGACCTTCTCCGTGGCCGTCTGGGTGCTGTCGACACTCTCTCCTTAGAGCGCGCCAGCTTGGATGGAATCCACATACCCCTACCCCCCCCCCCTCCTCCCCCTCCCCACCCCGAAGAACACATGGTGTGGAAATGATGGAATGATGATGTGACATAATATAACAGAATAATAAAAAGCATGGCACGGCTGTGTGGAGAGCACTCTGGCTGGGTCTGTTCACACAGTGACCTAGTGAGAGTGAAAACAGAAGCACAAAGAACTGACTCACTCCACTAAAAGAAATACACATTTTTATAAATGTATTTATTAGACCCCAAGGTACAGTGAAATACAATACACATTCACATTGAATGGCATATTTTGTATTTTCTCCCCCCCCCCCTACCCTTCCTCCTCCCCTGTCCTACCCAATCCTACAAATACACAACAGAAAACAGAGAACATACTGTACAAACACATATCTCTCTCAGTCAACCTTCCTTCTCATTTGTCCTATAGTGTCTTTAGCTTGGTTATGTAACCAATAAAAGGGTTTCAAACTTTTCACTAGACCCCCTTAGGTTGTATAAAATTGTCTCCAAATTTAAAAAGAACATGAGATCTTTGAGCCACAGGGATGCTTTGGGGAATCCTTCTGCGTGCTAATAATGATGCGAAGGCAATGCTATCTATTGTTCTCCTCCTAACCCTTTGATGACCCGGGCCTGGTAACACTAAAGTACATTTAAATAAAATGTTTTTACATACACGGCATCCAAAAACACTTACACTCACAGATTTAAATGCTTATTTACAGTAACACACAGCAGCAGACAAACGCGTTTCAACCCGTGTCCTTCATCGCCGGTGCCTTCACCTCCCCGACAGATGCATGACCACACTGGTCAGATCGCTGTAAACCCACTGGTTAGCGCTCTTCAAAGACAGACCGGTTACAATTTATGCCGCCGCCATTTAGCTCAAAAGTGATGGTCAAGCCGTAGTCTTATGGCTTATGAATCAGTCACCGGAGAATTATGATGCAGGGCTTTGATCTTTTGGCACGCGGGCTAGATGGATTTAAATGAGGCTGTAAATCATGCTCTAAGTCGGTGGCAGGTTTATTGAATAGTGCTTAGGGAATGTTATGTTTATTAAGGTTTTCTGCAAAGCGTTTATTGTGTGTGTGTGTGTGTGTGTGTGTGTGTGTGTGTGTGTGTGTGTGTGTGTGTGTGTGTGTGTGTGTGTGTGTGTGTGTGTGTGTGTGTGTGTGTGTGTGTGTGTGTATACATTTGTGTGTATGTATGGGTGTATGTGCGTGCGCGTGTATGTGTGTGCCTGTGTGCATGCGTGCGTGTGTGTATATGTGCATGTGTGTGTGTGTGTGTGTGTGTGTGTGTGTGTGTGTGTACGTCCAGACCAGGAGCTGTTCTCAGGGATGTACATTGACTTCATGGGGACGGATGCTGCCGTCTTCAGGAGTCTGACTGTGAGGAACGCTGTGAGGACGGACCAACACAACTCCAAGTGGCTCAGCGGTGAGACACACACACACACACTACACACACACACTACACACACACACACACACACACACACTGTTAGGTTAGTGTCCATATATTTTTTCCAGGCACCAGCGTCTTTGTTCAATTGTTCTCAATGAGGAGTGGGTGAGTGTATGCAGCAGCATGGTAAATGGTAAATGGCTGCTTTTTTATATAGCACTTTTATCCAAAGCGCTTTACAATTTGTTACTCACATTTGACCCATTCACTCACACATTCACTCAGACATTCACACACCGACGGCGGAGGCGACCATGCAAGGTGCCAACCTGCTCATCGGGAGCAATTAGGGGTAAAGTGTCTTGCTCAAGGACACATCAACACGCTGCCCGAGAGGAGCGGGAATCGAACCGGGAACCTCCGGATTGCCAGACGACTGCTCTACCTCCGGAGCCAATGTCGCCCCACGCCCCCCCCAGCATTCTGCGGCCACAGAGAGGAGAAGCGCTACACCTTGGCTTCTGTTTTCAGAACGCTCTGCCATGTTTGGGTGGTCGCTTTGAGCGTTTCTAGTTGAAAACCTCTGAACTTTTCTGAAAGTCGCCTCTTTTCAGACAACCAATCATATCATGGTCAGACTGCCCGGTGACAGCAGGAACATCACCAAACTCACCCAAAACAAGTATGGTGGTCATCGTGACAAATACAGTCAAATAACAAAATATACAAGAAAATGCACAGGCGCAAATTGCAATTCTAGTCAAGTCAAGTCAAGTGAAGTAATTTATTTATAAAGCACGTTTAAGAACTCAAGAGCCAACCAAAGTGCTGTACAATCAAAGCATAACATGTCATAATATAAAATACAAAAATACAAAAAATACAAAAAGGCACAGCAGGACAAGACAGTACATTCAGAGAATAATTCTAAACAGTAAGATAACAAATAGTTAACAAATAGATAATGTTAATCAAAAGCAACAACGCTAGTCTGTTATACAACAGTGGTTAGGTGGTTGGTGATAGATACAAAAAAACGTATTTATTTTCTCCAGCGCCCTGCCAGCACTTTTCTGCCAGTAAGAAAATGCTATATGGACACAAGTCCTAAGGCAGACAAAGTTTACGTTTACAACATTCTTGTGGGAATGATTCATAAAGCAGAGAGGTGAAGAAAGGGTGAAATTATGTGATATTTCTAAGAGACTCACTGACCTTGAGGTGGGTTTCTTCTTCTTCTTTGCCACATGGCTTGTTTCTTCTTCTTCTTCTTCTTCTTCTTCTTCTTCTTCTTCTTCTTCTTCTTCTTCTTCTTCTTCTTCTTCTTCTTCTTCTTCTTCTTCTTCTTCTTCTTCTTCTTCTTCTTCTTCTTCTTCTTCTTCTTCTTCTTCTTCTTCTTCTTCTTCTTCTTCTTCTTCTTCTTCTTCTTCTCCTTCTTGAAGCCAGACGTAGACCAGACATAAAAGATTAACCGATGTGTCTCCCCAGTGGGTGCTGGTTACCCCCTTTAGTTGTTAAAGCTGACGTGTCGTTCCACCTCTAGATCACCACGTATTGCAAAGATATTTAGCATGTATTGTCTTTGCATGGATGGTAATAATTTTAGCACCCAGACAGATCAATATTCTGAAGATGTGTATTTTAATGCACCCTAATGTACCTAATGTACAATGTAAATATGAGTTTAATTTGTTGTATTTAAATTTAGATTTAGTCATTTAGCTGACACTTTTGTCCAAAGCAACTTACAAGTTCTGTACAACAGGTCAGCAGGAAGGGCACAACTCTGGTAGCTACAGTAAGTAACATTGTTCGTCAAACAGGGTTGAACTTGGGTGCTACAGTCTTGAGTGCATAGTAGTATAGACAGATTAGCATAGTAGGTAGTAATATAGGCATGGAAGATCACTTAGTAGCAAAGTGCATGATAGTAAAAGACAGTACAAAGGTTAGAATATATATATCATTGTTTTTTGTATAATTGTATAATTCATATTCAGAATATCTGAATCATTCATATTGTGAAAAGATTCCTCAATAACATAAAATACCCCTGCTATACTATTTAAACTTCCTCTGTGCTTTTTCATATAGAACCCATCTTCATCGATGCCCAGTTGATACCGGATGGAAGTGATCCCAACGACGCCAAACTCTACTTCTTCTTTCGGGAGAGGCTCACGGACAACAGTGGGAATACAAAGAATATCCATACCATGCTAGCCAGAGTGTGTCCCGTAAGTTTCTACTAATGAATACAATTTACAATTGAGTCATTTAGCCGACGCTTTTATCCAAAGCGACTTACAGATTGGTCACCAGGTACATCTCAGCTAAGGGTCAGTGGCCAGGTCCACGGACGACAGTTACGGTCTGGACAGCTCTCAGTTTATGAGCCTAGAAAGGGTTCCTATTCACAGAATGGCTTTCTGTCTACAGCCTGCCGGCTGTGGAACTCTCTGCCCAGGGACATCCAAAACACCCCCACTATTGCTGTCTTCAAGAGGGGTGTGAAGCGACATCTGCAACAATAGGTTGCAGTGGGTGCTTGGCCACCACTCTTGAAGAACAGGAACATGACATGCTGTAATAAGGCTCTTTCAGAAAATTGTGTTGTCTATTTTATCTACTTGTTGTATCTATTGACTCTTGTATCTTCTTAACTCTTTCTTTGTGATTTATTGTATTCTTCTTGGGACCATGTTGGAAACAAGTCGACATACTTTCACATGTTATATATTCGTACTGGCGAATCGTGTCTTGCTCTTCGCCATCGAGATGTACCTCATCTCCAGTACCTACTGTACTTCATTAACGGAAAAACAAATGCACCCAGCATCTGACCAGGCCCCGCCCCAGTGCCGTACTATAAGGCCGCAGGCATGGTCACCACTCGCCCTTCCTCTATTTCGTTTCCATCATGGCGGATGCTTACACCCTGTGAACTAGCGTTATGAAAAGTATAGAGAATTGCGCAATGTTGAGTATTCGCCGGAGATTTGCCAACCCCTGGAATCTTCTCGGCATGTTCCAACGGCACGTCGGGTCTGTCCTGGTGTTCCTCGTCTCTTGGCAGCGGTTCGAGGGACAGCGTGCGATGTTTAGCTATCGAGCTAACTCGCACCAGGTAGGCTCTGTGCCATCAGGCATTAACACTTTGGTTGCCTAAGGTTAAATTCATGATATACCATAGATTGCCAGCGCTATTTGTCTATGGAGAAAGTCCCCTTCTTTGCAGGGCTATAACTTTTTAAATTCTATTGCTACATTGCCATTATTAGGGCCCATTCAAAGTCCTATATGTATTGTTCATTGTGTAGCAACGTTAAACTTTTTCATTCACATATTCATAGTAAAGTATGGTCTAATGTATAAGTATGTTTTCATCTCTTTCTGTAGCTTTCTCCAGAACGTGATATATAGCCCCAAATGCATTATATTGATGATGAAATACAGTTTGATGGCAATCAGCGCGATATAAAAAATTCCAACTAGACGTACTTCTAGAAGTTACTACATGTCATCTGATGTTGACCGGATGGGCGAGGGGGCGTTTATAATTCCGTGGGCAGCGTTATACCAATCATCTAATGTGGGTCAAATGTTGATAATAGCAGTTAGTATCGAAGACGGTAACGTTACACGCTGAAACTCACCCCAGTCTCCGCGCGCCGTTGGGCGATCATCGTCGAGTAGAAATCTTATCATTATGGGATATATTTTTACCCGGTCCATCTCCAGCTTGTATAATGGTATATACGTCCAAATCATGTTGTTTATCGAGTTATTGCCAATCGATCACCGTGTAGCGTGACGAGCCAGAGTCCCATGAACTATAGCGAGCGCCCGGAAGTACTACGGTCGTCATGACAACCTCTATTCAACATCCTGTTTGGCGATTGCGCCGATCGGCCACCAGATGGCGCTCCTGAACCGCCAGAGAGCTCAGTGGGTCCTGCTGGTGGATCTCAGGCCAGCGGCGGGGACATATGAATCCGATCGCAGATTTTTGAAATATTGATATAAGGACGCTGTACAGCGTCCCCCGGCAACTTGAGCATGGCCAGCAATGACGTGAAAAGACGTTTCATGGCAGTCAAAGTGTTAACGCTGGTGTTAGTAATGCTGCTTGTTGTCTTGTTGGACAACCGAGTTGTGTATCGGCGCAAGGGGCAGGATGTCTGGGTGAACGTCCCTCTGAGTTGGACGTTTTCCAGGCTGCCCTGGAGCGTGCTGCTAATACTAAATGCTATAATGCTGGGTCACTGTTCTAATGTTCCTCGCTGTGGGATGTCACTAGGCATGACGATGCTGGCGTTGGTGATGTTGATCGAGTTGTCCCGGGAGACAACCGAGTTGTGTATCGGCGCCAGGGGCAGGATGTCTGGGTAAGCGCTGTTGTTTTCCCGTTACCCTGGAGAGCGCGGCTAACGCTATGCTATGCTGGGCTACTGTTTCTGTTTGTCTCCCCGCTGCGGGATGTATGTCTACAGTCTTCCCTTCTCTTAACCATTCATGCTGACGGTCAATCGGTGTCTAATGTGGCAGTATTGCGGGGGGGCTTTGTTTACCTTTTCATGGGTGAATGGGCTGAGGTCTAGGGCTGGTGTGCTGTTTGTGAATATATGAATGATATGCAGGACTGGTTCTTTGGTCCGCATCCCCTTAACGTGTGTGTATGGGCTAGCCCATTCTACAGTATATTGGTTGAAAACAGTGCCCCGCCCGGCCGACGCCATGAGGTGGGTCAGCCCAGCGAGTGGCTGGTGGGCTGTGTTAAGCCTGTACCGCCACGGTATGGAATTGGCAGCGATTAGTAACTTTGTTCGACTTGCTGTTTTTTTCTGTCAAAATGGTGTCTGGTGGCGGGGCCATGAGGGCCAGCCGACGTCGAAACATCGCGCGAGGTGGTTGATGTTATTAGCTTTGACCTAGCCGCAAGCTATAACCGCAGGGACGTTCCCTCCTCAGGGCTCCCCTCTCCGCAGAGGATCTTGGTCTTCCGCTGGAGCGCGGGCGGTATTTGTCCTAGGCCACACACCGCCTCACGCTCCGCAGCCAGAGGTGAGAGCACGGCCTCGTCAGCGACTATGGCGAGGCCCTCGACAGGCGGCCATGTTTCCCCCGTCAGAGGTATCCTGGGCGTTGAGTCAACAGGTGTCCACAAGGCCGACAGCCTTTGGCGGCCGAGGGATCGGCCATGTTGGATGAGCTCGGCTTGGAATATACAAGCCAGCGCCGTCCTGCCGCGAGCAGCCCGCTCTCCAATAACTCCCTCCCCCAACACCAGCGGAAAAGGGGCTCTGATTTGTTTCCTTTGGCTGCGGGCCGCGAGCCTTCGTTGAAGCGCATGCGGCCCCACGTTTCGCTTCTCATGGGGACAGGGGCTGACATCCAGTTGATGGCTGAGCCTGGGTCTGTCCGTGAGAATGTTGTGCTGTCCATCGGCTCCCACACCATAAGCTGTGTTTGGTTGAGCCTGGTGTTACGTCTGTCAACTACAAGTGTTGTCAGCAGGGGGGCTCGAGACCTTTTTGAGGCACACAGTGCGGGCTTCCCCGACCTCGCCTTCGCCAGGCCGGGTATCATGTTGGTGCCTCCCACTCCTGAAAGATTGGCAGTGGTCTCGCAGGCACGCGTGGTTTGGGTGGTAGTAATATCACTGCAGGGCTACATTGTGTAGGAACCCATGGGGGCCTCACACCTTGCATGTCCAGCTGCAGAACAACTCCTCAGCATGTTCTGGAGGGGTGTTCAGTGGGGGAGCTTTTGTCACCTAGAGTGATGTCAGCTTCCCCCGTATCAAACCGGCCCTTTCTGTCGGGGTCCCCCCTTGGGTGCGATTGCCTCGTGGGTAGTGTCAGGGTCAGATGTCCCGACTCCACGGAACGCTCTGCTTGCACGGGTCCAGGGTTGGCTACACACAGCGGGTGGGACCGGGCCGCATATCTACAGTTCCTAGCGGACCTGCGCCAAATGGCGGCGGGTGCGTTGGGAGTATCATCACATATGGCTACAGCAGTACCATATGTTGAGGTGGATGGAGAGAACGCTGAGGCGGGGACTTGTGTTTACACAACCCCACCCGTTTTCGGGTTTGGTACAGACCCTATTGTCAGGGTCACCAGCAGTGACAGCTCTGGTCAACGAGATCCAATCTCTGTGGACGAAGCAAGCCATCGTCGTGGCGTTTTCCTCCCGGTATTCTCTGGTGCCCGAGAAATCGGGAGGGGGGGTTGTCAGACCCATGCTGGACCTGTCCCATGGGAAGGTTCAGCATTTTTTGGATCGTCTCCTACCTGTTGAACACTGTCAGGTGGGGGCCTGGTTCTCCTCCATAGACCTGTAGGATGCGTATTCGCATCCCCGATCTTCCATCCTAGGGCTTACCTACGCTTCCTTTGCAGGGTTTAACGTATGAGTACCAGAGGCTGCCGTTCGGCTTTTCTCTGGCTCCCCGCATCTTCACCAAGTGCGTGGAGGCCGCACTGGGGCCTCTGCGTCGTCAGGGGTTACGAAGTGTATTCTGCCCTGACAACGTTTTGGTCCTTGGCGGTCAAGGTGGATCGTCAGGTCTCATACCAGGCAGGTGGTGGAATTCCTACCAGCCTGGGGTTTGCTGTAGACTGGAAGTAGAGTACTCCTCTTCCCAGTCAACGGGTGGAGTGCTATGGTCATCCCTCGGGAGGTTCCATCCTAGGACGGTTACGGCGCTGTCCGTGATACGCCTGCTCGGTATGATGGCATCTGCTCATTCCGTGGTCCCTCTTGGCCTCTTCTTCACCCCAGGAGGAGGTTACGGAGGTGGTTTTTTTCCAGTATGGAAATAGACCCGGTGAGAGGCAAGTGGAAGCGGCTAAGGTTCCCGTGTCAGTACTGGGGGACCTCGCCCCCTGGGGAGGGCCTGGGGTCCTCACCAGGGGGGTCCCTATGGGCAGTAGGCTGTCACACGTCACGTTTTTCACCGACGCCTCCCTCGCTTGAGACGCGTCGGACCAACGCAGTAGGGGGCAGCTGGCAAGCCATGCTGCCCGTTCTGCGCTACGTTCAATGTGTTGGTATTGAAGGCGGTCCTTCTGGTCCTCAAACGGTGTTTGATCAGGACGGACGATACGACGTCGGCGTCGTATATCGACAGACAGGGAGGAGTACGCTCCCCCCGTCTGCACCGGGCGGCGGGCGGCTGGCTATGGGTGTTCTTCATCTGCGCAGCCTGAGGGCTCTCCACATCCCCGGCAGGGTGAATGTGGGTACAGGTGTGATGTCGCGGGGCGGTCCTCACCCTGACGAGTGGGGATTGCGTCCGGACATATAGTCAGGCAGGTCTGGGACCGATGCCGTGGCCGCCTGGGATTCTTTCCCCCCATACATCTATTGGGTCAGTTGTTGGGGTGGGTACGTTGAGGAGCGCAGGACCTTGATCCTGATTGCGCCGGACCGGGGCGCAGCTGTGTGGTTCCCGGTCCTGATCCAGCTCTTGGTAGCCCCGTCGTGGCCTGTTCCTTGGTCATCGCGGACCCTCTCTCAAGCGCACGGGTCTCTATGTTAGTTCCCTGTGCTGGGCCAGCCGCTGATGGTTTGGCTGGTGAGAGGGTGAGTCTGGAGAGGATGGATCCTTCTGTGGTTGACACCATCCGGAGCGTGCATGCTCCCTCCACTATCGCGGTTTACGCGGGTAGGTGGTGTATGTTCCAAGAGTGGTGTAAGGTGGGGGGCCGGGACCCGGTGTCCTGCCCCCTGGACCCTGTCCTTACCTTCCTTCAGTCTATCCTTGATAGACTGTCGGCTTCAACGGTGAGGGTATATGCTGCGGCTATATCCTCTTGTCATGAGGGGTTTGAGGGCGTTGCGTTGTTCGGCCACCCTCTTGTGAAGCGCTTCCTGCTTGGCGCTCGGCGCCTTAAGCCAGTGAAACGTTTTCTGGCTCCGAGTTGGGATCTTCAATTGGTCCTCGTCGGTTGTCCGAGGCCCCGTTTGAGCCTCTTGAGCAAGCGCCTTTGGAACAGCTGTCGTTCAAGACTGCGTTCCTGCTGGCCATCACCTTCGCTAAGTGCGTGGGTGATCTCTGTGCTCTCTCGGTGCGGCCTGAGTGTCTGTCTATTCGTTTCGATAGCGGTGCCACTCTGAGGCCTACTCCAGTCTTCATGCCAGACAATATCCGGAGCTCTTTCCGCTCCAGGGATATTATGGTTCAGGCGTTTCAACCGCCTCCTCACGCTAGTGAGTTAGAGGCGAGCCTTCACCTGTCATGTCCGGTCCGGGCTTTGGGGATTTACCTCAGCCGGCCTCAGGGCTACCGATCAGCTTTTTATCTGTTATGGTGGCGCTCACGCTGGTAAGGCACTGTCGAAACAGCGCCTGTCCCATTGGTTGTGCGAGGGCATTGCCCTTTGCTACACGTTGGCTGGGCTGGCCCCCCTGGGGGTGTCAGGGCGCACTCCACTCGTGGGGTGGCGGCCTCTGCCTCCCTGTTAGGAGGGGCCTCGGTGGAGGACATCTGTGCTGCGGCTTCATGGTCCTCACCGGGTCCCTTCGTAAGGTTTTTCCTCATGGACATGACCGGGGGTTCTGTCTCCCAGGCGGTTCTGAGGTCTGGAACCTCTCCTGCTTCCCGTCTTTCGGTGGGGTAGCAGGGGTGTGGACCACAAAATGTTGTGTCACACGTGGTCCCGCCTGTGCTGTGCGTTTGGAGGTTTCTAGTTCCCTCTTTTTTGCACTTGGGTGGAGTTGACTGCCGCCCCCTCTTCACTAGGAAGGAGGGGTGACGGGACTCCCCTCCCCCCTGATGTGGGCTTTCGGGTCCTCAGGGGGTGCATTTGTCGGTCCTCGCGTCTGCTCTGTCCCCATATCTCGATGGCGAAGAGCAAGACGTGATTCGCCAGTACGAATATATAACGATAGGTTATGTATATAACCTAGTTATATGAGTACTGGCTGAGCGTCTTGCTCTTAGCGCACCCTGAGGTCCCTTGGGAAACTTTTCGGATGGAAACTTTTTCCGAGGAAGGGCGAGTGGTGACCACGCCTGCTGCCTTATAGTACGGCACTGGGGCGGGGCCTGGTCAGATGCTGGGTGCATTTGTTTTTTCGTTAATGAAGTACAGTAGGTACTGGAGATGAGGTACATCTCGATGGAGAAGAGCAAGACGCTCAGCCAGTACTCATATCGTTATCCTTGTACCCCTTGTTTTTATACTTTTGTATAAATTGTATGTACTAAATAAAAATCAAATCAAATCAATCATTGTTCGTCAAATAACATCGAGCTTGAGTGTTACACTCTGAGTTTCTACTTTGAAATGTACTTAGGTACTAAAAAGTTAAAGTAAAAACCTTTTTTCTGACTGTCTATTCTTCTGATAGCAGGTGTTTAATCAAAGATCCCCGCTTTCTAGTCTTGCACAAGGACCAATCAGCATGGGTATGGGCGGGTTCATTTTCCATTGATGGGGATTTGATTGGCTGTTTTTAAATAAAGCGCGGCCGCAGGATTAATAACGTTAACGTTAGTTCGGCCAGAGAAATAAATATACGAATTAAAATAGTTGGATGCAAGATTTGTACTTTGTACTTTGTAGGTCTCCATTTTAAATGTAAAGAGTAAAAAGTCTTTTTTTCTCTGAAATGTAATTGAGTAAAAGTACAAGTCTACAAACCTATACTAACAGTAGCCTACATTTCGCAGAGTAAATTTTAGTCAAACTGAGTCCATTTGAGCCCAAGTGAGTACAATTTTACTCAGTTTGAGTAAAATGTACTTAGTTTGAGTAAAATTTAATCAGCGAAATTTACTGTAGAGTATTAGGGTACATAATAGTAAAAAATACTAGGGTTATTTATTTATTATGGTATTATTTCAGATATTGTCTGAAGAGGTATGTTTTTAGTCGACAGCAAAACATTGGGCGGGTTTCAGAGTCCATTCCACCGTCGTGGAGCATGGACTGAGAATAGCCTGCTTCGTTTTGATGACCCCCTCCCCCAGGAGCCTGGATAGGAGTAGGACAAATAGACGAGCAGGAACCGTATTTTTATAAATAACAAAATAAATGGAATAATAAGAGATCAAAGGATAATATCTCAAATGTGCAATCGAATGTGCAGTCTATTTCCTCTGGTCTAATGTGTTGACCAGGCCTGCAGGAAAAGGCTGTGTCTGTTATAACGTTTTGTCTTGGTGGTATTTGGTTCGCATCAACAGCACATTATGTACAAAGGTATGTTAAATGTTAAAGTGCACAGAGACAGTCCATGACATGCCATGGAGAGTAGGGCCATATACATAACATGCTCCACATATATATACACTGAAACTATAAACACCCGTTAATTTCACAGCATGGCATAATATGTCTCTGTGTCAATGTAATGTATGCAAGGCACTCAGAATGATGAATCGGTTGAATTAATCTGAAATTGACTAAGAAGGTCTTGGTCAGGGGTGCAGTCGTAATATCAGAACTGCCTGGGCGCCACGTGCATGTGCATACATGTTTCCTCGCGTGCCGACAGAACAGATGATTATTATGCATAAATAGTAGGAAACATGTTTGTATAGGAAATTACTAGTTTTAGTTTAGTTTTTGTAAATATTGCCTTGAAATAGAGAAGCTGAAAAAGGTAGCAGGATGTAGCCTTCAATATATAAAGAAATTATATTGTCAACAGATATGGTTGAAAAACAAACAATGTTTTAAATGTAACTTAATGCCTCATCCTTCCAGTCGGGACCATTTGTCACATAGTGAGAGCTCCACAGATCAAGCAAACCCCCACAGGGCTTGTATTTTGGTTTTGCACTTCTCGTTCTTTGTTATGTTATTGGATTCCTATTATTATGCAAAGTCTAGGTGATAGATAAGTGCCGGTACTTGGCGCACGGCGCGACGAGTCGAGTGCAAGTTGTGAACGCATTTTTGTGTGCGTGCACATCTGTGCGCGTACTTCTTCTCAGAAAACTGCTGGGACGGCGTGGTACCGCGTGGGACCACCACTGCACCACTGGTCTTGGTAGATTGAGACAGAACCAACCGATAATAGACTAACAAAGTCTAGGTAGACTCAGACCGAACTGACCAACTAATCGTCTAAAAGAGCGGGCAGCCCTACAACCCACACAGGACACACAGGGATTATAGAGGTACTCCTTCCAATCATCTAATAATTATACTACTTGTCATTTCTGCGCCCTGAGATGGAGGTTTGCCCTGAGTGGGAGGTTTGATTTGAAGGGTCAAAGTGGGTATCAAACAGGAGGGAAGACTGTCAAGTTTTAAACTGTGGATACCAAACAGAGAAGGTAAAGATGACTAATCCAGAACAATTTTATTGCACTGTAAAAAAATTATTTTATATGTCTGCACTTTATGTGCTCATTTTATGTCTATTCTATTCTACTATTTTATTGCACTATTTTACTCTGTCTATTTTATCTTACTCTTTTTATTATTGTCTATTTTAAACTGAATCAAACCACAAGTTGGCCTGTTGGGATGTTAGATCCTAATGTGAAAAACTGTGATTTTATAGGTCTGCACTTTATGTGCTCATTTTATGCCTGTCTTTTTTCTGTTGTGAAGCACTTTGAGCTGCAGTTTCTGTATGAAAGGTGCTACACAAATAAAGTGTAATATTATTATTATTATTTCAGAATGATATTGGAGGCCAACGGAGCCTGGTGAACAAATGGACGACCTTCCTGAAAGCCCGGATGGTCTGTTCTGTTTTGGAAGAGGACGGCACTGAGACCCACTTTGATGAGCTGGGTGAGTAGAGACAGACAGGTAGAGGACGGACAGTGTACATGAACACATTCAGTGTCAGAGGTCGCTGTGTGTGCCAGCGCTTTAATGAATGGGGATACATGCCGGTGTTTGCCGGGCTAAAACTATATTAAATATCGGATATAAAACGATTGCCCATTTGACATCGAGTATCTATCGTTCAATTCGTGAAAAATAAAAAATAAAATGCATCCATACATTCCCGTTTTATCCCGTGGGGAATATGAGTATAGTTTTAGAGTAATTCTGTGTAATCCCAGGAAACGCCGCTAAGCAGCATTTAGTGCATTTCACTAGAAACCGTGCCATTCCTCGCCTGGATCAACAATCAATCTGAAATCAACGCTATATTATCAGTATTATGTTTCATCATGCATGCATGAAAGGGTGGGGTGGGGGGTCTATGCTTCGATCGTCACCAACGGCATACGTTATGGAGTAACCTTACAGTAACACTTTCTGATCACAATGAAGGCATGCTCGGATCAACGCAAGATTGATACCATATAGCCCTTACCTTGACTAGGATGTACTGCAAAAAGAATATTCCAATTATCTGATTGCCATTCCAAGTATTGATGTCGATCGTGTTGCCAACATAATCCACCAAAGAACATGAATCTGCAGTGCTTGATTCTCCCCAATCCATGTGTTATAAACGTTACTCCTGCCTGACAAGGAAAACCCGGACCGGACTTTTTAGATTCTGCCAGAGAGATTCCAAGGATGTGCAATACCGGCAGCAAGGTGTTAGGCGGCGGTATTGGACGTTTGCGATCTCAGACCCATTCCCAATGATAACATCAGGCTCCCTCGATGGATTATGAATGGAAATAGCGAATAAAAGAAATAATGACCAAAACCCGACTTTTCTCGGGTTTGGCACTCAAGAGATGGCGAGTTAACCCGATTTATCTCGGGTCTGGCGTCCAATGTGTTAAGTGTGGGGTCGCCAAGATAAATCCTAAATAAAATGGGGTTGTGGTATAAAAAAATTTGAGAACCCCTGATCTATGTGTTGTGTGGAACACGTTCAATGCACAGTGTAATGTTAAATCATCAGGGTGACTAACCTGGTCATCGAAACAATTATGAAAGCTTACCTTCTGAAGATAACACGGTTTTCACCCCAAATTCAGCGATAACTCCCTTCCTGCACAAACAATCCCAAACCCACTCAATCAGTTTAATCTGGAATCAGACAGCACTTTATCATTTTTCACAAGACAGCACTTTATCACTTTTTCACAAGTAAAGACTGAACGTGTTTTTCTTTAGGTGTTGTCTTTGGTCAGCTTACTGTGGTCTCTGGGCAGACTCTTCCCATGTGGTCGCTGACCTGGGCCGTGTAAATGGAAGCCATCAGCTCACAGCCCCTCTCTCTCTCCTGCTCTCCATTCAGTCTGCCAGACTGTCTGTCAACACAGACATTTATTAATTCATACAACATCCACCTCTTCAGTAGTCGTCTGCTCCGAGAACGACGATAAGGCGCATAATGAATACTGATTCCTGTGTGTGTGTTTGTGTGTGTGTGTGTGTGTGTGTGTGTGTGTGTGTGTGTGTGTGTGTGTGTGTGTGTGTGTGTGTGTGTGTGTGTGTGTGTGTGTGTGTGTGTGTGTGTGTGTGTGTGTGTGTGTGTGTGTGTGTGTGTGTGTGTGTGTGTGTGTGTGTGTGTGTGTGTGTGTGTGTGTGCGTGCGTGCGTGCGTGCGTGCGTGCGTGCGTGCGTGCGTGCGTGCGTGCGTGCGTGCGTGCGTGCGTGCGTGCGTGCGTGCGTGCGTGCGTGCGTGTGTGTGTCTGTGTGTGTGTGTGTGCGCACACATGCACGTTCCTCCATGTGTTTTCCCTTCCAGAGAGCGTGTTTTTGCTGGAAACCGACCAGCCCAAGAGCCTTCTGGTGTTCGGGGTCTTTACATCCACAAGGTGAGGCCAACAGTAGCTACGCCAAGCCCAGCATTCCTCCGACAGCCTTCAGCTAATAACTAATAATAGGAGGATGTCACTAGGAACTATGCAGATGTGTCGAAGGATCTTCTTACAGAGTGGCTTGTTCAGGTGATTGTTAATGTGTCTCTGGGGCTTGGCCTGTTTGGCCTCGATGCTCTTTCCTTATGGAGAACACTGATACCTGTACCATCTTTGCTGACCAAGTACTATAAATAAATACACAGTAGGGGAGACCGGGGCACAGTGGATCAGAAATCTTATATTTCAGCTTTTTTCCTGTCTTGATGACAGCATGGTTCTGGTCTATTGTGGAATTGATAGCAGAATATGTTCTCTATAAAACATGTCTATCATATCCTGCCAACTGCCAAATATGAGATGCTGAGATGGGGTTGAATGTAAAAATATATTTGATCCACTGTGCCCCAGTAATGGGGTACAGTGGATCGCTACCTGGGGCACTGTGAATCAGTCCAGATATGATACATTATTTTTTCACAAACAGCATCTTTATTGTGTGAACGAAGCAAAACTTTCATGTACAAATAAGACATGTCAACAATAGACATATCAACCACACCAACAGTTGAAAATACTGAAACAATATGAAATGTTTTGCTATAGGCCCACTAGTAGCCTATGTAAAACCCAGCGTAGTGCTGGGAACTTTCGCACACGAATCTGACACATCCTGTACATTTGGGAAAATGAATGTGAATGATACATCATGGTCTCTGACTTCTGTCTGTCCAGGTTTACTGATGTACAAAGGACCCCTCCTGGCTACATTCCTATCTGTGAACAAGATAATCACGGCAACACCTAACATTGTATTATTTTCATGGTTATAATGAAAAAAATG
Organism: Notolepis coatsorum; assembly: GCF_963971535.1. Classification (NCBI taxonomy): domain Eukaryota; kingdom Metazoa; phylum Chordata; class Actinopteri; order Aulopiformes; family Paralepididae; genus Notolepis; species Notolepis coatsorum. Next base: position 73,334,652 of record NC_140179.1, read on the forward strand.
CATCGCAAACTAAACGCACAACAGTGCTTCAACATATTATTCAATATTGAAAATCATCAGTTGCAGATGCTGAATTGTTTTACAATACCTAGTGCAGCATATTTGAATACAAGGAGAAATTGACTGGAAATATCATATGGCGTGCAACACGTGCTGTGCCACCATGTTGAATGGGGTTGGGCAGCTTTGCTACAACATCTTCAAACAAAACTTCTGATATGTCATCGATATTTGGGAAAATGAACGTGAATGACTTTGGTTTCTCACGTCGCATAAACTTCACTTCAAATGTGGTTTCATCAGCATCCACAATGCGGCTTTGGACCTGCCCTACATACATTGCATTGGTTTTCTTTGTTGCAAACTTTGTCAACACAAAATCTGTTGCATTCAGAGCATTGCTATCCGGCAATTCTAAATCCTCTAGTCCATCATCAAGGTCATCATAATCTGATGCGTCATCACAAAGTCTTCTCGCATCAGCATCCGCGTCAGAGTTTGACGTGTCTCCCTCCATATCATCATCGAATTGCAGCTTCCGCTCCTTCTTTTTAGCTACTTTTGGCTTTTTAGACTGTTGACTGCCTTGTTTATTCTTCTTCCTTTTGCTCTGCTCGTTGGCTGCCCTGATTTGTTCTTTGATTGGAGTGTCTGTCAGAACAAGGGTTTTTCCCTTATTTTTTCCACCTTTGTTTTTGCGCGGTGGTGCCTTTGGAAAAGGGCTGATTTCTTCTGGTGTGATGATAGGCCTACTCAATTCTGTTGAAGTTGAACCAACTGCTTCGAGTGCCTTTGAAGATGTTGCGGTGTCATCTGGGTCTTCATGTGAAATTTCTGGTGCAGGTCGATGAAGTTCTTTGGCTGGTTGTGGAGGTTCTGGATCTGGGTCTGAAAGCTCTGGTGCTCTCTGTGGAGGCTGTTCAGCTGGATGAGGTGGTTCTGGGACTTCAGCGATTGGCTCTGCAGATTCTACTGCAACAGGTCGATCTGTTACATATGAACTGAGGAAATCATCATCGCTGAAGATATTGGGGTTGAATGGATAGATGCCAGATACTCGAAAACCGGATGTGATATTCTTTGGAGTGAAGGCTAACGGGTAAGCATTGCCCACTATCTGAGCGATATCATGGATTGTGATAGCTTGACCGGGGTGGTTGAGCATGAAAGCATTTGCTGCCTGGTTGAAGAATGCCTTGAAGGGTCCGTACACAGATCGATCCAATGGTTGCATTTTGTGGCTGCAGTGTGGTGGCAGAGTTAGCATAACCACACCGTTGTCCTTGGCAAGATCAATGGTTTCAATCGATAGATGGGTGTCATGGTTATCCAGTATTAGCAAAACTGGACGCTCCTTGGAACACTTGGTTGACTGGATGAAGTGTCGCATGAATGCTGTGAAGTTCTCAGTAGTCATCCATCCTGTATTATGGGCAGCTCCAACAGTCCCTGGTGGAGCACCATGGATCATTGCATCTTTGAAATGCACTCGAGGGAATACCATAAACGTAGCGAAAGGTTCGGGAAGCGCTTCATGTACCGTGAAAACCAATCTTCGCCAGCCAAACGATTTGTACTCCAGGATTCTGGGAATGTTTTTCCATTTCTAGCAGCAAATTCATACGCCAGCACACAAACTTGTTTTCGCGTCAGTCCATACTGAATTTTTGATGCTTTGATCAGATAATCCTGCAGAAGTGTCTCTTCGGCATGCGTCAAAACCTGGCGGCAATTGTACTTTGGTGAGTATGCCATTGAATCTTTGCTTTCAGCATCTCGTGCCTTTTCCACGTATCTACGTAGAGTTGAGAACTTTATATCGTCTGTTTTACAAACATTGCGAATACTTTGTCCCGTGTCAAGTACTTTCTTGACGGCCTCTTTCATTTTTTCATTCAAATTACCAACATGTGCTTGGTTTCTTATTCCTAGATGATCTATACTAAATCACAAAAACAAAAGAAACCCGAAATTTTACATTTGATGGTACAAAACAGGGATTACCTTTCAATTCTTCACAAAGGTGTGTTGCCTGGAAATTAAGCACGTTTTTAGCTATGAATTAACCAGAGGCACACACTGATGACATCATCAAGGCGTTCCTATGTACAAGTTCCTATAAATAGCCACTGATTCACTGTGCCCCTTGAGCCACTGTGCCCCGGTCTCCTTAGAATGTGTGGTATACAGGGGTGTAAAGTACTTGAGTAATTGTACTTTGTTACAATACTTAAGTACAGTTTTTGGGGGATTTGTACTTTACTCAAGTATTATTAGGTTTGTATACTTGTACTTTTACTCAATTACATTTCAGAGAAAAAAAGTTCTACTTTTTACTCGTTACATTTAAAATGCAGACCTACAAAGTACAAATCTCGCAGGTCCAACACTTTTAATTAGTATATTTGTTTCTCTGGCCGAACTAACGTTAACGTTATTAATCCTGCGGCCGCGCTTTATTTAAAAACAGCCAATCAAATCCCCATCAATGGAAAATGAACCCATACCCATGCTGATTGGTCCTTGTGCAAGACTAGAAAGCGGGGATCTTTGATTAAACACCTGCTATCAGAAGAATAGACCGTCAGAAAAAAAGCTTTCACTTTAACTTTTTAGTACTTAAGTACATTTAAAAGTAGAAACTTTTTGACTTTTACTCAAGTGTGTTTTTAGCCAGATACTCTGACTTTTACTTGAGTACGATTTTGAGACGGTAATATACCCATACTTTCACTTAAAGGAAAACTCCAACATTTTGGGAAATTAGCTTATTTGCAATCTACCCTGGAGTTAGACAAGAAGATAGATACCTTTTTCTTCTCTGTGCATGCAGTAGGAGTAGGAAGACGTTGGGAACTAGGCTAATGGAGGAACCTACTTCCAGTGACTGACGCTAAGCTAGGCTAACGGGGCACGTCTTCCTACTCCTACTGCATGCACAGAGAAGAAAAGGTATGTATCTTCTTGTCTAACTCCAGGGTAGATGGCAAATAAGCTAATTTCCCAAAATGTTGGAGTTTTCCTTTAAGTATAATTTCTGGGTACTTTTTACACCCCTGGTGGTATGTATCGGGGTGTAGGATGGACTAGGTTTAGATCAGTCAAGCAGGGCTGTACACAGAGATGTCAGTTAGCAGGGGCTCAAGTAAAAAAATATATATATATAATTAATAGGATAGCTCTTTTTGATGGATATCTTGCCCTATGAACTAGAATATATCAATTTACTATAGAGGAAATTAAACAGGAGTCTGTGGGCCCTTGAAGTGTGAGCCGTAACCAAACCTGGATTATCCTGTGCACGCACAATGTTGATTAGTAGATTTGTGTATAATCAATGGAATGTTTTCTATCTATCACCAAATTTTTCACACCATCATTCGTAAAATGTGCAAAAAGATATTATTATGGAGGCTGTTTGATCAGATACTATAGGTATGTTCTGCCTGCAGTGTGGAATGCTGACATAGGGTGTGTTGAATTTAAATCTAAGCACTGCTGAGAAAACATTGCAAAGGGAGGTGCAGCCTGTGGTCAAGAGATTGATTTATTTTCTTCTGCTTTCTTCTGAAATATCCTGTCATTGTGATAATTATGGGTAAAACAGCATATTCTGTATATTCAGGAAGAATATGCCAACTTGGGTTTAACCCCTGAAGCCCGACGGGCCTTAATATCATGTCATAAATAGATCAATACAGTCAAATGTAGCCAAGAGTAAAGACCATAACCCTAACAGCAGTAGACGACAGAGTACAGCAACTTGCAATGGGCCTGGTCTACAAGATACACTACGCGACCAAGGTACCCATGTACATGTCAAAATACTTCCCAAAGGTCAGTGAATACCACGATCACAACACCAGAGGGAGCTCCACAAATCATGTAAAACCCAGATTCGGCTCAAACAAGGGACTAAACACGTTTCGCAATTATGCCACATCAATGTGGAACGCCCTACCTAAAGCTGTAAAGGAATGTGAATCACTACCCACTTTCAAAAACACCTACGTAACTGAAAGAGGGCAAATGCATTTTCCTCATGTAGAATTGCTTGTAATTCTGTTTTTATAACCAACACTGCTTTTTTCAGTTCTAAATTGTCAGGGTCCAACATATGACTAGTTTCCAAGGACTTAAGTTCAGTTCACTGTATAAATCAGAATGTTGTACGAGTGAAGAGGAAATGGAAAACATTTTCAGAGATATAAATCTCCCAACCCTCTCTGAAGAAGAAAGGGAATCACTAGATACACCTATCACGGAAAATGAAATTAAATCAGCTATCAAATCCCTCTCAACCGGTAAAACACCGGGTGATGATGGTTATACAAGTGAATTTCTTAAGTGTTTCCAAGTCACTCTTACACCACTTCTAATATTGCTGTTTAATGATATAGTGGCCAATCAATCCATGCCGCTAACCATGCGGCAAGCTACTATTTCATTGATTCCAAAACCTGGCAAGGATCACTTGCAAATGTGTAATTTCAGACCTTTGAGTATTTTAAATAATGATTATAAGTTGTTTGCGAAGGTCCTTGCAGGGCGATTGGAAAATGTTATAGCCTCATTGATTCATATTGATCAGGCTGGCTTTGTAAAGGGTCGTTTAGCTTCAAATAACATGAGGAGGCTAATGCATGTCATGTCAAGGGCGGGGGCCTCCCATCATCCAGCGATGGCAATATCGCTGGATGCTGAGAAAGCCTTTGATCGAGTGGAGTGGAAATATCTGTTTTATGTACTACCTAAATACGGATTTGGTCCGGTTCTCATGAACTGGATAAAGGCACTTTACCATGAACCGGTTACGTCAGTCAGAACAAATGGTATAAGGTCTGATCCATTCCATCTCTATCGATCTACCCGCCAAGGATGTCCGGTTTCACCGCACATTTTTATTCTTTCCCTCGAACCACTTGCCTGTGCTATACGTGCTCATAAAGAAATCAGTGGTATTCGTATTGGTAGTTGTGAGTATAAGGCCAGCCTGTTTGCTGATGACATATTATTAACACTAACAAATCCTAGCCATTCCATCTCTCAAGTGCTAAAGCTTATAGATACATTTGGTAAATGTTCGGGCTATAAAGTGAATTATAGTAAAAGTGAAGCTATTCCACTTAACAACCTAACTTTTCAATCACATCTGGGTTCTGCTCCTTTCAATTGGAAGCCAAAAGGAATTAAATACCTGGGAATTAAAATCCGATCTCCCATTGAAAAAATGGTTGAGTTAAATACATCTGACCTTTTAAAGAATATAAAGGAGGACATCAAAAGATGGACAGTCTTGCCTTTATCCCTTTGGGGCAGATCTGATATTATAAAAATGAATTTGTTACCAAGGCTAGCTTTTTTGATGTCCTCTATACCTTTAAAGTTCCCTCCTAGTTGGTTCAAAGAAATAAACAAATTATTTTCTGGCTTCCTATGGAACAACAGAAAACCTAGAATCAGCCATAAAAAACTTATAAAACCAAGAAATAGTGGAGGAATAGGACTACCAGATATCCACCAATATTACATAGCATATAACTCAAGATACCCCTTGCAGTGGGCTTACAATAGTGTGAGACAGATTGGCAGCTGGGAATGGCTTGAAGAACAAATTATAGAAGAACATAACAAAGATCTATCTCTTTCAATGTTGTGGTATAACCCAAAAATCACTCCCAGACTGGACAATCCGCTTTTAGAATTTTCATGTGAGATAGTGAAAATCTTACATAAACGCCTGACCTTTAGTGGATATTCCTTACCATCATGTCCATTATGGAAAAACCCTTTGCTCTCTGCAGGAGGTAAACTCCTTAAAAATAATGTATGGCAACAACATAATATAACACAGGTGGGCCAAGTGATCAAAAGGGGAAATATGATACCTTTTAATGAACTTAAAACACAGTTTGGGCTGAAAGACACAGAATTTTTATCTTATTTACAAATACAATCAGTTATTAAATCATTGTTGTCTAAAAGCATAGCTATAGGAACAAACGGAGTCATGGAAGAGACATTAAGGGGAATTACAGGCAGGAAAGGCATTGTTTCTGCAATGTATAAACTATCATGTTCAACCACCCCTGATACCAATGCCCAAACTAAAGTCCAATGGGAGCGAGACATGGGTATATCCATATCTGAAACACAATGGGAAGCAGCACTTAGGAATAGTACAAAAATATCAAAATGTGTTAGATATAAAATTATACAATTAAAGATACTACACAGGGCCTATATAACACCCTGTACATTGAATAAAATGAATCACACCCTACCCAAATTGTGCTGGCATGGGTGTGGAGTAGAGGGTACGCTCATGCACTTGCTGTGGCACTGCCCACTTGTTAGGACATTTTGGTTGGACATTGCTGAGGACCTGTCAGTTACTCTCCAAATTGACATTAATCCTTGCCCTATAATGTGTATATTGGGTGTAAAAATGGACACTGCTCAAGCAAAGATTGTAAATAATACTGTAGCACTGGCTTTTCTAGCATGCAAACGGATTATTTTAATGAACTGGAAAGAACGCAAACCGAACTGCTTCAGTATGGAGAACTGGCGCAAGGACTTCATGGACTTGCTATCGATGGAACAGGCTGCTCTGTCTCTTCAAGAGAGTGATAGGCCCGATGGCCTTCAAGGTCCCCTGAACTTTATTAGATCACTATCTGGAATAAGTTTGTCTACTGAACCTTTGTAACGCTCTGCAACCCCCCCCCCCCCCCCCTCGCCCCTTGTTGTTATTGTTATTATTATCATTTCTTGTCTTGTTTTGTTGTGTATGTATTGTCTTGTTTGAGAAAAATAAAAAACTTTAAATATCAAAAAAAAAACACCTACGTGAGACTGCAATTAGAAACTGGCCCCTACAAATGTCCTAACCTAGTTGTACAGTAAATGACCAAGTAAGGCTTTGTCAGTATTCCAATGTACAGTGTAAAATGTGTGTGTGTCCCCTACCCAACCCCCCCCCCCCCCCCACCTCCAATGTACAGCCCTCACCCAACCCACCCAACCCCACCCCACCCATCCAACCTCCTCCAATGTACAGTTTCTACGCCAAATGTATATACACTCCTTTTCTGGACACTTTTGTATCACAAACAGTACTGTATTTGCAAATCTGATATGTCATAAATGTATAGATGTAGCAGTACTGTCTATCTGTATGTCATGTATGTCATATATGTTATGATGAATTGAAAATGGGGGACCCTGATGTAAACAAGACGAAAGTCTTTCTCTGGTCTGCATCCCCTTAACAATTGTATGTATTGAGCTGTACTGTACTGTACCCATTCTGCAATCTGTTAATAAACTTTTCAATCAATCAATCAATCAATCAGTCAAAGTGTATATTTTCAGCACTTGTTTACCAATGATTTGAAGTGTTATTAGCTAAATATGAGTTTAGAATTATCTCTGCGCATCCCGGTGGAAACTGGATGATTTAGACATGAGGAAATAACGCGTCGGGAAACCCAGAGGAAACCCTGTGAAAGCTGGTGAATATATTTTTTGCTCATATTTCTGACGTTATTTTCATGATTATATCTCACGGGTCAAACAAACCTGAACGTTATTGCCATAAAATACAATGTAGATTGTACCTTTCTGTGAATGTCTAGAAAAAAACGTGTCTCAATCTGATGGGAAATTACGGAGCTATTTAAATTATAAAAAAGTTACTCTCACTGACGCCTGGTGGTACTAAATCCAGATTGAACTCTGCCATTGGAAAGAGGAGATTTGGCCGGATCCATAGATGTATGACTTGGCCAAAATGAGGTAATTTATAGGCCTGATATTCTATATTCTATATTCATTTCCCAAATTGCATGTGTCCGGATGGCAAAATTCAGTACTGTATCTATAAAAAACCCTGTAAATCATCTGCCCTTTATTAATTTGCTTAGATTTTTTGTACACTTCTCAAGAAGGTGTTGAATGAGCTCAGTGGCAATTCTTCACGTCTGGTCATGGTGTTATTCACCGTCAAAGATGGGGAAATAAATTCAAAATAATTTATATTCTCCTTTGGTTCATTACAATTTACTCAAGAATAGTAACAGACACAATATCTTTGACACTGGGAATACATTCCCTGAGGTCCATATATGTCCCTAGATACCAAGAACATGCAAATGGACTTGTAGAAATGGAGCAATCTTCCATTTACTTGGGTATGTACTTTTAGGCGAATTTTCTGAAAATATGGTAAGAGGTTAAGCTAAATAAATCACACTTGGGCAAGATATCATATAACGTTATAACAGACATCTGCAAGTGCACTTTGACATTACTGTGATAGCGTTACATTTTACTTTCATAGCTATTTACAAATATGGCATTAGGTGGGACCCATAGGTTTATCTCACAAACAGTTTAAGGCCAATATCTCTAGGCAGGAATACAGGAAAATAACTGTTAAAACCATAACAGTGAATCTTGTGCACTTCTGTGGTCCGCTCTTATTAATGATCTTCCTTCCCTGCACCTGTTGTTACAGCCATTAGCAATTATTTAAAAACAAAGCTGAACAAAGGTTTTGTTTCCTAATCATTTTCCTCTGCATGCATTTTTGTATTTTCTTATTTGGGGAAAACAAAGTATGAAATTACATGTTTGTAATAAAATTTACATTTAATTGTTTGTTGTCCAATTAGAATCGCAGTTTGACTTTGATAGAATAGAGTTATTTGCCAAGATTTCAGGCAAAAACATTCAATTTGAAGAAGCCCTCCTTTAATCATCAAGTTAAATTAATCAAGTTAAATAGTTCATCATTATTTTGTGCTAAAGTTCACCATTCTGTCTATGCTTGTTAGTGGGTCGCGAACCAGTATCCCTCTGTTTTTAGGGGCCAAAAACCTATGACACTGAACCCCTCAGCGACCAAGTGCACAAATCCCATTAAACCCACACAAACCAGTATCATCCAAAGACATTTCAAATTTCCCATCTGTTTTTGATCTGTATGTTTTTTTCCGGTCAAATCATCACAAACAATTATCTTTGGTCATGCATGTTTTAAAATATACGACACTGTCTTCAAATATACAATGTTTGGTGTAATGTGATATTCCATGGGCACATAAGCCAGATGTGGTAATCCCATAAAACCAAAAATGTGTCAACTATACATTCTATACAGAATGTCATAGCCCGTAGGCTCGCGTGGTATGTTTTAAAGGCCCAATGCTAAATCCAGATATAAATAAATGGGTACCCAATTCAGAAAACCAACATAATGGTATTCAAGTTATATTTATGTATTCTTGATACGAGGGCAGATGGCGAACGGCAGCCAAACCTAAAAATGTACAGTATTTTATAGCCACAAAAGTTTACATACGAAATGTTTGCAAACATTTGAGTAAATCAGAACTGTATTTTTTTTTAGCCATGACGGGGGTTAAGACAGTTCCAAAAGGCTTATTTTCCATCAACAAATCAAACTGCATGTTCCCCACAAAAAGTTTAGATGGTCAAAGAAATTCTGAATTGGGGCTGGAACCGTCATTTGATCTGTCTGTTCTCTTGCGCCCTAATTGGTTTCATCTGGTTAACCCGGGGTGACACCGCCACAGCCCCCCCCCCCCCCCGATCCACTTGTTACCCCGGGATCACATCAAGGCTACAGTAGCTTAGCCCCCGCTCCCCGGACCACCGCCAAACCAAACAGCCGGGTCCTGTTATTCCTCTCTCCATTCTGTGTTTCTTACCCCGTCGCCTCCTCCTTTGCCCCATTTAACAAAGCCTCTCTTATGTGTTACCGTTATGCTATGGCTTTTAAGTGACCGGGGGGGGGGGGGGGGGGGGGGGGGGACTAGGCGTGGTGGTGCCCCCCCTCCGGTGTGTGTGGCAGTGGCTCCACCCAGATTGTGTGGCTTGGACATCCTTTGGAAACAGTGGGGTTTAAAGGAAGAACACTGATGCTGTTTTAGCTGGCTGGATCCGATGTGGCTTCTCTCTCTCTGTTGTGTATCATCGGAATGTGTTTTTTGTTCCTCAGCTCCGTGTTTAAAGGATCGGCGGTGTGTGTGTACAACATGGCCGACATCCTGACGGTCTTCAACGGGCCCTTCGCTCACAGGGAGGGGCCCAACTTCCAGTGGGTGGCCTACCAAGGGCGCATCCCTTACCCAAGGCCTGGGACTGTACGTTTGTGTTTTGTGGTGGAATAAGTATAGCCAAAAGCAGAAATACCCAGATACTGTAGACTTTGGTAAAAAGATTAAGTTGATATAAAAAAAAACGTACGTCATCAAAAGTACTTGAAAATCATGTCTTCATATTTTGGTTGGAAGAAGAGTTACATCTGTAGGTTAACCCTCTCTGGACCCTATTGTTCAAAATATGAGCCTTCCTGAACCTGAATTTCATGGGTTTGTTATGGAATATTTGTTAGTGGGCATGTTCAAAGTCATATATGGTACCATATTGAAGATCACAACTAGGGCTTTCAAATGATATAAAATATGTGTATGATTATCATGATTATTATTGTGATTATTATTCATATGTACAGAAATCTTTTAGAGTTGAAATTGAACTTCAAACAAACAACCAACTATCTCCCTCCCTCCCTCCCTCCCTCCCTCCCTCCCTCTCTCTCTCCCTTCCTCCCTCCCTCTCCTCCCTCCCTCCCTCCCTCCCTCCCTCTCTCTCTCTCCCTCCCTCCCTCCCTCCCTCCCTCCCTCCCACACACAGTGTCCCGGAGGTGCTTTCACACCTCACATCCAGACGACCAAGGAGTTCCCAGATGACGTGGTGACTTTTGTGAGGAACCACCCCGTCATGTTTAACCCCATATACCCCGTGGGCAGGCGCCCCCTGGTGGTCCGCACCAACGCCGACTACAAGTACACCTCCATCGCCGTGGACCAGGTCATGGCTGCCGATGGCAACTACCAGGTCCTCTTCCTGGGCACAGGTGTGGTACATCCGTACAGCTGAACTATATCTCTTAGCTGAGTACGACAGCTGTGGTTCTGATGGTGTCGTCGATTGACCTGAAAGGTGCACCTCCGTTTCTTGATCCTCCAATCACAACTGTTGCTTCATCCAAGGGAAACAACGGTTGTGATTGGAGGATCAAGAAAAGTGTTTGAGATCAATTTGGATCTTCATTCACAGTGTATGGACACGGCACAGCAATCTAGTGTCCCAATGTTTTCTTTTTTTTTTACTATGTGTTTGTGTCGCTGAAACACATAGACAGACAACCAAGGAACGCAATACTAGATACTAGAACAACTCTGTCTAGTTTCAGAGTTTCCTGCAGGGTATTCCACGAGGTAGGGGCAGAGAAACCAAAAGCAGATCTACCAAGTTCAGTACAAACTCTAGGCACTCTAAGTGTAAGACAATCACCGGATCGTGTAGGACAGGGTCCAGTGGTCCATTCCAATAAAGAAGTAATATCATTTGGACAGTCTCTATTATGGCTTCATAAAGAAACAGATCCCATCAGTTAACAGGTGAGATTAAGGAACGATGACTTTATCCATTGGCAGATAATGACACTTTGATATGAAAGAAATATTTCATTCAGCGACACAAACATTCCGTGACCTGAATCGACCTGGACTGGTAAAATAACCCAGGGTATAGAAGGTTCCCAAATAGCATCGCAGCCGTCTCCCGGAGCCGAACTTGGTGTGGGGGCCCTCTCGCGTCTCACAGCAGCGCCGTAGGGAAGGGGTAACCTGACCCTGACAGCAACACACTTCACTTAGTACACACTTCAATTAATGGGGTCACTATCAAAGGAGAACTGAACAAGTGCCATGTTTGTTCACAGCAGTGGCGGCTGGTATGAACTACACTTGGGTGGTCGCAATCATCTGACCAAGTTGGCCAAGCGAATTCTGACTCATAACGTTACCAACATTAAGTCGAGTTAATTGATTCATACTACATTAGTACACGTATGATCATCAAATCAATAATGAACACATATATATAGGCCTATCTATCTTGTCATTTTAAACAAGTTACCATTCATTCATTCAGCCATTATGCAATACCCGGCCACAGCGAAATTTACACGCTGTGTTGAGAGAGAGAGAGAGAGAGAGAGACAGAGAGAGAGAGAGAGAGAGAGAGACAGAGAGACAGAGAGACAGAGAGACAGAGAGACAGAGAGACAGAGAGACAGAGAGAGAGAGAGAGAGAGAGCGAGAGAGAGAGAGACAGACCGCATTAACTCATTAACTCACTGTAGTTAGTTGAAACGTGGTCCGGAGGGCTTGATAAAGTGTATAATGTCCACTGTCCCACAGTCCCAGTCTCCCAGACTGTTGTTGTCGATGTATATCCCCACTGTCCAGAGTGACTGCATCACAACACAAAACAGCATCGAGTAACTAACTTACTAACTTCCTAACCAGAAACAGGCGTTGGCCAATCAGAGAGAGCGTCTCCGCGGAATGCGGCTAAGGAAAAAACTGACGTCGGCCAATCAGAGAGCGTCTCCGAGAAATGCGGCTACGGAAATTATAGACGCTGCTGCTTAGACCGCTTCAAATCGCGCCCGGCTTCCATCATAATACATCATATTTCAACGCACAGCGCGTTACGCACTGATTGGCTGCGACGGATACAGCGATGAAACAGTGCACGGCGTGCACGCGCACTCAGAGCGCTATTGCGTCTAGCCCGAGAGAATTGCGGCGAGGAGAATGCGGCTACGGTAACGGAAGGTATTCTCTATCAGACAGTGAGTCACTTCCTGTTCAGGAAAACGATTATTTATATTTGATATATTAACGTTATATTGTGCATTGGAAACACAAACATACTTAAAATGAGTAAATATTATTCATTTTAAACATGTTTATATTATTTATAGGGCTATAAAACAAAAAACAAAAAAAATATTTCTTGTTCTGCTCTCTTTTAACCAGGGTTAACCAGGGGGGGGGGGGCGGCGCCCGAGCGCCCCTAGTGGCCAGCCGCCACTGGTTCACAGCTTAACATGGATAACCATTATGTAAAGGAGAGAAGGAACGTTATACTTAGCTTGGGTCAAGGTCAATTTTATTTATATAGCACATTTAAAATCAACCGAAGTTGTACCAAAGTGCTGTACAATACAAAAACAGAAATACTAAGAGAAATACAAAATACAGTATATACACACAAAGTCATATAACTACAATAAATGAAAAAAAAACAATCACGACACGACCGTAATGTATTTGGCTTGGGTTTGGGGTGGTGGCTGCCAGGCTGCAGGTGATGAGGAATCCAAGTGCAGGACAGAACGGATAGACAGGAGGCAGGGGTTGATTCTCAAACAAAAGGCTCTTTGTTTATTGTAGTGGAGACAAAAAGGCGCTCACGCCGATAACAACGCATAAAGAATATGAGAGACTACTCTCGTCTCTAAAAACAGGGAAAATAAAAGAGAGACAACACTGGCTCCAAAACAGGTTATCACGAAAACACTTTAAGCGAGCTACAGTACACGTCAAAACAGGGAAAGCAAGGGGGAGAAAACACTGTCTCCAAAACGAGGCACAAAACAAAAGATGCCGGATGACGATGCTACATAAGCACATAACAGGGTAAACAAATCAGAATGCGATATAATATAAAGGACAAACCAACGTATCCTCCCAAGACGGGAGCAATAAGCGTTTCTTCACGAAGTGTACTCACGGTAATGTTCAGGGAACGACTGACAATCTGAATAGCAAACAAGGAGGACATATAAAGCAGAGTAAACTATACACACCAGGTACCAATCAGGGCAGAAAGACAGGTAATTACCACTGGGCAACGCCTAGGGTGACCAGATGCAAAAAGTCCAAAAGTGGGACAACAGTAAGATTTTGGTGGGACAAAGTGGGACAACAGTAAGATTTTGGTGGGACAAAGTGGGACAGATAGATAATGTAAATTTTTGTATTAGAATAACTGAGTCTGGCAAAATGACAGGAGCTAGTTTCATACCACAGTCGGCTGACCTGTATGAATGGGAGTGTTGTACTGTGTGATAGACACTTGTTATCTCAGCTGCAGTGACCTTGTCCGTCTGGCTATCATTGTTTGGTTTAAAAAGAAACGTATCCATAGATCTGGATGTTTCTTTTTGGTGAACCACTTTCAAGTGGGACTCACGTCCACTGTGGCGCTTCAAGTCGTATTCTCCTCCATGCGCAATTGAAAACGAACTATGACACAAAACACAGAAAGCCTGCTGCGGATTGCCTGCCATCTGCCTCACCCAGTCATGTGTCGTTTGCCAGTCTTGGTTGTAACTGCAGGTCCGTTTCTTTTTACTGCTTTCCATCTTGAACTAGTTCGCTTGTAATGTTGTTGTGTTTTTTTTTACCAATCAGATTTGAGATATGAGGTAGCGTCACAAGTTCAACTCTCACGAGCAGAGCAGTGCGCTAAATTACTATAACCAATCAGATCTGCGATATGAGGTAGCGTCACGACTCAGTCACGTCACAAGCAGGCAAGCAGCGCGCTAAAGTACTATAACCAATCAGAGCAATGTGTGTGGACAAGAGGCGGGTTGCTACGTTTACTGTCTGTAGGGAGGGGCTTTTAGACGCATGTTTTTATTTGGCTTCGAAAAGAGGGACATCCTCTCAATATGAGGGACGCGGGACATTTGGTCAAATGGCGACCCAGTACAACCAAAAGGGGGACACCTGGTCACCCTAGCAACGCCAGGGCTTTTGCTCCCAGGTGAGAGCAAAACCTCAAACGTTACAAGCACGCTGTCATGAGCAGGGGCGGACCTAGCACATTTGGCGCCCTAGGCGAGATTCACCACTGGATTTTTTTTCTTTTTTTTTATATTTTTTTTTTGCTCTGCACAGTTTTGGCGCACCCCTCTATATCTGTAACCATTATTTTTACATACAAAAAATTCTAACATAAGGGTAAATGAGCCAAAAATCTAAAACGGTCGGTCGGTCTGAGCCCCCCCCCCCCCCCCCCCCCCCCCAAAAATCAAAACATCGCCGCGCTACCAACCGGTTAACCCTTTTCACTGCGACAATACACCGAAGGTTAACCCTTTCACGACCGTCGGTTGTGTGATAGTAAAGGGTTAACCCTCCGTCGTGTGGCAGTGAAAGGGTTAACAGTTATACAGTAAAGTACTGCACCTATAATTTTTACAAGCAAGAACTAAGAATAAATGTAAAATGCACACTAAAGAATTAAAACAAATAAACAACTTAGCTAACACACAATAATAATAATAATAATAATAATAATAATAATAATAATAATAATAATAATAATAATAATAATAATAATAATAATAATAATAATAATAATAATAATAATAATAATAATAATAATAATAATAATAATAATAATAATAATAATAATAATAATAATAATAATAATAATAATAATAATAATAATAATAATAATAACAAACAATAAAATAACGTGCACATTTGCTTTAAAAGAAAATTATGTATTGTAAAATATGTTACACATAATATAATCAAAATATAATATGCTAAATAAACAAACAAATAAATAAGAATTACAAATTCACTTTGTCTAAAGAACTATTTACATTCCACTCCCTATCATCACACTTCAAGGTTAGCCTGTAGCTCCTACTGGTTTCCATTTACAGTGCAATCCTTCTGGCCTTCCTCGCTGCAAAGTCATCAATCACAGCAAATTGTCCAACTCCTGAGCCAGCTCCTTCCCATCCAAATCAGATTGCCCTCCATGGTTTAAGGTGTCTACAAGTGCCTCTGCTTGCTTCATCACCTCTTGGTGTGGCAGGTCTTGGAAGTTGTACAAAATTGCATACCTTTCACCTTGGCACGTTTCTCGTCTTCTTCTTTTCTTCTCTTTTTAAACTGGATGGCCGGATGGCTTTTGCCTCTTCATAGTTCTCTAACGTTAGTCTTTCTTTCCTCAACGCTCAACTCTATAAACACTTGACCGATACCCATCAATGCACAGCGCTCTAGCATGTTCTGACTGTGAACACCTAAAGCTGAGGCTCAGACCGACTTTATCTATACAGTTTACACAAGGTCTTTTATCTTTCTGAGAGATATGTGTCCCGGCCTTTATGCCAGCATGGCTTTCCTTCTCTTCTCTCGCCAGAGGGTGGTGCCGCTGCAATAGCCTTGTTCCATTAATCATTTTTAATCATTTAATCATTTATTACTCATGATGAGTCATTATTCTGGCGGCTTCATAAACTAATAATCACAGAGAGGTTAGTGGATATAGAGATGATAAAGGCGGGAGGGGGGGCTGCACAGTGGGTATGACGGGGAACACAGGAGAGTTATCACGGGATGGGTTAATCGCAGATACGCATTGTATGCATGGTTCGCATGTGTGCCAAATGGTGACCTCGGAGCAGGTCCTAAATTATTATTATTATTATTATTATTATTATTGATAATAATAATAATAATAATAGATTGGATTTTTATTATATATTATTATTATTATATTATAATATAAATATATATTATATTATTATTATTATTATTATTATTATTATTATTATTATTATTATTATTATTATTATTATTATTATTATTATTATTATTATTATTATTATTATTATTATTATTATTATTATTATTATTATTATTATATTATATTTTATTATATGTTTGATATATTTAAAGAGAGAACCGCCTTTTTCAGACTCAAGGACACCTTTACAAAGAGAGAGAGAAGCTATATAAAAGAAATGGTAAAACTAATATGAATATATATGTTTAGTAACAACAGGAACAAATAAGACAAATAAGATTAAAAAAAAGGAAGCAAGGTGCCATCCAATTGGAAAAAAAACGGTAACAAGAAAATTAACAAAAACAAAAACATTTGCAGATAGGTCACTGATAGAGACGGTTCTGTAAGAGAGAATTTACTTGAAAATTGCAGGCCTCCTGTTCAGTTCATTTTCAGTAAAACAACACACACAAAATACCAAAGATATACTATACTCAAAACATTAAAAACTCAGAACTGGGGCACTCTACTCTAAATCTACAGTGAAGGGGGCGATCTATGGCCTTGTGTGTGAGTCTGAGGGGAACAGCCAAACAACTTGGAAGATTGTGTTCCGTTTCTGCTGTGGTAGCCAGCCAGGCTGTGTGGCCGATGCCGTTTGTAAACGTAGATGTCCTTACAACTAGGGATGTCCGATATTATCGGCCGATATTGGCATTAAAATGTAATATCGGAAATTATCGGTATCGGTTTTTACATTTATTTAACCTTTCTTTACCTAGGCTAGCGTGTAAGAACAAATTCTTATTTTATTTATTATCAAAAGTATGCATAATGTTGTGTTAATTCCACGACAAGAGATATGTAATGTTAATTACCTGAAATTATTCCGTTTTTGCAGGGGGGGGGGGGGGCCTGCATATATCGGTATCGGTTGATATCGGTATCGGAAGGCTTGGCTTCAAATAAGGCGTAAACCTACAGGCCCCTCCTGGGGCCCATTTACCACTGCTGCTTCTCTGTACCGTAACTCTTGGAGTATTGGCGCTATCGAAAAAAGCTCAGCATCGTCTGAAAGCCAAGGAGTTGATTGATTGATTGAATGGGTACAATACAGTACGGCTCAATACACACAATTGTTAAGGGGATGCAGACCTGAGAAAGACTTTCGTCTTGTTTACATCAGGGTCCCCCATTTTCAATTCATCATAACATATATGACATACACCACGACATACAGATCTGATAGACAGTACTGTTACATCCAGACATTTATGACATACCAGATCTACAAATATACAGTACTGTTTAAGAGTACAACACCTGTCATATAGACCCTGGCGTAAAAAGAGAGTGTATACATTTGAGGGGGAAGAAACTGTACATTGGAGGGGGTTGGGTAGGTGGGGTGGGGCTGTGGGGGGGGGGGGATGAGTAGGTGGGGTGGGGGGGTGACTGTACATTGGAGGGGGTTGGGTAGGTGGGGTGCAGGGGGGGGGGGTTGAGCTTTCTTCACATATATGACTTATTACGGTAATCCAAAAACTGTGGGAGTTATTGAGGAAGTAAACACAAGTAAAATTATACCTGCTTCAAGGTCAACACACCAAGGTCAAAATTCCGCCTAGAAAAACGTGAGGAGCCTAAGAAGCATAATCTAAAAGGCCAGGGTTCACAAACTTGATTGCAGTCGCATAATAGTTCCAAGTTCAAGATTTACATGTGATAAGCTAAATTGATTGTCAATTGGAGTGTCTTCTTCACTAGTAACAGCCTGTAAAAATCCCATTCCGATTTTTGTTTTTCTTGTCAAATAACAGTTTGATACACACTCAAAACATACAGTAAGTTCAAACAATAGCTGAAATAGTTCTGAAAAAAGGGTGAAAAGCACTTACTCACAGCACATTCTCTGACAATTACACAGCAATAACAACTACATTGACTGTTAGTGTTTCAGGCTTAGGCTTAAAAGAAGTGAAAAGAAAAATTTAAGTGAAAAGAGAATTTCAAGACTCTACACTCAGGACACGCTACCAAATGAGGACATTGTTGACGTGCTGTTTTGTTTGACGAGCAAATTGTAATGTGATGGTTAAGGTTAGTTACAGAATGCATGTCTGTGTCCCCGTATTTCACATACACGAGGCCAGATTAAGAATTCAGAGGCCCTTGGGCCAGATTCTTGTGGAGGCCTCCAAAAAAAAAACAAAAAAAAAAATATATATATATATATATATTTGGGGCCTCTAGTGACGAGGGGCCTCCAAAGAAAAATTAAATAAAAGTTAAAAAAATAATAATAATAATTTGGGGCCTCTAGTGACGAGGGGCCTCCAAAAAATTCAAAATAAAAGTTAAAAAAAAAAAAAATTATTTGGGGCCTCTAGTGACGAGGAGCCTCCAAAAGGCCTCTAGTGACGAGGGGCCTCAAAGAAAATTAAAATAAAAGTTAAAAAAAATATAATAATAATTTGGGGCCTCTAGTGACGAGGGGCCTCCAAAAAATTTAAAAGAAAAGTAAAAAAAGAAAATAATAATAATTTGGGGCCTCTAGTGACGAGGCCCCTTTGGAGGCCCCTCATCACTAGAGGCCCTGAGTGCGAGTGTGTGTGTGTGTGTGTGTGTGTGTGTGTGTGTGTGTGTGTGTGTGTGTGTGTGTGTGTGTGTGTGTGTGTGTGTGTGTGTGTGTGTGTGTGTGTGTGTGTGTGTGTGTGTGTGTGTGTGTGTGTATGTGCGTGCGTGCGTGCGTGTGTGTGTGTGTCTATGTGTGTACGTGAGAGAATCTATCTGTTTGTGTATATGTGTGTGTCTGTGTGTACGCTGCCTTTTGCGCATCCCCCACATGTGCGTGTTGTGTGTGTGTGTGTGTGTGTGTGTGTGTGTGTGTGTGTGTGTGTGTGTGTGTGTGTGTGTGTGTGTGTGTGTGTGTGTGTGTGTGTGTGTGTGTGTGTGTGTGTGTGTGTGTGTGTGTGTGTGTGTGTGTGTGTGTGTGTTGTGTCCGTCCAGTAAGCCGCCCGGGGGGAGTCACGCTCACAGCTGCTTATGTTTTATCAGCCGCTTCCTCCATTCCTTTCCTCCGAGCTGCGGCTGATCGAAGGGAAAAAAGCGTTATGTCTCCGCGATGTGGGAGAGACTCTTATCAGGGATTTCCAGAAGTTGTTGCCCGCCGTGACTCCTTCTAACTATCCTCCCTTCTCTCGTGCTCCCGGGGCAAATGGTGTTATGGTCTCTCTCTCTCTCTCTCTCTCTCTCTCTCTCTCTCTCTCTCTCTCTCTCTCTCTCTCTCTCTCTCTCTCTCTCTCTCTCTCCTCTCCCTCCCTCCCTCTCTCTCTTTCTGTCTCTGTCTGTCTCTCTCTCCCTCTCTCCTCTCTCTCTTTCTCTTTCTGTCTCTCTCACTTTCTCTATCTCTGTCTGTCTTGCTCTCTCTCTTTATCTGTCTCTCCGCCCCTCTTTCTCTCTCTTTCTCTCTTTCTGTCTCTCTCACTGTGATGTGGGAGAGACTCTTATCAGGGATTTCCAGGAGCTGTTTCCCGCTGTGACTCCTTCTAACTATCCAGGGCAGATGGTGTTGTTATGGTTGGGTTCTACCAGCGCAAGGTGTTTTGTCCTCTGTGTGGAGTTAATCACTTCCAGCCGCCTCGTCACACATGGCTATCATGTTGAACACAAAAGCCAATGCGGTCGGGAGGGAAAACAGAATGTTGTCTGTGTTTTTTTTTTTTTTTTTTTTTTTTAACTTGTGCTCTAATTTCAACCAACCACAGCCATCTCTGGGCATTCTTGGTTGAGAGTGTTTCTCTGATGTGGTTGTCAAATGTCTTCGATGAGTTGGCATCCGTTGTTTGCTGTGTGTTTGTTTAAGGGATTGGCCGATACATTTTTATTTTTTATTTTTTTTTATTCTGATAGCTTAACTTTAAGTATCTGCCGATACAGAGTACAAATCCAATCCATTACTTTTGGATTGACCTTCAGTTTGAGGTTAATGGGTATTTTTTATCTCCCTCTGTTCTCTCTGGGTCCGCATCTAAGTTGCCTGTTCTGGCTACGGTTCTGGAAAAGCTGGTTAGTGATCAATTTAGGGAGTATCTGGCTTCTAATGCTATTTTATCCAAGTTCCAATCTGGCTTCAGAAAGCAGCACAGTACTGCAGCTATGGAAATAGTGAATGGTTTTATTGAAGCTTTGAACTGCAAACAATTCTATGTGGCTCTTTTTATCAATCTGTCAAAAGCCTTTGACACAGTGGTCCATTCTATTGAAACAATGGCTACTTGATATACGATTGTCTAACCATGTTGTTGGCTGCTGGTTTTTTAATTACCTTGCTTGTGTGTTCAGTCAATGGTTCCAGCTCCACAGTAATGAATGTGTCCAGATTGCTGTTTCCCAGTGTCCAGTCCTTGGTCCAATATCATTCACTAGTATCAAACATCTGGGTCAAAATCTTCCAAATTCTAATTTCCACTTCTATGCTGATGACACAGTAATTACTATTGTGCCCCCACTCTCAACAAAGCGTATGCATATTATTTACAATCTCCTTTTAACATTGTTCAATCACAGTTATATCATCTTAAGGTAGTCTTGAATGCAGAAAGAAATTATCTTTGGATACTACTCCAAGCATTATAACTGTGCATGGTGTGAGATTGAACAAATGTACAAACACTTGTCAAGAAGCTAAAACTAAAACTAACCTATTTTATTTTAGGAACAAGGCCTTTTCTCTATTGAATCTAGGAAGAGATTGGTTGCTTCTACATTGTTTACCTTCACTAGATTATGGCAATCTGCTTATTTTATATGAATGCATCTGCCCAGTGTTTATGTATGTTAGATACTGTCTTATCATAGTGCACTGAGGTTGTGACTAAGGCTGTAAAGCTCTCACACATCACTGTACCACCAAGGCTAATTGGACCTGTGTCTATGTGGAGGCAACACCCATTGGCTCCATTCGTGGTACACTCCCATCCTATCTGTGCACTTTACCCTTTCACTACCACACTACAGAAGGTTAACCCTTTACTATCACACTACAGATGATAGGGTTAACCTACTGTCGTGTGGCAGTGAAAGGGTTAACCTTCTGTATTGTCGCAGTGAAAGGGTTAACCATTTGGTAGTGCGGTAGTGAAAGGGTTACACAACATTGGCAGCTGTAGTTCACGTTCCTCTGACCTGTACAGTACGTATTATCTGTGCCCAAGGTCCACATTAGATTAGATTAGATTAGATTAGATTAGATTAGATTAGATTAGATTATTATATTATATTAGATTTAGATTAGATTAGATAGATTAGATTAGATTAGATTAGATTAGATTAGATAGATTAGATTAGATTAGATTAGTTATTAATGACCACACAGCCAGGCTGGTGGAATTAGTTTTCAGTGCATATAACATTGTTCCAACATAGAACATCACTTACAATACATACTACATGCAGTTAAATACATAGATACATAAATACAAAAAACCACAATATCACAATGTATGTCCGTAACAGCAGAGGTAGGGGGATTGTTAGAGAGTTCAGTGTCCGTATGGCAGTGGGAAGAAACTGTTTTTAAAGCGGGATGTTTTGCTGGTCAGACATCTGTAGCGCCTCCCGGAGGGCATAGAACAGGTGTGGCTTTTAGGTATTCCACTCCCTCTTCCTGGAATACACTACAAACTAATTTGTGAAACACAAGCCAATCTGGAGATGTCTGTATTTCTAAATAATCTCACTTCCTTTAATCCTGGCCCTGAAACACTTGACTTTGAATGTGTTTTGTATATCATTCTATGTATTTATTCTACCTTTGTTTTATGTTGTAGCGTCTTTAATTACATTTGACTTTAATGTATGTTTTAAATCAAATCAAATCAAATTTATTTGTAAGGCCCGACAACACATAATGTTAATGTCCCCATGGCCGGACACGTCTTCTTCAAACAAGTCAAGAAGAAACATCACAATAAATCAAGAACAAAACAAAAAACATCATGAAGTCCGACATTTTTTAAATAAATGAATGCAACACTCCCCACGCGAAGGTAAGGAAAAACTCACTAAAACCTAGCAATAGGAAAAAATGCACCACAGGCAATGTGGAGGAGAGAAACCTTAGAAGGGCCGTTCAAGTGTTGCTGTCTAGGACAGGTCTCTCTTGCAAAAGGGATTCTTAATCTCAATGAGACTTGAGACCTGGTTAAATAAAGGTTCATTTAAGATGATACCGTATGTACAGTCACAGTGTCGACCCAATAATGTGTGTGTGTGTGTGTGTGTGTGTGCGTGCGTGCGTGCGTGCGTGCGTGTGAGAGTGAGAGGAGAGAGAGCAAGACAGAGAGAGAGAGAGGGAGAGTGTCTGATCCATGGTCTCTCTCTCTCTGCCCCCAGACAGAGGCACTGTGCAGAAGGTGATCGTTCTGCCCACCAACCGCTCTCTGGACGAAGATCTGATACTGGAGGAGCTGGAAGTGTTTAAGGTCAGCACTCTCTCTCTCTTTCTCTCTCTTTCTCTCTCTCCCTCTCTCTCTCTCTCTCTCTCTCTCTCTCTCTCTCTCTCTCTCTCTCTCTCTCTCTCTCTCTCTCTCTCTATCTCTCTCTCTCTCTCTCTCTCTCTCTCTCTCTCTCTCTCTCCCAACTGAACACATCAAAGGCAGGGAAGGAGGGCTAGCTAGACAGACAGACAGACAGACAGACAGACAGACAGACAGACAGACAGACAGACAGACAGACAGACAGACAGACAGACAGACAGACAGACAGACAGACAGACAGACAGACAGACAGACAGACAGACAGACAGACAGACAGACAGAGAAACAGACAGACAGACAGACAGACAGACAGACAGACAGACAGACAGACAGACAGACAGACAGACAGACAGACAGACAGACAGACAGACAGACAGACAGACAGACAGACAGACAGACAGACAGACAGACAGACAGACAGACAGACAGACAGACACATACAGAGAGAGACAGGCTAGTTTTAGATTAAAGAGAAGGGGCATTTAGATGATGTATCGTATTCTGTAGAGTGATGACACACACACGCTAAATTACGTTATTTCTTTGTGAATAACATATAATTCATATGACATTGGGCTCCATCCCATAACACTGTCACCACATGACACACATCCAATAAGCTTCTTCAGAGTCCTCAGAGCTTCCCCCTCCGCACAAGTCTGAAGGCATAACCGTCACAGTGACCAAATGCGTCCACATTTTTATAGGATTCTATCACATTTTCATAACAATAGCGAATATAACTTACCCTGCGCCGTTTTCATTGAGGTTTCTTACAAATTAACGATGTTTTATTTGTCCTTTATATGCGGATAACATTAAAATCTTAAATTGTACCATTATGTTCCCCTTTAGACAACAAACATAATGCTAATGATGCACTTTTGTTAAGATAATTAGGTGACCATTCTCGGTCACTGTACTGAGGTCCCATTAATAGTTTAACGCTCCTCAGATCACGTTTTACTAATCCGGTGCTGACCTGTTAACAACTAGGTGATAAAGGTCTTGGGATTTGTAGTCATTTTGTAGTCATAACATTTTCACCTTTTAAACCAATGCTACCATCTATTGACAACAGAAAGTGTTGTGTATAACGTTAAGTTGATAGGCTACCCGCTTGTAAACACCGTCGCCCAAAAAACATTCTAGAGATTCCCACTTTTTACTGGTACATACGTTCATATCTAATAGTCTTTAGCTGACTAAATATAGATGAATACTCATGAAATTTGATATATATATTCTAAAATAAGTATAATTTCACTTCACCTACCTGTCGGCATGAAATTCCCAAACGCTGACAGTAAAAAAAGCCTGGATGTCGCGCAAAATGGGGCGTGACCGAATTTGGTTTTGGGCGTTCCCAGACAAAGAGAGTGACCGAGATTGGTCTATGTTCCGTTAGACCAGAGAGAGCGGGGGAAGAGAAAATTAATGCATGTGGATGAGAGCCTTGACATTTAATTCGTTATAGCTATGGCTGTGGGGGGAGACACGATCCAATAGACTTTTATACGCCTGAGTCTCCTGAACACTCCAAGTCGATCGGCACTTTCTCGGCCGAGCTATAGTAACTTTTCTCCCCCCGCTCTCTCTCCCATGAGCTCAATGTAACGCAGAAGTGCAGTGGTCTGGGCGGCTGGGTGGCGCAGCGGACATTGCGCTCGTCACCAACGCAAGAGACACCGGGTTCGAATCCGGCTGTAGGCGTTGCCTCCGGCTTGGGGCCGGCCGTCATACTAACTCAATTGGCAGAGTCAGCGGGTGGAAGTCGATGGGTGGTAATCTGGATGTTGTGGACAGCGACTCCTACAGGTCGGTTGGGGGATGCCTGCACAGCAGAGACAGGAAATGGCTGGGGTATAGTGTGAGCCTCCCGCACGTTACACCTCGCCAATGAGAGTCCGTGCTGGCAGGTGAAAAGATGTGACAGGCTGCCTCCACGTGTATCGGAGGGGACACGTGATGCAAGGCTTCAAACCTCCCTACAACCGGCCAGTGGGGGGGCATATGCGAGCAACGTTCAAGACAGGGGAGGGGAGAATTGGCACAGCGAAATTGGGATGGGAGAAAAATTGAAATATTGGAGAGAGAAAAAAGTGGATAAAAAAAAATAGGTGCAGTGGTCTATTGACTCTTTCCCACAGGCCATTTTATCACTCACAGGCCAACAATCATTCTCTGGGTCCTAAACAAAGCAAGTCAGCGTCATGGTTCCTTTAATCTTCAAGTGCACCTGGCCTACAGTCTGCGGGGGACTCTCCAAATGTTCTCCAGAGAGCACAGATTCACATCTAACCAGAAAGCTGTGGACGTGTAGTAGGGAGAGACTGTGATGTAAGGAACCTGTTTTTTGTTTTTAGTCAGATAAACTGGTGTGTTTTGTGTCTCTGAATGAGATAACGGCGTGAGAAGAAAACACAGCTCTCCCTATCGACAATAACACTGACGGTGCATTATTTGGTCTTGTTTTTGTATTTTTAGAACCAATCTCCAGTAACAAACCTGAGGATATCTTCAAAAAAAGTAAGCATTCATACAGTAATTCATACAGTTCACACAGTTACAACTATTTGTATATCTCTATTGTTATATTTCCACAGTTTATAGTATATTAGTTTATTGTGTGTTTAAATTAAATGCTTAATGCTATTATATAACGCATGAAACCATAACCATAATAGTTGTGCACATTAATATAATCACGTGGGCGACAGTGGCTCAGGAGGTAGAGCAGTCGTCTGGTAATCCGGAGGTCCCCAGTTCGATTCCCGCTCCTCCCGGGCAGCGTGTCGATGTGTCCTTGAGCAAGACACACCCCTAACTGCTCCCCTGATGAGCAGGTTGGCACCTTGCATGGTTGCCTCCACCGTCGGTGTGTGAGTGAATGGGTAAAATGTGAGGAACAAATTGTAAAGCGCTTTGGATAAAAGCTGCTATATAAATGCAGCCATTTACCATTTAATCACGAGCCATAATTGACCGTATTCACACGGCGGCCATTTTGCGCTTATGTCATGCTTTAGGTTTGGATTTCCTTTCACCGTACAGAACCTGTAAAGAGTGTGACGTACAGTAAGAGCGAAATGGCCTTAACCATGTGAAGTACGGTCAACCGTTTCAGCCACGCTCAGGGCTCATTTGACCCTGTCAGGCAGCAGCCACTTATGAAGACAAACAGGGCCGGCTGACATTTGAACTGTTTGCATTGCAGCAACAGCTGTACGTCAGCTCCGAGTATGGCGTCTCCCAGGTCTCCCTGCACCGCTGCCATGCCTACGGTTCGGCCTGCGCCGACTGCTGCCTTGCTCGAGACCCCTACTGCGCCTGGGACGGCCTCAGCTGCACCCGCTTCTACCCCACTGGGAAAAGGTAAACACAGAATAGAATATGATAGAATAGAAATGCTTTAATCATCCCGAGGGGATGATTAAACATTTAGACATTTAGATAGAACAAAGTCACGAATAAGAATAACAAAACAAATTGCCTAAGAATACGAATTGAATCAAATATACAGTAAAAAATATACAGTAAAAATATACAGAAGTCTACAGAAGTTTACAGTAAGTGTAATATTCATTCATTAATTTCATTTTATTTTGTTTCGTGCATGGGGGTACAGTTAATCTTTGCACAATATCACCAACATCTTTTTTTTAACATGATACACCCATGGCCGAAAAGGAGCAGGATGAAGAAAACGTATGTTTCCTGCCCCCTTCCAAACTTCATATTTATTTTAACATAATGGTCAGCTCAAGTGCACCTTACAGCTTCATACCATATAATAATAATCATTACCATAATTATGATAACAATAATAATAATAATAATGATAATATGACCATGAATAATAATAACAATAATAACGTTAGTGTTTATAACGTTAGTGTTGTTTTAAGGTCCTGTGTCTTATAAATGGCCTTTTCCAGTGTTTAGCATTGTTTCCTAGCAATGGGGGATTATATCAATGTGGTCTGTGTCGCTAATCCTCATTTTGACTCATCAGTCTAGTCTCGAGTTCACAAGATCCTCCCTCACTCAACTAAGCCGTTCTGATTTGACTGTTTTGCTGACGTGAATAAGGCACTGGTTGTAGTCACCGCCCACATCACTCAACAACAGACGTGTGGAATTACTTCCTCAAACGGGTTGCGCGGGTGCCGAGGGAGAGAGGGATACGGAGTAACGGGAGCATTTACACACAAACCCAACTGTGTGTGTGTGTTTTCGGGACGCATCTCTCCTCTCTCTCTCTGTCTGTCTCTGTCTGTCTCTGTCTCTGTCTCTGTCTCTCTCTCTCTCTCTCTCCCTCTCTCTCGCTCGCTCTCTCGCTCTCTCTTGTATATGTATCACGCTGTGTGGGTGACTGTCACTCAAAGCGATTATGGGTGGAACCCAGCCCAAACAGCTTGAAATCTTGAAATCGAAAAATGTTGCTTTTGAGTACTTGATTAAAAATATAAAACAATGAATTTTTTTGAAAGAAAAAGTGGCATACAACTTTACAGATGTGTTCCATTGACTCACAGGAATTGTGTAAAGTTGCCCAAATAGTGCAAGGAATAGCAAGACATGTCCCGTTTAAAAGTAAATGTCCAGGAAGATGGTAACTGTCAACCTGTCCTCAGTGATGCAGTGAGGCACATTGATGCATTGTAAAGTCTGATGGCTGTCGGAATGAAGGACTTCCAGGTTTAACCTGCACGCCATGTGTAGTAATAATAATAATAATGATAATAATGATAATGATAATAATGATAATAATACTTTCATACAATAATTGCAGCTCAAAGTGCTTCACACCAGTAAAAAAAAAAGACAGGCATAAAATGACATATAAAACATATAAAACGAGCTTAATAAAAATGATAGCAGCAAGGTAAGGCAAATCACAGTTTTTCACATTAGGATCTAACATCCCAATAGCCTTCTCTGTTATACGGTTTGATTAGGTTTTAAAATAGGCAGTAATAAAAAGAATACAACAGAATAGACAGAGTAAAACAGTGTGGTAAAATTGTTATAATATAATAGACAGTAAAATGATGCAGTACTGCAGTGCAATAGAATAGTTCACATCCCCATTAAAAAAGAAGTAGTCACAAATTAACACATGACGTGTAATGCACATGTTGTTGCTTTAGTGATCTATTGATCACTTTAAACCACTAATTTGTTGCTTTAGGAATTTAAACCATTATTTTGTTGCTCTAGTGAGGCACAGATTTGCATAGGCTACTTACATAGAAGCATGTGATCACTCTATGGATAGTGTTATTGTGATCTTTGACCCTCCAAACATGGGTCTAGACACCTCATTTGTTCAGTTATCTGCAATATTGGCTGAGATATATTAAACAGACTTTTCTGCTTTTTTTGTATAATCGCGTCCTTACTTTGCATATAAATGATACATGGGACACTCTAACAACTTGTTAACATAGCCTATAATCTTTTTCACCTTTTTTCCAATCTAGAAAGTCTGGTTAGAAGTATATTTCCGGGGGGTGCATGATACCCCCCTCTAGACTAGAGCTGATAAAGAATGTGTGCAAGACATTGACTTAGGATGTAGATAAAAACAGTTTTTATTACCACTGAATCTATTTTAGGTGAAATGTAACAGAGGCCTAACAGGTGTACCTGAGGTATTATGGATCTACAGTCTCATAAACTCGTCAATCTTGGATCAGCTTAGAATTGTTCATAGAATAGGGGAAGGGAAACTCTGACGTAGTGAGGTGCATTTCAGTGTAACTTTTAAAATGTTAAAAGTCTATTGTGACTGGCTAATAGATGATGCTTGCTTATAGCTTATAATGAATTGGGCCATTTTGGAACTGCTTAGAAGTGTTTATAAAATAGGTAAAGGTAAAAGACTTGAAGTGCTGAACTGCAGTACAGTTTATAGGCTTTAAAGGCTCAATTGGTGAAACAAACTAGCAGCCCCGCCACCAAAAATACTATAGTTTTCATTCTCTCCTTGACGGAGTCAGCTCTTGATACAAGGACTAACACGAGGCAACGGTTAAATATCAGCATTGGACTAAAGCTGATTCAGATTTTACAATTGGTTGAAAAAAAAAACATATTTTCCATCTATAAATCAAACTTTTTCAAGAATGTATGTGAATATACACCCCACATTCATTATGGTCAGAAAAATCTTTTTGATTGGGGCTTTAAAGATCCTCATGGACCCGATTTCACCTCTTGGTCTCCTCAGTGTATCAACATAGTCCCAACACAGACAGGGAGCTCTGAATGACACCCCTCCCTGTAACAGACACCTCTCCGGCTTCCTTTAGGGACCCGCTATACGCCCTCCGCCTCCCAGTCAGACATCGGTCAAGTTT
Organism: Notolepis coatsorum; assembly: GCF_963971535.1. NCBI lineage: Eukaryota > Metazoa > Chordata > Actinopteri > Aulopiformes > Paralepididae > Notolepis > Notolepis coatsorum. Next base: position 73,364,044 of record NC_140179.1, read on the forward strand.
AGTTTGGTCGTAGCACAAAAGCGCAGCCCCTGTTTTTCCTGCAGAAAATGTGTCTGAAATATGTTAGGTGTTTATGTGGTATTTTCCTCCTGCTGGTATATATATGAGCGTGCTGTGTCCTATAGGGTAATAACACAGTCAAATGCTTTTAATATACGAGCGTGCTGTGTCCTATAGGGTAATAACACAGTCAAATGCTGTTAATATACGAGCATGCTGTGTCATATAAGGTAATAACACAGCCAAATGTTCCTTGCATTGTTTTGATTCAGAGTAGGCCTCCTCCCGTGTGTTGACATAAGATTTACATTTTGAGACACAAGGTTCAGCGATAACCGTATGAATGAATGAATGAATGAATGAATGAATGAATGAATGAATGAATGAATGAATGAATGAATTAATGAATGAATGAATGAATGAAAACTTTATTTAACAGATTGCAGAATGGGTACAATACAGTACGGCTCAATACACACAATTGTTAAGGGGTTGCAGACCAGAGAAAGACTTTTGTCTTGTTTACATCAGGGTCCCCCATTTTCAATTCATAGTGACATTTATGACATACACAACATACATGACATCATGACATTTATGGCATAGGGACATACATGACATACAGGTATATAGTACTGTTACATTTGTGACATATACGATATGCAATATACAGTACTGTGGGCGGGAGAGAAATATACATACGGTGGGGAGAGAATATACATACGGTGGGGAGGAGACTGTACATTAGGAGGGGGTGGGTGGGCGGGAGAGAAATATACATACGGTGGAGAGAGAATATATACATACGGTGGGGAGGAGACTGTACATTAGGAGGGGGTGGGTGGGCGGGAGAGAAATATACATACGGTGGAGAGAGAATATATACATACGGTGGGGAGGAGACTGTCTATTAGGAGGAGGGGGGGGGAGGTGGGGGGGTTTGGACATTTACAGTGGCCAGTTTTGAATTGCAGCCTCCCGTAGGTGCTCTTTTAGAGCGGTTTTGAATGTGGGTAGGGATTCACATTCCTTTACAGCTTTGGGTAGGGCGTTCCACATTGATGTGGCATAATTGCGAAACGTGTTTAGTCCCTTGTTTGAGCCGAATCTGGGTTTAACATGATTTGTTGAACTTCCTCTGGTGTTGTGGTCGTGGTATTCACTGACCTTTGGGAAGTATTTTGACATGTACATGGGTACCTTAGTCGTATAGTGTATCTTGTAGACCAGGCCCATTGCAAGTTGCTGTACTCTGTCGTCTACTAGCCATCCTAGGTAGTCAAAGTGGGCAGGGGTGAGGTGGGTTCTAGGAGTAAGGTCAAGTACTAGTCTGACCAGTTTGTTTTGTGATGTTTGTAATCTTGTTTTTAGCGCCTTTGAGGTGCTTTGGTACCATGAGGTGCAAGCATAGTCGTAGTACCCTTGAATGAGTGCTCCTGCCAGAGTCTTCAGTGTATTCTTGTTTACCAGAGAGGAGATCCGGTACAAGAATCTAGTTCGTTGGTTGACTTTTTTTATTACCTTGGATGCCATTTTGTCACAGGAAATATTTGCCTCTAGGATGGAACCTAGGTATGTAATTTCATCTTTCCTTGTGACAATATTGTCACCCACTGTAACTGAGAAGCCGTCGGTCTTGCTGAGTTTGTTATTTGATCCAAAGAGAATGGAATCCCTGTAACTCGCTGGGCTACTGTATGTGAATGCATCTTTTCATCACGGAATTGTGTTTGATTACAGTCATCTGCCTACCAAGATGTCAGCGATTATGATGTAATCGAATACTAAGAATATGCAAATAGTATACACCATTGCGATTGTAGTGTTAATCTTGGTTATTAGTATAGGGAGGTGTAGTGGTTACCTCATTGTTGTTTCCGGCCGGTCCGCCTCGCTTGAAATTGCAACGTATTTCCAACGGACACATTTCTAAATCGTCTCGTTTAAAACAAATAAAGCATGAACATTGGCATGGTGTACCTTTATCTATAGCTCAACGTGAAACAATTAGCAATTAATCGTAAAATAATTACGTATTATTTTATTTCAACCAAAAATGCTTAATGTTAGTGATAGAAGGGAACTCATTTTGTGCAAAAATGGAAAGCTTGCCAATGTTCATGAGGCAGAATTATTACAATAGCCGATAATACATTTTCCCAATGATAAATCCCTATACGGGTGGACCTCGTGGGAAACTAAAGTGACGTCAGACTACACCTCCCTATACACCATGCAATTGTACTGTTACACTTAGTTATTAGTATACACCATGCGGTTGTACTGTTACCATTTGTTATTAATATAAACCATGCCATTTTACTTTCTGTTACCATTTATAATTGTGAGTAACCCTAACAACCTTCTTCAGGAGGAGCAGGAGGCAAGACGTGATGCACGGAAATCCCCTCACACAGTGCAGGGGATTCAACCTCAAAGGTAACTTGGCGTTTCACTTTTGATATACAGTACATATGCATGCAAAATGTTTGAACTCACATGTTTGAGCACAGTCCACAACTCCACCCACAACCCCCACCTGCATCAATAATGAAACTGTCGAGATGGCGGAAGTGCTTCAAATGTCTCGGACTCACACAGTGGATATATAGATATATGTATAAAATAGGCATGTGTGTCACTGTGTGTAAATGTGGATGTATAGATATATGTATAGGTAATTGTGTATACATGTGGATGTATAGATATATGTATATAGGCATGTGTGTATAAATGTGGATGTATATATATATATATATGTATATAGGTAGGTATGTGTGTATAAATGTGGATGTGTATATATATCTATATAGGCATGTGTGTATAAATGTAGATGTATATGTATATAGGTAGGTATGTGTGTATAAACGTGTATGTATAGATATATGTATAAGGTATGTGTGTATAAATGTGGATGTATGTATATAGGTATCACCACATTTATACACACATACCTTAGGTATGTGTGTATAAATGTGGATGTATAGATATATGTATATAGGTATGTATGTATAAATGTGGAGGTAGGTATATATGTATAAATGTGCATGTATAGATCATATATGTATATATGTATGTGTGTATAAATGTGGAGGTAGGTATATATGTATAAATGTGCATGTATAGATCATATATGTATATATGTATGTGTGTATAAATCTGGATGTATATAGGTATGTATGTATAAAGTGGATGTATAGATATATGTATATAGGTATATATGTATAAATGTGTATAAATGTGGATGTATAGATATATGTATATAGGTATGTGTGTATAAATGTGGATGTATAGATATATGTATATAGGTATGTGTGTATAAATGTGTATAAATGTGGATGTATATATATATATGTATATATGTATGTATAAATGTGGATGTATAGATATATGTATATATGTATGTGTGTATAAATGTAGATGTATAGATATATGTATATACTGTAGGTATGTGTGTGTAAATGTGGATGTATAGATATATGTATATAGGTATATATAAATGTGGATGTATAGATATATGTATGTATGTATGTATGTATGTATGTATGTATGTATGTATGTATGTATGTATGTATGTATGTATGTATGTATGTATGTATGTATGTATGTATGTATGTATGTATGTATGTATGTATGTATGTATGTATGTATGTATGTATGTATGTATGTATGTATGTATGTATGTATGTATGTATGTATGTATGTATGTATAAATGTGGATGTACTGTATAGATATATAGGTATGTGTGTATGAATGTGGATGTATCATGTATGTAGTATGTCTTGTGGATGTATTACTGTATTTATGTATATTTGTATTAATGGGAGGCACTGTGCAGACTGTGGCAACACATTTCCTTAAATATATGTATTTACTCAGAGACCATATTAAATGGACTTTGTTGGCACATGACATGACACACTGCACTATTGCCAAAGCAAATGCATGTTAACAGGGTCATACTCTCTCATTGTAAAAAGTTTATGGGCTCAACTGTTGTCTCTTAAAGGGACTGTGTGTAAGATTCATAGAACCATGTACACTCAACCACTTATAAATAATGTACTTAAAGTTGTATTCTGTAATATTTAAATTGTGTGATTTGATATTCAGATAAAGCATTTGAAGTGTGTGTGTGTGTGTGTGTGTGTGTACGTGTGTGTAAACTATAGGCCTGTCCCCGACTAAGGATTTGATTGGCCAAAATTTGCAGATAGTCGACTAAACCCCTGAATGCAAATTAAATATATAATAAAAAAAATAACAATAAATATATATATATATATATATATATATATATATATATATCTTTTTTTTATCATTCCATTTGGGCTGTGGGGGGTGCTTAATGTCTGAAGGAGTCGACTGAAGGCTTCTTGTCCTCTGCGAAAGCGTGCAATTGGTCCACTGATGGATACGTCTTAATATTTGTCTAGTGTGTTCATTAGATGGCTGAAATCCTCTTTCAGTGCCTCTGTGCCTGTTTTCTTAGGCAGTTAGCCTCGCTGGTATGCGCGCCATTAGCGTTAGCCACACTTCTAGACTTCTTTGCTTTTTTTTGCATTCGACTAAGAGGTTGGCAGTCGACCATGGCTCCTTTCAATCGATTAGTCGACTATTCAACTAATCGAGGTCAGCCCTAGTGTGAACATGTGTTGGGTGTGCCGGCATGTGCATGTGCATGCTGTGTGATCGAGCTGAACCTCTGAGATATTTTAATCGTACATATAATTTTAATTGGCAGATTAAAATAATGAATTTATGGAATATTGACTCTTGTCAAGCCGACAGGCTGCAATATAATGAGAGGAGAGGCTACAGTCTCCAGAGTCTTTCATTTCTGCCTACAGTCAGGGCTGTTTCTAGCTTTTTGGGGGCCTTATGCGAAATGTTGTTTGGGGGCCCCTATTTTGTAAAACTATGGTGGGGGGATTCCAAACCCTTTAAGATGGGCCTGCATTTAACATTTAAGGGGAGACACTGCAGGTGAATAGGGTAAAAAAATTAACTAATAGATATCACAATGAAACTTCCCCAGTTGATTACTTATATTAAGACAAGACTTTTTTGTATTACAAGTTTTCTGAAATTGTATGTTTAAATATGCAAATGAGGCATTATCTACTTAAATATGCACTAATTTGCATATAATTCCAGGACAGAAATCTGAACATTGGATAAAGCCATTTTCAAAATTATAGTTTCATTTTGTTGACATATTAGAGCCAAAGGTTATTACAGAGGGGATTTTGGATATCTCTTTTTATCACTCCATAAATCAGAAAATACTGCATTCAGTCCATTTTTATGGTAAAATTCCATATTTCGCCATGTTTTTAGGAATAAAATGTGATATAAATCAGGGTATGAATGCGATATCAACAAACCCTTCTGTAAATACCTTCAGAACATAGATATGAATAGAACTGGAAGGTTTGGTGTATGTGAGTGCTACTGAAGTGGAGATTTCTGGCTCAGAGTATGAGGAAAAACTCTTAAAACTCATTTTTGGGAAAACACCTTCAAAGTTCTGTATTGTAAAATGCCATACTTTTTTTTTTAAACGGATATTTACAAACACAATACCTAATCAAACCATTAGTAATAGACAACCTAAACACATGCCTGATAACTGAATAATAATAATAATGATGTTATTGAACTGAACAGAACTACACACAGGCTACAAACAGTGTAGTACAGTGTAGTACCCTCTAATAGGCAAAAAATATTTGAATAGATATCACTATGAAACTTTCCCAATTTGTTATGTACATATAAACTAAGAAAAAATATATTGCAAGTTTTCTGAAATGTATGTTTAAATATGCAAATGAGGCACTTCCCCATTAAATATGTGTACATTTATGGATGCAATAAGGCAAAATTATGTAAAATAAACAACTAAATGTGTGTTATTGACGTTTTATTGTCACTAGTTCTGTATCGTTAGTGGCTTAGCTTGGCATCGCCTTCTGCACTATCTCGCGTACGTGCACGCGTACTGAATAAACCACAAATGTACCTCTAATACCAGTATTAGTCTGACCACACCCCTCATCAGCTTACCTTCATAAGCAGGTGTGTGGTCACCTGCTCTCCTCCTTCTCGCTTTCACCACAAGGAAGAGGTGCCTCGGTAGATCCCCACACTTGACACCATGATGGAAGAAATTGGATTAGGAACAGCTTGGGAAACAAGGATACGTTGACATCATATCTTTATTTTCTCTCTCACTATTTTCGAGAAAATACGGCGATATTGTCTTCGTACTGGAGTGTCTAGAAGATGATGATCATTCTACAAACCCTCCACCGGTTTTCGTATTGGGAGCACGCCGCTGCATGCTTCTCAACTGCAGTTCCTTGCTGTGTTTGTTGGGGTGAAACCTGTCAGGCCACAGCTGAACTGTCGGACATGCCGCTGTTGTGAGGAGCGGTGCGTTCCAGGTTGGGTGAGTAGTGTTTGCTGGCGGGCTCCACTTGTCTGTTAGTGCTATGGGGGCTACTAGACAAAGTTTATGGAAACCGGCCCCAGGCTAGGGTCCTTTGTTTAGCCGTCTAGGCGACAGAAGGCCTTGGTCTGGCGACCATTATAGTTTTAACTAGTGGGCCGCGACCATTGACACTGGTGATCCCTGTGTGTTCTGGACGAGTGGATTCTCTCTGTCACCGTGTTAAGACCCCATCTTTCATATCCAAATGAGAGTATTCCTTCACGAGGGGATATGTGCATGTAATGTGCGATAGCGGCAGATTCATGTTCAAAGTCAGCTATACAGGCCAGTTGGTACTGTGCTGATTCCGCCGGACGTGTTAATGTCACCGTTGTGAAGCGGTGTTGACGTCTTGTTTTCTCTTTTCTCTTAAAAAGTGAGGAGGGTTCAGAACGGCGGCCTGTCTGGGTGAGTGTTATGTCATTGTTTACATGTTCATAGCTTACGGTTAGCCGGTCGGTGGCCTGGCGCGGGGTAGCTTGGCTTCTCGCGCGCCGCCGGGAGCTCGCTCCTGATCGCGTGCGTCGTAGATCGGCGTCTCGCGAGCGGAAGCGATAGCACCCGAACGGTTGGAGCAGCCGTTAGCTTGATGCTATTCTGTTGAACGTGCTTTGATTTTTAACATGTTTTACACTCTTGACCACGACGTCATCCTTGACAGGGGATGTTCGTCAACCCTGCCTGAGCCTAGACGGGGATTGCGTCAACAAAGAGGGCTGTGTTCTACGGTGGCTTGTGACTGCACTTCGCTGATCTGCGTTCCGGGCAGGTACAGGGTTGGCCAGACCCTCATAACACGTCTTCTGGTTTTACCTTGCTAAATGTATTGTGAATGACGGTGTTTTTTCCCAAAACGTGTGTTGTTGCAATGCATTTGAGATACGTTGCGGGTTGTGTGTGAGCTGTTTTTGTCACTGGCAGTAGCTTCTCCGTGCAGGTCGTGATGTATTGATCTGGTTGTTGTGTGAGAAACATCATGGTGTTTATGTGTACCGTGTACTCACTACTAAGGCAACTAACCTATGAAGCTATGCTTGGTGACGAGTGAGTAAAAGAATGTTCTTTCTCAGACTGTAATGACAATGGACAGTGAGTTCACACATTAACAGGTTTTCCTGTTTTAACTGGCCGTATTGAGGGTAAAATAGGAGGATTGTGTTTTTCCCCCCCCGGTTCCCTGGGGACTTTATCACCTCCTATCAGACATGTTGTGCATTAATTGTGTCTTTTGTGTGGTAGGGATACGATGTAACTCTCAGCTTGATTGCTGAGGTTGTGCTAAATCTGCTGGAGAAACTTATTTCCTAAAGGGAAATTGGTTTGGTTGCTGTCATGTGTGCTTAGCAAGGCCTGTGGTCGATACTAATCAAGAATGATGTATTCTCTCATTGTGATGATGATGGGTTGTGTGTGTCATGTGACCTACAACTGGGTTGTACTGGCCACAGAAGCACATGTGTATGTTGGACCGGGGTTCTTAGAGCCCTCTCTATTCTGTGTTTTTCCTTAGTAAAAATCAGATAGCAGGTTAGCTCGTGCGCTGTGTGGAGCTGTGAAACGCTTCATAGAGCTGACTATGACTGTGTCATATTCTCTTTTTGTCGTTACGTCGTATCATGGGTGTGGGGTCGTAAAGGGGTGAACTGGTAACCTTTCCTCTCCCCATTGTTCTGTCGGTCAGGGGTACACCCCCTGTCCTTCAAGGTTCCCGTCACGTGGCGGTTCGGCACGTTACGGGGGGGGGGGGGGGGGGGGGGGGGGAGGGAGTTCCTGGTCCCACGGCCTGGTATATTGGGCGTGTGCACCGCAGGAATTCCCCCGCCATAGAGTACGTCACCGTGCGCGTCTCTGTTGGTAGGACTTCCGTGTGCTGTTCAGGTCCATGTGATGGATCTGTTTTCAGGGGGGGTGGTCAGGGCTCCTCCTCACCAAGCGCCTACTCAGGCCTTCTGTGAGTTCGGACTCCTTCTTCCATGTGATCCATGTGAGGAAGCCTCCATCAGAGTACAGAGCCTTCCTCCTCAGATTGTCAAAGTGAGTGGACCCTCTAGAAGGGTCCTTTTCTATTGTATGTATATTCGATTCAATTCGTTTATTGAGTGTGTATGGGTTCGGTGCCTCTTCCCCGGAGGCCCTAAAACCAGTTTTTTACATGGCTCAAGGTGCAATATATTCTTTTCAATCTGTACAGCTCGCGTGGGAAGTCTCTCTGGGGATCCCCGTCTCTTTCCTATGGGAGGGTGGTGGGATGTAAAAATGTGAACATTTTTTACCCCGGCTGTGTAGACTGGGATACATACTGTTGATGCTTCCTTCTTTCTATTCCAGAAGTGTTGGAGTTAGGGAGTGTCACACCCCTCTTGTCGTTCCCCTGGGCGCCTTGGGGATTCAATGACAGGTCTAAATAGCCTGTTCATTGATGGGGGTGTGTCCCGACGCACGTATAGTGCTAGCTCGCTGTAAACAGGCGATTGACTGGCACGCCTTAGTTGCTTGTGGTTGAAACAGCGTTTTTATAAAGCAACTGAGATTGGGGTTTTTCCTCTTCCGGCGACCACATCCCATGACCTGGGTGGGTTGTCGACGGATCCTCGTTCATGTCTGGGGGATGATGACGGGATGGATCTGAACATATGTAGTGGGGTCTCACGCCCTTGGGGTGGGCCACCAGGCGCGGTTCGTCCCGACGTCTGGGTGGCGCCTTCTTTTCATGTTAAGATCAACACGCATATCTGCCCTTCTCCTGGAGTAGGCATGTCGGCGTGGTTAGGGCACGGGACTGGTTCTGGTCACGCTGGTCCAGATCAGTTGAACCCGTTGTCCGCCGGGGATGCAGATCTGCTGTTCTGGTACCCTGAGGGACTTGGGCTTTTTTCAGGGGGAAAAATGCCAGGTCGGTCTGGGTGTCACAGGGTTAAGCGCTATGGAGACCCTGGTTGGGTATGTTTTTACTCAGCACTGTCGTCATGGCTTACAGCCATGCCATTCTGTACGCGCTCGATCTCGTCGGATCTCGGCCGCTACACAGGTTGGTCCTGGTTAGTACTTGGTTGGGAGACCGCCGGGGAATACCAGGTACGGTGTGCTTAGGGGCTGGTTCTCCATTGTTTTTCGCTCCTCTCTCACGCATGGCGAAGAGGGGCCTGTGGGGGTGGTTTTTTGACCTCCTCTGGTGACCCTGTGCTTCCCGTACCGCCAGGCCCGGTCCGAAGTGATGTTTGCGACCCGTAGGCCTGGGTTAACCCTTTTTGGAAACTGGAACACTTGTACTGCGGTATAGCCGGTGTATACCCGCAGGTGTGTTTTGGAGTTTTTTCTTGAGGGGTTATAGGAACAACCACCGCATTGGGTAACACCGAGGTGGTTGATTCCCTGGTGTGTTGGAGCAGTGTCAACTCCCGGGTTCACCGGTTGAGGGTGCCCCTGCACGTTCATGACGTCTGCCAATCGTGTCAGCCTTCTCTGCCTCGACCCCTCTGGGTGGGGGTTGTTAAATGGAGGCTTGGTCATGCAACACCGCCAGCTTACGCTCCTTCCGCCGGGGCGGCTGTGTTCAGCTGTCCCCTCTGGCGCCTGTCTCGTCCGCAGTCTCCAGGCTAGGGTTAACAGCCTGTTGCCTGGTTTTTCCCCGGTGCGCTGCCTGCTTCCGTTGGTTAACCTTTTTTGTGTGCTTACGGCCATGCTGACTGCCTATTCTGCAGGGTCAGTGTGCCAGGCGGTGTACTATTGGGGGGACGGGGCCCGCTCGGCTTACTGGCCTGGTTGGTTCCGCCTGGGAATACCAGGTGCAGTGACTGAGGGGCCTTTGTCCGAATACGCTGGCGATGTGGGGGGCGGGGCACTACGTGCCCACCTGGTGGGGTCTTGATGCTGGCATCATGGACTTCTCCGGGCCCCCATTCCAGGGAGTCCAGTCCTTTTGGTGGGTCTGGGTCTTCCTTCGTGCTCCGCTGCTACGGCCTTGCCACGGGGTTGGGTTTGCCCTTGACCCCGTGATTCTGGGGGCAGTAACGAGGTTGTTCCTCCGTTCGTTCCCGGGTGGCATGCGGGTTGTGCGTGTGTGTAGTCGTGGGTCAAGCCACGGTCTGCTCACCCTGTGCGTTGAGTTGCTTGAGTGCCTCTTCGCACGGTCGGGTCCGTCGCCCTCCCGTGACGTCCCTAATAGGGGGGCTACCCTCCATTAGGGGGGGTCGGGGGGGCTCGGCCCTCCCTGTTCTGATGGTTTTGGGGGGCTGTCAGCGGGGTGTATTTGTCAGCCAAGTGGCTCCGCTTGGCCTCCCTTGTGCAGAAGGCGATGCCAAGCTAAGCCACTAACGATACAGAACGTTAGGTTATGACTATAACCAAGTTCTGTTAGTTAGGGGCGATGCTTGGCATCGGACGCCGCTGCAGCCCTTGTCCTCACCTTGTGGTGAAAGCTTGGGAAGGAGGAGAGCAGGTGACCACACACCTGCTTATGAAGGTAAGCTGATGAGGGGTGTGGTCAGACTAATACTGGTATTAGAGGTACATTTGTGGTTTATTCAGTACGCGTGCACGTACGCGAGATAGTGCAGAAGGCGATGCCAAGCATCGCCCCTAACTAACAGAACTTGGTTATAGTCATAACCTAACGTTTCATAGAAGACATGTTTAGGAAGCAAAATATAACAAAATCTCAAAATCAAAAAAAAAAGTATATTTGACTATTCACCTGCAGTGTCTCGCCTTAAATGCATCAATCTGGTGCACTTTAAGAGGAAAAGAGGCTAGATCCATGAAAAAAAAACTTTTTTTCTCACAAATTCAAATCAAACATCTCAAGTTGACCCCAGCAATGACAGAAAATGGTAATAAATAGGAAACACTGGGGCTCCCCTACATCAAGATTTACCGAATCTGCATTATAACATCTCCCACATGCACATAAATGAGACAGATACTGCATTTTCCTTAAATTTCTGACTTACAATATTGAAATGTAAATGGAACTATTTAAAGGGGAACTATTTTACTATTTATTTCACTATTTGGGCACTTTTACACAATTCCTGTAAGTTTATGGAACACCTCTGTAATTATTATTTTTTTTAATTCATTGTTTTGTATTTCTAATCAAGTACTCAAAAACAGCATTTTTCTACCTCAAGATCTTAAGCCGTTTTGAGCCTGGGCTCCAACCACTGTAACCCTAGCCACATCGTCTGCCACATTATTATGCAGCTGAGTCTCTCTGACATCACAAATCAGCACATTTTCAGATGACTCAGTTCAGTGAGGGTGAATATTGTGAGAGGAGAATTGGAAGAATGTGCCAATATGAGAATTAGAGACATAGATCATATTAATATAAGTCCACATAGCTAGGAAACAATGCTAAACACTGAAAAGGCCATTTATAAGATAGTTCCCCTTTAAGATAAAGTTATATAAAGTTTGAAAATGCAACTAACTTTTTGTCAGTAAGCTACTTGTGTATTTTAGTTTTTTATAAAGAAATGCCGACTTGCCTATCGGTTAACTCTTTAGTTTTAAGCGTATATATAAGTATATAAGAGTATATATATATACAGTATATTGAGTGAATCATTTTTTTCTTTTTATATAAATACATTTTATGCCATTTTAGGGGGCCCTCTGGTGGCTTCGGGGGCCCTATGCAACCGTATAGTCTGCATATGGCAAGAAACGGGCCCGGCTACAGTCTCCAGAGTCTTGCATTTCTGCCTACGGTTATTAACGTGAGCTCGGGGAGCCTCCATATGGCCATTACCAGTAATTAGTCTAAACCCTGTCACCCATCCAGCTCAGTCAGGAACCACCAGGCTGTAACCAAAACAACAAAAAGGACTGTCAACAGATTGTTGACGGCTGAATGGCAAAGCCGAGTCAGTCCGTCACAGTGTTTAGTAAAGTAGGGGTGCGGACACAAAAAATGGGCAGACGGCTCGATTCTTTTAGGTCCCGACCCATCAGTGAGACTGGATCCCAAATAGAACTAAATATAGTAATGATTTAAAATAGTACAACAAAATGTACTGGTTTATTACATGATTTCTTAAACTTTTCAAGTTAACAACCCAGCTGAGAATCTTCTTGAGGCTCATTGAGACATATATCACAACCATATATTACCACTGTTGCCATGCGGAGGAACCACCGGAGGAAAGGCCTGTGACCTATTCTGACTCATAGTTTAAAGAACCCATGGTATATATTATTGCATCAAAGGGCTACATTGTTTTCAGAGTATAGATTCAAGCAGTGAAGCCTGCAGGGTGGAGTCTGTCTGGTTGCAGGTGTTGTTGAAATATCTGAGTCAACTGTCCGCCCTTACTGTGGGGACATGAAGAGATACACAACCAGCTGCAGTGCTTACGTCTGTCAGCAAGCGTGACGTGTGATGTGTCTCTCCCTTGGCTATGTATGCGTGCATGGCTGCGTGTGTGTGTGTGTGTGTGTGTGTGTGTGTGTGTGTGTGTGTGTGTGTGTGTGTGTGTGTGTGTGTGTGTGTGTGTGTGTGTGTGTGTGTGTGTGTGTGTGTGTGTGTGTGTGCATGCGTGCGATGTATCTCAGCTTACAGGAATGCGGTGGAGTTGACGCAGTACGGTGTAAAGAACAACACCACCTTCCTGGAGTGTCAGCCCAAAGCCCCCCAGGCCTCCATCCGCTGGCTCATCCACAGAGACAACGACAGGAGGAAAGAGGTGGGTTCAAAGGTCAAGGGTCGAAGGTTCAGGGTGGGGGCACCGTTTGGCCCTAGATCTGCATTTAATACGATTTTGTTTCAGGGACTCCACTGTCAGAAGATGTTTTTTTTTGTTAGATTTGATTAAGTCCATGATTCTAAAACTGTCTCTATACTGTAGGCCATGGATTCTCAAACTTTTTTATACCACGACCCCATTTTTATTTAGTATTTATTTTTCGCGACCCCACACTTTAATTTATTGCGTAAATTTCAACATGGAATTAAGGACTATCAAAATAAAAGCACACGTTGTTGAACTTGCTCATGCATATTTATTAGACATTTTTATTACAGCACTATGCAGGCCCGGACTGGCCATCGGGAGCACCGGGAGTTTTCCCGGTGGCCTGGCCTGCACAGATAAAAAAAAAAAAAAAAAAAAAAAAAAATTATATATATATATTTTTTTTTATAATTTTTTATTTTTTTTTTGCCAGGCCATTGTTTCTAGTTGTGGCGGCGGCGCGGCGCGATAGTTAGATAACCTAGGTGGGTGGGGAACAACCAGGATTTCACTGTCTGCGACAGAGTTGGAGAACTATCTGACTCTCTCCCTCGGATCACACACACACAATGGAGCCGTCTGCCGCTTGTGATTGGTGGAGGCGGGACCAGGTGATACAACTGATTGACAGTGCAGGCGGCGAATGGAATGGCAGATGGCACTCTGCAGAATACTGTAACAGCCAGGCAGTGAGCCAGGTAGTTTTGTAATAATGAAAGGTCTGTTATTTAATGTTTGTGTAAGGGCTATTTTAACTGTTGATGGGTAGTGCATCAGTAAAGTGAATATGGTATTGTGCTCTTGCTCTGTTTGAATAGGTGGAGAGAGTGATTAACTGTATTGTAATAGTAAATAGACAAATATGTTGTGTTCTTGCTTTTTTCTTTTTGAAGGTGGAGAGAGTAGCATTGCTAGTGCCACAACAGTTTTATTTGAGGTTCATAACAGTACATTGTACTAAGCAATTGTTGGCTCATTAGTTTGTGATTCACATGCACTAAAATCCACCAGAATGCAGGAAATTAAGTCTTTGTAACAAAAAAAATCCTGGTGGGGGACCCCCAGACCCCCCGCTTAAAAAGTGGCCTGACTGGGGCTATATTTCGCGCTATATCTCCCGGTATGAATTATTTCCCCAGTCCGGCCCTGGCACTATGTTATCAATACACGTTTATAAAACGAGGCATATTTAGCCAAAATATGTTGCCAGAAAAAAAAAAAAAAAAAGTATTGATTTTCTTTTATTTGCCAATGCGCAACCCCACTGTCACCTATACCCACGACCCCACTTTGGGTCACGACCTGTAGTTTGATAACCACTGCTGTAGACAGATCGTGAAACCTAGGATCAGAATGATGACCTAACCGTTCTGTTATTGCCGTTCTAATGAATTGAATAGTGAGATGAAGCTGTTTCTCCCCGGGGGTCCCTGGACCTCACAGAGTGAACTATTAGCTTGTGATGAGAAGGTTGTGAGGTTGAGCGCATGATAAAAATGCAAGTACATCATATATACCAGTAATAATAATAAAAACGTGATCAAATAAAAAAACAGTCATATAAAACAGGTGTATAAAAACAGGTGTGGGGAACAGGAAACAAGCAACCAACAGCCACAGGTCAAAGGTCAAGGTAGACTCAAAGACCCGCCTGGTTCAGGACACATTTTTGTCTATGGTCTTTACCATAGGAGTATCTTGTGGTAGCTGGGTTTATGTGGATCCGCTTATTCAATTGGTCTGACATTTGACAGGAACAGAGGTTAGCCTAATTAAATTAGATTTTGAAATTTGAGGGGAGAAAAAGACTGTGTACTAAATGGACCCGAAATGCACAAAGAACTACATTTCAAGCCCAGTGTCGAGCAAATGCTGGATAGCTGAGAGGACAACGTTATGAAACCTATAGTCAAAACAACTATACACTATTGTAATTTAAAACTCATGACTACCTCAGATTGTTTTTCAACGCCATCGTTTTTTCTGTTTTGGACATGAATGGGGTTAAAGCTCATTATCGCCACTGACTCAATGGACCTGTCTCAAACCCCGCCCTCTATCCTTGCCCCCAATCACAGCTGTTGCTTTTCTCGTCTGAGGAAAGCAACAGTTATGATTGGAGGATCAAGAAAAGAGGGCGCGGTTAAATTGAGACGGGTCCACTCTGTTGACATTTGACATGATAGCGATGGGCCTGATACAAAATGAATACGCTTGGAGATAAACAAAGAGATATATCTACGAGGGTGGCTTGGAGTTCAAAGGCTGTGGGGTGGTGTAATATTACATCAAACATTAAAAATGTCACGCAATCAAATGAGCTCACGCACAAGCTTTGATCATGGCTTGTACTGCCTGGGGACTGACATTGCAAGCATTTTATTGCCAGCGGAGAGGTGTAATGTGTGGGTGATATAGATGAAACATATGGACCTCCACTAATGAGAGGGGGACGAATATTTAACACCTCTTAAACAGTTATAGCACCACGGAACGGCTGTGTCAGATTAAAACGTTGTGTGTTTACATGCAGAGCACCTGCATGATTAAGACAGGTCTTTTATAGATTTGACTCTGTCTCAAGTTCCTCAGAATAGGCACACAAAATAACGATGATAATGGTTCTATCCAATTTAGCTGAAAATGGTCGATTTTGGGTGTTGAAGTCAGAGATTCTGTGTAGGATTGTTAGTAACTGTCTAACTGCACATATATCTGTTTCCACTAGACGGTGCTCTAAGCAGAGCCACTCAGGTACACCACCTTGGCGAGTATAAAAGAAAATGTATCCACCCACTTCCTTCTCTCCCCCATGTCTCTCAGTAAGAGAAGACCTATAGTGACTGCTGCTTAACATGTGATTAAATAAACCACGCCAGTTTGGGCTCAAGGTAGAAACCATGCCTCTTGACCACATTATTGTCGCCCTATAGCCGAATTCTGTTAACATTCGGCTTGTCAAAAGTGAAGACAAAGTCTCTATATTTTGTTGTGTTGTTTGTTTCATGAAAATGTTCAGTGCGTTGATGGGGCAACAACCAATCTCTAAACCCATTGTTTTTAGCATTACAGCAAAGAAACGCCGGCTATTCTCTGTCCTCTCTCCCACAATGGTGGAACGAACTTCGTCAGGACAGCCGAAACCCACCCAATTTTCTGTCGTTGACTAAAAACACACTTATTCAATCGATAACTGAAATAAAAAAAAGAGGGGAAAAACCCCACAAATGATGCACTCTGTTACTAAGCAATCTACCTTGCCTATATTACTACCTACTATGCTAATATGCACTCAAGTCTGTAGCACACAAGTTCGGCACTGTTTGACAAACAATGTTACTGATCCTTAGCTGCCAGAGTTGTACCCTTCCTGCTGACTTGTTGTACAGAACTTGTAAGTCACCTTGGATAAAAGCGTCAGCTAAATTACTAAATGTAAATGTAAATGTAAATGTAAATGTAATGTAAATGTTAATGTTAATGTGAATGTGAATGTCAATGTGAATGTGAATGTATTTTTCTCGTTCCTTTAAAGTGTTACAAGAAAAATACAAATAAAGGTCACTTTAAGGAAAGAACCGATGTTGTTCTTGTATAGTATAGTTTAGCTAGCAAGTATAGCATAGGGATATAGAGTAAAAACTGTATGGACCCAGTGCCTTAAATCCGTAGCTAACAATCTCAGGACTTTAGCA
>NC_140179.1:73383469-73496923 GCF_963971535.1 Notolepis coatsorum
ACGCACACGTTTTTTTAAGTGTTTGTTTTCAGGTAAACGTATGCCGCCTAACTACCTGAAAACTGATCTCTTTATTGATGCTAAAAGGAGGCAACGCTGTACTTTAGGAGGCACAATAATAATTAAGTCACTTGGAACAAACAAGGATTCAGGTTATGTAACCATTGATAAAACATCAGTATTTGCTCAAGTCTCAGACCGGATCCATGGTGCAGCGAAATCCTTCCAGAATGGCTTCTACTTCCTGCTTCCCAACGACTCATTCAGTGAAGAACTATCCATTTGACTCTCAAATCCCCATTCCTACCTGCTTACCTCTAATTCTAAAACGTAGTTGAATTATAATAATAATAATAATAAATGTATTTTATAGAACGCTTCTCAATGACCCAAAGTCGCTGACAATAGGCAAAAAGGAAACAAACAAACATAGAACCACAGGGAAACAGGGAACAATATGAATACACAAGAACATAGAGCCACAGTAACAGACAACAAATACAGGAGCCAGTAGGGGAGACAGTCGGGAAGTGTAAGTAAGGGAAACCGAGGAGGAGAGGAGAGAAGGTAGGGCAGGGGAAAAGGGGCTGATGGGTTGGAGGAGGGTGGCTATGGGTAGGGAAGGTTGAATGCTAGGGAGAACAGGTAGGTTTTGAGATGGGATTTTAAGTGAGTTCACACACATTAACGTAGTCTCTCAGTAGGCTACTGTACATAGTTATTATTTGTGCCCACTAAAGTAAAGTGTTATATCCTGAAGCATGGTGGATATAGTGTTAATGATGAAAGAATCATGATCTTATGATAATGAATAATAATATTATAATAATAATAATGAATTGTACTCATAATTTGTGAGATTGTCAAGTGGACGTTCTCCTTTTATATGTGAATAGTGTCATGTATTTTTTTTTCCTTCATACGCATAGTTGATGTTCATAGAGATATTTGTTGTTTGTGTACAGAATATGTCTTTTGTTCCATCCTTTTAACTTAAAGTTGTGTCAATTTCTGTGGATATGTGACTCTTGTGTATATAATTTTCAAACGGTTTCACCAAACAACCATGACTGTATCTGCAAATTGCAGAGATATATTTTCATTTTGGGAAAAAGAAAAAGCCTTTCTAAAGTCTTAACATTGGATCCTGCAGATCTCCGCTTGTGTTCATGTTAGGTTCAACTCTGTGTCATTTCAATGTTATTACGAAACGTGCGTATTTCTATTTATTAATGTAATGAATAATGACTGCCTGAATAAATGCTTAAGAATTAGGCACAATTGAATTTCATTACTGAATCCATTGTCACACTCTATTCTTATCTTTATTGTTTCTTGAAACATCTCATTGCTGATTAATTTATCAGCTTATACATCATCCTTCTGTATTTTCAGTTCATCCTTTTAAGCATGACATTTTAGCCACACAAGACAGAGAAAAATATTGCATTGTTCACAACGTTGTGAAGTAATGCAAAACCTTTCTCTGCCTTGCAAGAGTTGCATTTCCTTTTCAGGTCAAGTCTTAAAGGAACACGCCAACTTTTGGGGAAATTAGCTTATTTGCCATCTACCCTGGAGTTAGACAAGCAGATACAAAACATTTTTGGCAAACCACTGCTGCCTGGGCGCAGTGATTTCATCACCTTAAAAGCCCAGTTTTTCTAAAAGAATTCAGAGTATATATCTGCTTAGAAAAAAAAAAAAAAAAAAAAAGTATCCACGTGGTAAATACACAGGTCACAACATGTTTACAGGAACGTTTTGGAGTGTATTTCGTGACTGTTGGGAACTAGGCTACACTGGCACGCCTACTTCCAGTGAATGGCACTAAGCTAGGCTAACGGTGTGGCAAGAAAAGGGTATCTGATTTTCTAACTCCAGGCTAGATGGCAAATAAGAAAATCTCCCAAAAAATTTGGCGTGTTCCTTTAAGGAATGTTTTCTCAGAACTATATCCTAGAATTTGACCACTTAATAATAGCTTTTGGTGGCCAGTGACCGTTGTGACATGATCATTCGAACGTTCAGTTCTCAGAATTCCATCTTAGAGTTGTACCACTTAATAGCTTCAGGTGGCCAATAGCCATTGTGTTACGTCATCATTGGAATGTTCCGTTTTCCAAATTCTCTAGTCTCATGTGTGAAATCGAAACCCCTGAAACAAATAATATCCATGTGGCTGTTATGATCTGTAGAGGCTCAAATTATGTTCACTTGCTGCCATGAGATCAAATACATTAAAAACAGAAATCTTTTGGGCCCAATGGTGAAACCTCAGTGTGTACAGTAGGCCTACCGTGGAAACCCCCAAGGTTATATGCAGTATGTTCCCAGAAATACAAGGAAGAGCTGTCTCCTGTGATCTCAGCGAAACACGTCCTTGTGTGTCTGGCCTGTAGACTCCAGACTTAACAACAGCAGACATTAAAGAAACCCAGGAGGCAGGAGAGGGTCATTTAAAACCCATGAAACCATAGAGAGGGGCTCCTGCTGGGCGGAAATACTGCTTTCTCATCAAACATAACCCGAGGGCCACGAGCAACTGCTGCGTCATCGTCCACAAGAGCATTCTTTAGTCTTATTTTGATTACCCTTTTAACCCTAGCGTTTCAAATCTGAACCTTCCTGAATTTGAACTTCATGGGTTTTTTATGGAATATTTGTTAGTGGTTATGTTCAAAGTACCTCATATATGGTACCATATTGAAGACCACTCCGGGTGAAAATGAAACCCAATAATTTCCCTTTAAAGTACATAATAGAGACCGATGGTGTCGTGACTATAAAGTGGTCTCTAACCCCTTGTAACCTCGTTCCCAGCTTTATCTCGAGAGATAAACCCCTTGTGAACAGCAGTGGAAGTATATGGCAAACGTATGACCTCTCTTTTACACACTTTATTCATCCTGAAGGCTCAACATTTGAGTTTTAAGATTCACATTGACATCTCATGTACAGTACATTTTATTTTACAGGAATGACCCGTGGAGATGTACGGGTGAATGGTAATGGGTGAATAGACATTACAGTCAAAAAGAGTCTCCACACTTTCTTTAAAAATTCCAGATTGGGACTTGTGGCAATAAGGTGAAAATAGCAATCAAATGAACAATGTATCAAACAATAATTATCAAACGACCAAAACGTTTCAAACTTTTACAAAATCACAGTATTCCCTCCCGTCCTTGGTATCAAAGAAAGGTTAACATTATAAATATAACACTGAAATTACAAAAAGTGCAAGTCGATATCAAAAGGTCAAAAGGTCCATTAGTGGCGTGATGAGTGTCTCAGCAGGTTCCCAGCGGCCAGGGCTGTAAAGTACTTGAGTAATTGTACTTTGTTAAAATACTTAAGTACTGTTTTTGGGAGGCGGCTGGGTGGCGTAGCGGAGATTGCGCTCGTCACCAATGCAAGAGAGTCCGGTCTCGAATCCCAGTCTCAGCATTGCCTTCGGCTTGGGCCGGCCATTGTACTGACTCATTTGGCAGAGCCAGCGGGTGGAAGTCGATGGGTGGGGATTGGACGTTGTGGGCAGCGACCCCTACAGGTCGTTTGGGAGACGCCTGCACAGCAGAGACAGGAAGTGGCGAGGGTAGTGTGAGCCCCCAATGCGTTACACCTCGCCAATGAGAGTCCGCACTGGCAGGTGAAAAGATCACGTGATGCAAGGCTTCTATCCTCTCTACAACCGACCGGAGAATTGGATACATGAAATTGGGATGGGAGAAAAATCGAAAATAAGGAGAAAACGTGGATAAAAAAAATTACTGTTTTTGGGGATTTGTACTTTACTCAAGTATTATTAGGTTTGTATACTTGTACTTTTACTCAATTACATTTCAGAGAGAAAAAACATACTTTTTACTCCTTACATTTAAAATGCAGACTTACAAAGTACAAAGTACAAATCTCGCACGTCAAATTTCTCTGGCCGAACAAAGGTTAACGTTATTAATCCTGTTGCTGCGCTTTATTTAAAAACAGCTTTGATTAAACACCTGCTATCAGAAGAATAGACAGTCAGAAAAAAAGTTTTAACTTTAACTTTTTAGTACTTAAGTACATTTCAAAGTAGAAGCTTTTTGACTTTTACTCAAGTGTGTTTTTAGCCAGATACTCTGACTTTTACTTGAGTAAGATTTTGAGACGGTACCCATGTACTTTCACTTAAGTATAATTTCTGGGTACTTTTTACACCCCTGCCAGCGGTCCACGCCTCGGTTCACTCACACAAACTTGCTTCCTTTTTTCGCGTCTTGCCTCCTCACCACACAGTAGGCGATCAGACAGAGGGCAAAGAGGACGCCGCCCGCGCCCATCAGCGCCTGTTGTAACGTCTCCAGCAGCTGGATGCGGGAAGTCAGCTGCGCCTTGAACATGTCTGCCGTCTCGTCATCCAGGGCAGCCGTCTGCTCATACAGATGGACGGAGAGAGGGGAGAGATTCAAGATTCAAGAGATGTATTCGTCACATACATACACGAGACATGTAGTGAAATGAAGGTGGCCATGCCCGCCTTGATTGTGTAAAAAAATACAAATAATAATAGAATAAAATAGAATAAATAATAAAATAGACATGATAAAAAGTACTAAGATAAAATACAATACAATGCTAAGCTTACGAATTGAAGGCAATGAGTCCTATACACACTACTATACAATATACAGTTATGCTATATATAACTATACTATACTAACTATACTATACAAAAACATACAGTTGTGTTTTTTAAAGTGACCTTTTTTTTCCCTTTTCCTAAAGTGACCTGTAGTGTGTTTGTGTGTGAGAGAGTGCAGGATGTGGTGGGTGTGTGGGTGTGTGTGTGTGTGTGTGTGTGTGTGTGTGTGTGTGTGTGTGTGTGTGTGTGTGTGTGTGTGTGTGTGTGTGTGTGTGTGTGTGTGTGTGTGTGTGTGTGTGTGTGTGTGTGTGTGTGTGTGTGTGTGTGTGTGTGTGTGTGTGTGTGTGTGTGTGTGTGTGTGTGTGTGTGTGTGTGTGTGCGTGCGTGTGTGTGTGTGTGTGTGTGTGTGTGTGTGTGTGTGTGTGTGTGTGTGTGTGTGTGTGTGTGTGTGTGTTCATGTGTGCTTGTGTGAGAGAGAATTTATTTTCTATTTATTGATTCTAAATTAACATTAAATAATTATATATACAGTATACCGATACACACACACACACACACACACACACGTTTACTGTTTTCTCACATTTTCTTGTAAATCTTTATTTATATGTTATTTTATTTTATTAATTTGTTCACCTCTTTATTCCTTGACGCTTTGGCAATATTGTTCATTTGACATCATGTGAGGAAGAGAGAGAGAGAGAGAGAGAGAGAGAGAGAGAGAGAGAGAGAGAGAGAGAGAGAGAGAGAGAGAGAGAGAGAGAGAGAGAGAGAGAGACATACAGTACTCCTCAGATAAGAGGTAGCAGAACCAAATGGTAAAGTAGCCAAACAGAAACGTACCTCGTTCAGCCAAACGAGAGGGAATATGGTGTGATGCTTCACTTTTTTAAGCACCCTGGGGAGAAACGGCACTGCTCATTATTTGCACGTTCAGTAATGTTGTCGTTTCTGTCAGAGGGGGTTCAAGTTTTTATTTGTCACATATGGTACATGTACATTACAGTGAAACACTTGGTTCTGTATGAGCCCCTGATAATGTGCTTCATACAGTAAAAAAAGTAAGTAAAAGAGGAAGTACAATCTAAGTACAATGAGTAGAAATGCAGACAATGAGGTACAAATGCAGACAATGAGGTACAAAAACATTAAGGCAAGGTGCAAATGCAAATGAGGTATGAATGTAGTGCAAATTCCTTTAATAAATAGATAAATATAATGTAGTGTTAAAGTGTCTAAAGTGAGTGTTAAGGTGAGTGTTTGTTTAACGCTTCTGCCTTGTTAGGTAACTGACAGAGTTATCACATCAGTGCATGAAAAGATTGCATCACGTTCAAGGTCATAAAAAACTTAATTTGTAATATTTCGTTCTAATTCTTTTTTTATGAATACCACTATGAACCTAACTCAACATATCAAAGATTCCAAATATTTCCTAATTGTAACCCCTTATATTCCTGATTGTGTTAGGGTTAGGATTAGGGTTAGGGTTAGGGTTAGGGTTAGGGTTAGGGTTAGGGTTTAGGGTTAGGGGAACCATAACCATAACCCTAACCCTAACCCTAACCCCTAATGGCATGAAATAAACCACTAGGGACGTTTCTTCCTGTCAAATGGGTAACTTTTCTTTTAGAGGTCTTCAAAATGTAATCTTCTCAAATTATGGAAATATATGGAAATTAAGCAAATTGACCCAATTTCATGACATAATCATCAACACAGCCACTGTTGTACACACACACACACACACACACACACACACACACACACACACACACACACACACACACACACACACACACACACACACACACACACACACACACACACAAAAAGGCTAAATACACAAAATCCTTGCTGAGGAGGCATAAGGGTTAAAGTGAGTGTGTGCCATAGGCGTAGTTTGAACTTGTCGCCAGGGGGTGCGACTGCTTGGCGAACGATACCCGCGCGCACGGGCAGCGGGCGCGCGCGATTTTTTTGACCTTTATTTTATTATTTTAGCGTTTTTACAATGCCCTAACCCCTAATTTTTTATTTTATTTAGGTAGTACAACAGCACACACACACACTCACACACACAGCACTACGGGGGATCATTTTTAACTGACTTGAAAAATGGAGGCTCTAATTATTATTATTCATAGAGACTCTCGGTCTCGAGCAATAATAATTATTACAGCCTCCATTTTTCGTGGACGAAAAATATACCAGACTATAGATATCAATTTTCCCGAAATAACGCTACCTGCCTCGACAAAATCCGTGCATTGGTTATCCAGATACATTAATTATCATCTCAGAATAAGTGGCTTTGTACAAGCGTTACAATCTATCGCGCGGGGCATTCTGCTGCTGCTGCTTGGTGCTTGGCCGCGCGTTAACCCTTTCACTGCCACACTACAGAAGGTTCGCCTTATAATGTGACATGATTACTACTATAAAATGAATGTATTGTAAAACAAAACATAATAGAATTCAGATTTGTTTCTCACAATTATTATAATTTTATTAAAATAATTTTTTTTTTTTTTTTTTTTTTTAAAGCAATTTCACCCCCTGCCACCAGGGGGTGCAATGCACCCCCTGCACCCCCATAAACTCCGCCCATGGTGTGTGCATGTGGATGTGTGTGAAATGAGTGTAGATGGATGGGTTGATGGTGTTACATAAAGTCATTGATTGGTTCTGAAAAGGGAACAGGGAAAAGCTTACGTGATGACGTCAGATGGTCCGTACATCATGTTCACCTGCAGTCTCTTGGCGAACCTCAAAGTGAACCCTGTTGTCTAATGGGGAGAGATAATACTTTAAAACGAGTTTCAAATCAACATGGCGACTGCTGCGCTCTAAAGGCCCCCATGGGGTGCGTTGAGTACGTTCATGCTGGGAGCCATAGGGTGTTGTAACCTATTTTAACTGCCGAGACTTGAAGTCTTAACGCAAACCACAGTGTTATAATTACAGGGTTCCCACAGACATTGCAAAATTCAATTCAAGGACTTTCAAGTACCTTTCCAAGCACCACTTTTCATTTTAAACGGGCTACATATAAAAAGGATACAATTCACTTTTAAATGCGTTTTAAAATAATCTGATCCAATATGTATGGCTTAAAACCAATTTCCGACAATTAGTTACACTTTAAATAAAAATAAATTCTTGATTGAGAACAATTTTATCATGGATGAACAAAACTGTCAATGTGAATGGTTGATTTGAATTTCAATTACTTTTTTTAAGCACCTTGTAAAAATAAATCTGTTTTCAAGGAATTCCAGGCCTTGACTTTTTTTTGTCAAAAATCAATCACTTTAAGCACTTCAAAGACCTTGTGCGAACCCTGATGACTGCCGATGATCACATTACCGCCGATATCGAAAATACATACTGTATATAGTTTCCTCAAGAATGCCCTATTGTCAGATATGAAGTGCCATTATCTTTTCTTGTTAATCAGTGTGCCATATCAAGATTAAGGTTCTTTTTATTCTTTGTTGTCTTTTTGCTTGGTAAGCCATTAAACAAAACCTCTGAGCTACAGAGGAAAGCCTCTTAAATATTAGCCATCAGTCAATAGCTTTACACATTTCCATAACTTGCTTCGGTAGCATGATTTATATCAGTGGCAAAGACTTTGAGGGTGTTTGCTTGCTTCCCATTTTTATGGATTCAGCCTCGTCTGCCTCATCCTTGAACGTTTTCTTGTGTTTGGTCTCAAAATGGTGTGTAACACTTAAAATTCATTCTGCGAAGACCCTGTCACTACTTTGTCTCTGATTGGTTGAACTTGTGACCCCAATAATGCTTTGATATACATCAATCAAACTACTGTAAATAATAGGTCCATGACTGTGAAAAAGGTGTCTTGGCAAGCGGATGAGAGGGCACTTCAACCTATCCAAAAGGGCCCCTCTCTTGCACACTAATTGCTAGTCTACCATTGGTTAACCCTTTCACTGCCACACTACAGGTTAACCCTTTACGGTAACCGTCGGTAGTGTGATAGTAAAGGGTTAACCTTCTGTAGTATGGCAGTGAAAGGGTTAACCCGCTGTTGTGTGGCAGTGAAATGGTTAACCTTCTGTGTATTGTCACAGTGAAAGGGTTAACCGTTTGGTAGTGCGGCAGTAGTTTGCCAACCCCTGATCTATACTATGGTTGTCAGTCATTTATATCTGCTTAAAAAGGGGGTAAATTATATTACAGAAAATGGGTATGGGTGGGTTATATATCGTTGAATGGACCTGTCCTGGAGGTGAAAGGTGAACAGAGGAGAAAGACCCTGAAAGGCTCTTACAGGTTCCACGTCCAGGAAAGTGACGTGATGCTCCTCACTGGGACTCAGACCCAGCACATTCTCCCTCAGATCAGGGCTGCCGTGGAGGTAGTGGGGCAGAGAGATATAGACGGGGGTTCCTGGGTAGAGGAGGGTGGAATACATACATGGAACAAGTGAATAAGATAAGATAAGATAAGATAAGATAAGATAAGATAAGATAAGATAAGATAAGATAAGATACAATTATTATCTCGGGGGGGGGGGGGGGGTTGGACGAAACAGAGGTAAGCACGAGCAAAAGAACTAATCTTGACAGGAACCTACAGGACAGAGGAACTGAACGCCTTTCTATAATGAAAATGTAAATAATAACAGGCCTCTCAACTCTCTCCCTTTCGCACACAATAACAAATATTTAAAGGTACTATAGACAATATTCAGCAAATAGATGAACACGCAGCAGTCACACTAGAGCAGCGGTTCTCAAACTACGGGTCGCGGCCCAAAATGGGGTCGTGGGTAGGTGACAGTGGGGTCAATATCAATGTTCTGGCAACATATTTGGCTAAATATGCCTCGTTTTATAAATGTGTATTGATAGCATAGTGCTGTAATTCAATTTTCTAATAAATATGCATGATCAAGTTCAACAACGTGTGATTTTATTTTAATATTCCTTAATTCCACGTTGAAATTACGCAATACATTAAGGGCTAGATCCACAAAGAATGGATTGCACGGTGCTAATTGCACCCTTACTTACAATTCATTATGAATTGAAAATGGGTGACCCTGATGTAAACAAGACGAAAGTCTTTCTCTGGTCTGCATCCCCTTGACAATTGTGTGTATTGAGCCGTACTGTATTGTACCCATTCTGCAATCTGTTAATAGAATTTTCATTAAATCAATCACCTGCACCTGCCATATTTCTACCCCAAAAATAAAATAAAATAAAATAATATAATGTAATATATAATATAATTTGAAATAACATTTTGCTATATCACCCCTCTCGCCACTCTTCCCTCCTCGGGGTCCTATACTGCTGACCCCTGACACTGACCTCTGCAGGCAGTGATGTCCAGCACTCCGGCCATAGTGCAGTTTTTGGTGACCACTGTGTCCGTGCAGAAGCACTGGTTGTCCGGGTTCACCGTAGGGGAGGCAAAGGCGGTCGGGCGGAGGGTGAAGCGGTACACCTCGATCCCCTTCAGATCCCGGCTCTCCACGTAGCTGGCGGACACAGACCTGAGGAGGACAACCGCGCAGGACGCATGATTCGTTTAATAAGCAAACTTCCTCCAGCAGTCGGCAGCCAATGAATCGGTAGTTGTGTTCAGGGTTCCCCACAGACATTGCAAAATGAAATTAAAGGACTTTCAAGTACTTCTCAAAGCACTATTTTTCATTTTAAAAGGGCATTTAAAAGGATACAATTAACTTTTAAATGCAGTTTTTTTTTTATAGAAAAAAACCCAATATTTATGGCTTAAAACCAATTTCTGACCATTTGTTACACTTTAAATAAAAAAAATTTGAAAAAAAATTTGAAAATGTATTTCTTGATTCAGAACAATTCATGGATGAACAAAACGTTCAATGCGAATGGTTTATTTGAATTCCAAGAACTTTTTAAGCACCTTGTTAAAAAATAGGAATTCCAGGCCTTGACTTTTTTTCGTCAAAAATCAACCACTTTAAGCACTTCAAGGACCTTGTGCGTTGTCGTGCGAGAGCAATGGGCAAGGTTTTTCTTCAAGTTACATCGTTTCCATGACAACGCACCTGCACAGCTATTTTGGATGTGTGAAGACCGCTCATATTGCAGGCTAATCAACACTATTGTGTTTGGTTTCCACAGGGTGATAACTGGTGAGAACTCCGTATTCCACTCGCTGACTTTCTCTTTCAAGCCCCCTGTATCCCACTAAAAGGGCAGGTCCCACTATTTCCACAAGAGAATCACACACATGCTTCTAGCCACACTTGTTCTCTGTACTTTGTACTTTGTATAGGTCTGCATTTTAAATGTAAGGAGTAAAAAGTATGTTTTTTTTCTCTGAAATGTAATTGAGTAAAAGTACAAGTATACAAACCTAATAATACTTGAGTAAAGTACAAATCCCCAAAGTATTGTAACGACGTACTCAAGTACTTTACACACCCCTGACTATAACACTTCAATAAGGGCATCGATAAAAGGCAGGTACTTTATGTACTTTACTCAAGTATTATTAGGTTTGTATACTTGTACTTTTACTCAATTACATTTCAGAGAAAAAAAACATACTTTTGACTCCAACATTTAAAATGCAGACCAACAAAGTACAAAGTACAGAGAACAAGTGTGGCTAGAAGCATGTGTGTGATTCTCTTGTGGAAATAGTGGGACCTGCCCTTTGGTTGACTGGGATATATGTTTGGTTTCCCATGCACGTAACTCAGATGGCTTTATTTATTTGTGTTTTACCTTAACTTACCAGGGTAGGTTATTTTATCTTCTTCAGAAACCCCCTGCTTCACATTCACACAATTCGATTCACTCCTGGGAGCTGCCAGTACAACCACAGTCTGACACTGTTGACCACTAGGAGCTGCCCAGTACAACCACAGTCTGACACTGCTGACCACTAGGAGCTGTCCAGTACAACCACAGTCTGACACTGCTGACCACTAGGAGCTGCCCAGTACAACCACAGTCTGACACTGCTGACCACTAGGAGCTGCCCAGTACAACCACAGTCTGACACTGTTGACCACTAGGAGCTGCCCAGTACAAGCACAGTCTGACACTGCTGACCACTAGGAGCTGCCCAGTACAACCACAGTCTGACACTGCTGACCACTAGGATCTTCCCAGTACAACCACAGTCTGACACTGTTGACCACTAGGAGCTGCCCAGTACAACCACAGTCTGACACTGTTGACCACTAGGAGCTGCCCAGTACAACCACAGTCTGACACTGTTGACCACTAGGTGCTGCCAGTACAACCACAGTCTGACACTGTTGACCATTAGGAGCTGCCAGTACAACCACAGTCTGACACTGGTGACCACTAGGAGCTGCCCAGTACAACCACAGTCTGACACTGTTGACCACTAGGAGCTGCCAGTACAACCACAGTGACACTGTTTACCACTAGGAGCTGCCCAGTGCAACCACAGTCTGACACTGTTGACCACTAGAAGCTGCCCAGTACAACCACAGTCTGACACTGTTGACCACTAGGAGCTGCCAGTACAACCACAGTCTGACACTGTTGACCACTAGGAGCTGCCCAGTACAACTACAGTCTGACACTGTTGACCACTAGGAGCTGCCCAGTACAACCACAGTCTGACACTGGTGACCACTAGGAGCTGCCCAGTACAACCACAGTCTGACACTGTTGACCACTAGGAGCTGCCCAGTACAACCACAGTCTGACACTGTTGACCACTAGGAGCTGCCCAGTACAACCACAGTCTGACACTGTTGACCACTAGGAGCTGCCCAGTGCAACCACAGTCTGACACTGTTGACCACTAGGAGCTGCCCAGTACAACCACAGGCTGACACTGTTGACCACTAGGAGCTGCCCAGTACAACCACAGTCTGACACCGTTGACCACTAGGAGCTGCCCAGTACAACCACAGTCTGACACTGTTGACCACTCGGCAACCTTCAGGTCACAAACCTGCTTCTCTAACCTTTAGGCGACTGATGCCGCTGGTTTACCTGTCCTAGGAGGTCAATAAGGAGGGTGAGAGTAGCAGAGGAACCTTGCCTGAACCCTAGTACGCCTAATATCCTCCCTTGTCCAGGGTAGGATTTCCCTACTTGTTGACTGGTAGATGTTTGGGGACCTGATTTTTAATACCAGGTGGGTTACATTAGCACAGACCCTAGATCAGATTGACTCCATTTGACTAATGGGAAATGGTACAAAGCCATGTCACAGGCTTTGTTGTTGACCAGCTCTGACCCCTAGTGGCTGTAAATAGTAAGGTGCCCTAACGACTCTTAATTCAGATGAGTCTGTATTCATACTAGTATGTGACTGCACCATCACCCCTGCAGACATCTTGGTAAGCAAATGACAGGTGACCATCATTAAAGGATGAATGTGACCAATGTTGATCATGCCATATTGGTAAAGGAAATGACGTGTCATGGAAATTGCGATGAATAGGTAATTAATTGTGTGTCAACATATCATCAGGAATATGGTCAAAGTAGCCCACGTGTCTAAGCGTAGTTCAGATGTAGCCAATGATCAGGGGTGTAAAAAGTACCCAGAAATTATACTTAAGTGAAAGTATGATACCGTCTCAAAATCGTACTCAAGTAAAAGTCAGAGTACTGTATCTGGCTAAAAACACACTTGAGTAAAAGTAAAAAACGTTTCTACTTTTAAAGTAGTACTAAAAAGTCAAAGTAAAAACTTTTTTTTATTCCAGGGCAATGAAATGTTTTCCGTTTTAGTCCTCTTCATCACTCGTACTATCGTTTGTGGCCATCTTCTGTAGCTTGTCACTCTGACTGTCTATTCTTCTGATAGCAGGTGTTTAATCAAAGATCCCCGCTTTCTAGTCTTGCACAAGGACCAATCAGCATGGGTGTGGGCGGGTTCATTTTCCATTGATGGGAATTTGATTGGCTGTTTTTAAATAAAGTTATGTTAATGTTAGTTCGGCCAGATAAACAAATATACTAATTAAAACAGTTGGACCTGCGAGATTTGTACTTTGTAGGTCTGCATTTTAATTGTAAAGAGTAAAAAGTACAAGTATACAAACCTAATAATACTCGAGTAAAGTACAAATCCCCAAAAACAGTACTTAAGTATTGTAACGAAGTACAATTTACGCAAGTACTTTACACCCCTGCCGATGATCTACATCTCTGTTTCATCACACTGTTACAATGCATTGCATCACCCTGAGTTTGATGTCAATACTACTGTGTACTACTCCATTCCCAGTAGGCCTACACTACTGGATACTATTTTCATATTATTATGATGAGGACTTGTGAAATCAAAATATTGTGTCACCTGCAGATATCTGAGGCGAAGAAGAAGAGAGGCTTCTCTTTGTCCACAAAGGGGGCGAAGGAAGAGGCGTCTGAGGGGGAAAGAGAGAGAGAATCTGTCAGCAAGACAACCTTTTATGGCTATTAGGAATCAGCCTTAAAGGGGCACTTTGCCAAAAAGAAATGCTGATTTATTTTGCACATAATCTCACCACACATTAAAAGAAAAAAAAGAAAAAACGTTTGCACACGTTCATTTAGTTTGACGGTAAATGCTGTTTGAATATAGCCATCAATGATGGATCCCCTCAACCCATCTGAGAAGATTTGAGTTGTTATGATATGATTACAGTAGGTCCAGAATTCATCCATAGATGTCTATATACACTGCAGTTGAGGAAATAACAGTGGAGAGGGTGAAAGCCATGATCACTTTTAAACAGGCACGTGCAGAGGGGGGGGGGGGGGTATTTGGGTGCCCAAGCACTTGCCCATGTGCCCCTTGATGACCAAAGTGCCCTTTTTTGGCAAGGCTTTAAATATATATATATAATATTTTTTTTGTAAAGAGCAATGCCCATGGTCCTCATCAAGAATAATTTAAATAATATTATAAATAAGAAATAAATATTTGAATGCCTGTCTGAGGTTATGTTGCGTGACGCGTCAACTATTGATATCGAAACAAAGGAGAACTGTACATAAAACAATATGATTAAGATGAATAGTTTTGTAACCATTGACATCAGTACCAAGGGGAAGTATGTATCTGATACAGAGGGTAAATGTGTTGAGAATCCGTGACCCTGATACAGATACCAAATGTATATATAATTGTAAATATGAAGTTTTGATAAACTACGTTTGATTCAGAGGTTTTTGTGAATAAAACTCAGAACTGAACAGGTCGTGTCTTCATTTCTCTTGATCATTATTCTATGCTTTCAGGGAGTGAATGATGACCGGCCGAAACATGATTTGTGAAAGGTACCCGATAGCCTTTGGACCGGTAAGATTAGCACCTGGCCCTCTAAAGGTCTCTGCACGGCCCTGCTTTTAAATATTCTCTCACTTTCTAGTTGAATCGCTCATTTTTGTTCTGGGGACCCATCGGAGGACCGCTGCTGTGACAGTCTTTACAGATTGTGGAAAATTAAGATCAGACAGGTCTTTTAAAACAGTTCCTGTCATGCCATCTGGTGGACGCTATAAAGCCTTGTAATTCTGTTTCATGTGTGTTTTAATTATTTTCCTTACCTCTGTGATGTATGTATCATCTGTCTCTTTTCGATTTAATTTCATTTATTAAAAAAGAATTGGTCCCCTTTCCCTGTTACCCTTCGATGCCTTTTTGTCCTCTCACCAGGCCGTCATTGTGAATAATAACTTGTTCTTAATTTTCCTGCCTGGTTAAATAAATGTTAAATAAAATAAATGAAATTGCAAGCTTTTCTGTGCTGTACCTGTTCCGTTGATCATGTCGCAATACTTGTCCTTCCAGAAGGGCAAGGTCCTGTAAGACAAACATTCCACTGGTCAGGCCACCTTCAGATAGCAAGGTAATTATTCGATTAAACGTGGAAGCGCTCTACAGGAAGGGACAGAGCCGGCTGTTCTTCCTTAGGAGGCTCAGGTCTTTTAATGTGTGTGGGGAAATGTTATATATGTTTTATCAGGCAGTGGTGGCAAATGTGCTTCTCTATGCCGCTGTCTGCTGGGGTGGCAATACCACGGCCAGCATGGTGCATGGTCAAAAATGTATGTTACTTTTCTACCAATCTGTATTAGAGAGTCTCATCAGATACGGTATTACAGCTTGGTTTGGTAACCTGTCTGTACAATTAAAGTCCAAACTGGTCCGTCTGATGCAGACTGCATGGAAGATCATTTGGGGTGAAAGGTCACCCATCCCTGCAGTCTATTTTTGAACAGGCTACTCTAAGGCAAGCCAATAGAATAGTCTCGGACCCCTCCCATGTCTTACATGCAGAGTATGAGCTACTGCCCTCTGGGAGGAGGTTTAGAGTTCCACGCTCACTAGACTAAATAGGTTTAAAAACTCCTTTATTCCGATCTCAGTGAAACGTTTAAATAGTGCCAGATAAAGGGTAACTATCGAACGGATATTTGGTTGCTATATTATCGTGTATGCTATAATATTATAATATTAATATTATATTATTTGTGTATACTATTCTAATTTTGTGTTGCCAGACATCCTGCTGTGCAGGTACTTTACTGTATCTTTTATATTGTGTATTGTTTGGAGTCAGTTGTGTTGTGTCATGTCTGTGTGTATGTGTCTGTGGCTGTAGTGGGTGTAAGCCCAAGACAAATTTCCCAGCTGATGGGACAATAAAGTGACTCTTGACTGTTGACTCTTGACTTGATGCCAGGCGGCTGGATAAGCTGGTCAAGAAGGCTGGCTCAGTGGTGGGGAGGAGACTGGACCCACTGGGGGACCGTGGTGGAGAGTTGCACGCAGAGCAAGCTGCTGGCCATTATGGACAATACCATCCACCCTCTCCACCACACCCTGGTGGGTGGTGGGGCAGAGCAGCGGTCGCAGCGTACGGCTCATCGCCCTGCGCTCGTGGACTGAGCGGCACAGGAGGTCCTTTGTCCCCACAGCCATCAGACTGTTTAAAACAGCTCAGTCTAGTGCGGGGGACCTTGACCTTTGCCTGTGGCTGTTGGTTGCTTGTTTCCTGTTCCCCACACCTGTTTTTATACACCTGTTTGTATACACCTGTTTATATTGTATCACGTTTTTATTATTATTACTGGTAGATATGATATACTTGAATTTTTATTATGCGCTTACTTTTTAAATTCATGATACAGACATAATTGTGAATGACTGAGACACTGTCATTGTCTGTATATGTCTACTGTGTGTGCTATGAGATACCCTGAATTTCCCCAAGGGGATGAATAAAGTATCTATCTACATCTATCTAGGTCAGGCCACCTTCAGATAGCAGGGTAATTATTCGACTGGTCAGGCCACCTTTCATCAGATAGCATGGTAATTATTTGAAAGGTCAGGGATAGATTATTTCCTACTGATGCACACGAGACAACCTTATCGATGGCCTTATCGAAGTATTACCACCGTCACAGTGTTATAGATAGTATCCTTAGAGTTATTGGGACCTTTAGCATTGGTCATCCCTGGGCAAATGAGTTGAAATCCTTATTCTATTTGAAAAGATCTGTCATTCATTTTCTAGAACCAGTTATTGTGTGATATTCAGGAGATTAGGAGTAACAATTTGTATGTTTGTATGATATAAACAAAGTTTATGAACATGGTAATGTTTCCTTGAGCGGGATGAATATGAGTTGTGAGTTGTGCTTTAGGAAGGGAACCTTTTTTGTAGGAGATCTTATTTGCCAAGCTTGGGAGAGAATATTTAGTTTAAGACCGTGTTGTATAATAATCTGTTCACTTTGTGTGCAGAAATCAGTCAATCAATATTTCAAAGAACAATGGGTTCTGTAAAACAGTTTTAGTGCAGAGCCATTTGTTACCAGAGTCTGGCCAGCGTGGAGCAGGCACGTGCACACATAGGGGTGAAGGGGTGCCCGGGCACCTGCCTTTTTAATTTTTCATTAGAAAGTGCCCTTTTTATGCCACCCTCTCTTTTTTGAATTTTTTTTTTACTGTTGCACATATAGATATACTGCCCTGCCCTTCCAAATGAAAGATGTCACGATAGAATCTAAATATTAGGTAAAGAAAGAGAGAGAAATGCCACCCCTCCTCCTGGAAGGACCTATTATTTACGCATAGCACGTGGGTGGGTGATGATGAGATGATGTAAACCGCGCGCCGGCCAGCAGTGCACTGAACACGAAATTGATATCCAGCTGTTGTTGAGCTCACACTCGAGTCGAGACCTCTTTTTTTACATTTACTATTTCAACTAAAACAAAGCAAGAGTACACTTCATCAGGTAAGGTATTTCCCCAACAAAATAAAATGTCGGGTTTGCAGTGCACTGTATATTTCGGGCATGCATTGCCTTGTGAAGTTGTGATTGTCCATGCTTTTCTCTCATGCAATCAGGCGGCAGGCAGGCTAGAAGTGGCAACACTGCACACTTCCCCCATACTACATTTCTTATTATTCATACCGCGGTGGCATTGCATTTTATCTCTTTACTTTATGCTTTATCACATTCTCATCTCACCACCTCACTTGCAAGATGCGCGGCTCTCGTGAAACACGTCGCCGGATCACGTAGCATACTCTCTCTCTCTCTCTCTCTCTCTCTCTCTCTCTCTCTCTCTCTCTCTCTCTCTCTCTCTCTCTCTCTCTCTCTCTCTCTCTCTCTCTCTCTCTCGCAGGCAGGCAGGCTACATAGTGTTATTAAAGGGACATTATGTAGTTTTGGTGACATCTAGTGGTGAAACTGAATGTACCATAGACTCGTATTAACCCCAAAAATTACATTTCATACTTTTTGCCCTTTTCTCCTATTGGGCACCTGCCTTTCTAAAGTCCTGTGCACGTCCCTGGCGTGGAGTATGGACAGTATGGACAGTATGGACTCCATATGTGGAATAATTCCATCAGATTATTCACGAAGGCGGACAACAGAGTCTTTGATTAAGAGTTTACTGACAGAATGACATGTTGCAACATGTAGAGACCTAGATTACAGCAATTGCCCTGTAGCCTAGATCTCTAGAAGAATGGCAAGCTAACTGTTACAGCCACAGCCAGGGCCTTTCTCTCCCCTGTCTATCAGCAGGTCCCTGCTACCATGGGTCCCTCCATGTTCCCGCTTCACTCTCAGCCTGCCTACCTCATCACGTCATCACGGAGCCAGGATAAGAGGCCTGCAGCCCTGCCACTCCCGGTCCGAGTGTTGTTTTTACCATGAAGAACTGGTCCTACCCGAACCGTTCATTATACAAGTATCACAGAGACATTTCAAAGGTACTCACAGTTGCACGAGGGTCTTGGACAGATAATCGCAATTTAAAGCTTGGCGTTGCTAATAAACATTTTAAATAGTTTTTATAAACTGGTCAACACTGCTCAAAATGGCTTTAGCTGCCTGATGCGCCTGCGCTGTGATCACAGCGCATGCGCATCAGGCACCCAATGCCAGAAATAAAGCTGTGTTGACCAGTTTATAAAAACTATTTAAAATGTTTATTAGCAACGCCGAGCTTTCAAACCATTGCGATTATCTGTCCAAGACCCTCGTGCAACTGTGAGTACCTTTGAAATGTCTCTGTGATACTTGTATAACGAACGGTTCGGGTAGGACCAGTTCTTCATGGTAAATCTAGGTTGGTTTCCTATTGAGGAGCCTGCCTTGTCGCCTTCTGGGTTTCACCATTTTCACCTAAACCGCCTCACTCTCCTGTGCCTTGTGTTCTGCTATTGGGTTCTCTAGACACCACCCTAACACTAACAAAGTATTTATACATGATAGT
Source organism: Notolepis coatsorum (assembly GCF_963971535.1). NCBI lineage: Eukaryota > Metazoa > Chordata > Actinopteri > Aulopiformes > Paralepididae > Notolepis > Notolepis coatsorum. The sequence goes on from NC_140179.1 coordinate 73,402,853, forward strand.
AGATGAAATAAGTGGACATCATATGAGTTATAGATATCGCTGCTGTCGGGACAAAACCTCATAACTCAATTTTTTAAATTTTTTTTTTATTATATAAATCAACTCCGTAGATCATCCTCCATATGTGTGTGTGGGTTTTACAAAGTTTAAAAAATGGGAAAGCATTAAACCGATCATCTGTCTAAACCTCCTAACTCTATTCACCCTCAAATCTGTGTTAGTTTTTTTCATCTGCTGAAAAGTTGGGTTTTTGGAGTTATGAGGTTTTGTCCCGACAGCAGCGATATGATGTGCAGACTATAAAATAATGACATAGTGTGTGTAATAGAAAGAGAGAGAGAGAGAGAGAGAGAGAGAGAGAGAGAGAGAGAGAGAGAGAGAGAGAGAGAGAGAGAGAGAGAGAGAGAGAGAGAGAGAGAGAGAGAGAGAGAGAGAGAGAGAGAGAGAGAGAGAGAGAGGGAAGATATAGTATGTGTAGATAGATATGACCGGGAATGATGTAGAGATATGAGTGAAGGCTATGTGTATGCAAATGTATGTTTGCGTGTGAGTGTGATAGAGGGGGGGGGGGTTGTGTGGATGTGCGTGCATGTGTGTGTGTGTTAGAAAGAGAGAAGTGTCTTGGCCAATTTTGTTGTCAGACACCATGTTGTATAGCCACCATCAGGGCTAGACTGGGACTACAAATTGGCCCTGGCATTTTTGGCCCAGACCGGCCCACCATAATTGGTCGGACACCACCCACCAGTACACCATCCTTGCGGTTTCCTTAAATATGCATACTATTCCCCCAAACCACTACAAAGCTGGGTAGTAAGTGCCATGGACAAGTGTACCAGTGCAAGTGGACCAGTGTACTCACTCACTCTTGGCTGAATACTGTTTTGGGTGGTGATGTAAAAACATCTGCATCATAGCAGGCTCAGGATGGGCAAAGTAGTCTATAGCCTGTTCATCCCTGTCTCTCTACTCCACAACCTGGCTTGACTAGACATAAGGAGAGAGATGATTACAATTAACTGGTACATTCAGGTCCAGAATTGTTGGAATTCCCTGACAAAGATGTGAAAAAAGCTGTACAATTTAAACAATACCATACTGGTAATGAGCAAATATTTGTTTATTCAATGAATGCATGGAGCTGTTCCATCTTATTTCATTTGATACTAACTACTCAGTTCATACAGATTTCAAGTATTCAAATATCAATGATGAATATTGCATAAGGTTTACAGTTAATAGATCACCTTCTTGTTTTATATTCATGTTCAGAGAGTTCAGATAGTTAGATCTTTGTATGTGATTTATATGGCAATTAAATCAATGGTGTGCTTGTTTGTTTGGGGAGTTTGACTTACAGTTAATGTGCCTACCATGTGAAGGTGCATGATCAATGGACAGCACAAAAACAATTTGGGTAGGTGGAGACTAGAGCTACCACAGATAGTAATAAGTTATAAGAGTAAGTAATCCATACCATATATATCCTTATTATCCTAATAGTTACCTTATTACCATACTTGGCTGAAAATAAACGTTGGAAATTTGTGAGAGACCAAAATCCAAAATGGCTGCTGTGGAAATTAACTTTTTAATGGTTTGACCTACAATGATGCACAATACATGGTACCAGCCCTCTCTCAGTCATGTACCAGCCCCCTCTCAGTCATGTACCAGCCAGCCCCCTCTCAGTCATGTACCAGCCCCCTCTCAGTCATGTACCAGCCAGTCCCCTCTCAGTCATGTACCAGCCTCCTCTCAGTCATGTATACCAGCCCCCTCTCAGTCCTGTATACCAGTCCCCTCTCAGTCATGTACCACAGCCCCATCTCAGTCATGTACCACAGCCCCATCTCAGTCATGTACCAGCCCCCCTCTCAGTCATGTACCACAGCCCCCTCTCAGTCATGTACCACAGCCCCCTCTCAGTCATGTACCACAGCCCCCTCTCAGTCATGTACCACAGCCCCATCTCAGTCATGTACCAGCCCCCCTCTCAGTCATGTACCACACGACTGGCGGGGGGTGCTTAGTAAGATATGTGATTGGGCCAGCCCAGTGTTAGTCAGTACCAATACATGGTACCAGCCCCCTCTCAATCATGTACCAGCCCCCTCTCAGTCACGTACCAGCCAGCCCCCTCTCAGTCATGTACCAGCCAGCCCCCTCAGTTATGTATACCAGCCCCCCTCTCAGTCCTGTATACCAGCCCCCTCTCAGTCATGTACCAGCCCCCTCTCAGTCATGTACCACAGCCCCCTCTCAGTCATGTACCAGCCCCCTCTCAGTCATGTACCACAGCCCCCTCTCAGTCATGTACCACAGCCCCCTCTCAGTCATGTACCACAGCCCCATCTCAGTCATGTACCAGCCCCCCTCTCAGTCATGTGCAGCCCCCCTCTCAGTCATGTACCTGCACGACTGGCGGGGGGGTGCTTAGTAAGATATGTGATTGGGCCAGCCCAGTGTCAGTCAGTACCAATGGGCCGCTGTCCCAGCCTAGTAGTGGGCCGGTCGTTGACCAAAAGAATACAAATAATAAAAATAATTTATATAAATATATATATATTTTTTTATCAAATCATAACGGCCCAAATATCCGTCGGCCCACCGGGCAAATGCCCGGTATGCTAGATGGCCAGTCCAGGCCTGGCCACCTTGTCATAGTGAGTTATAAACCACTGACACTCTGGAACTCTATTTGAAACCTTGCTGTCCAAATTCTGGTCATTATGGCTCCGTTTTAGTGCACCCTCTCTGAGCTCAGCCAACTCTAGTGTGTTAAGGGGGCGTGGCCTTCTGTTAATTGAAAGGGGATGCCAAATTAGTAGGGCTGTACCGAATAGTTAGAAGCTTCGAAGCTTCATTCATAACGTTGACATTCGAATTCTAAATCAACATTCGAATGCTGCATTTTTTTTTTCTTTTTTTTTGTATGTGTCTAAACCAATGGGGCTTTTCTTCACAGTTGCAGATAAAGATTAGGCTACACTAATATTATTGTATTATACTATTATAGTATATGACTCGTCATAAACATTTTAATAAAACATTTATCATAAATGATATAGCCTATCTGCCTCCACTTGGCTCTCGGCGCTCCATCAAGACGTCGCCATCACTTTTGTACCAACCCTTATTGGATTATTTATGTTGACAAAACTGACGAGTTATATTCATTAAAGAAAGTTGATTTAAAAATGTGTTAGACTCATTTAATCAGATTAGTCACTTTATTCAAATTGAGGATTTTGTTTGAGGAATTCTTTATTTAATTAAAAACAATTTTTTTGTATTTTTTTTATGATGTCATAAAATATGACGACAGACATTAAAATCTGCATTCGAAAACTTCAATAGAAGCTTTGAATGTAAAAAAAATTATTAAATTACATTCAGTACAGCCCTACAAATTTGTATCATTCATAATACAAGCTTTCAAATGTCAACACATTCATGAGACCAATGTGATCTATGGCTATGGGAGATTATTGGCTAACCTGTGGCAGGTGATAAATACATTGTCACTGTTGTAGCACTGCGTAGCACAGCGGAACAACAACACCATCATCAAATTTGCTGATGACACAGTAGTGGTGGGCCTGATCTCTGCCAACGACGAAAGGGCCTACCTGGAAGAGGTAGAGAACCTGTCACAGTGGTGTCAGGAGAACTGCCTCTCCCTGAACGTCAGCAAAACAAAAGAGATGATTGTGGACTTCAGGAGGTCGGGGGTCAAGGACTACAGCCCCCTCAGCATCGACGGGGCACCAGTTGAGAGAGTGAACAGTTTCAAGTACCTCGGAGCCCACATATCCGAGGACTTGACATGGACCACACACATTGACAGTGTTGTGAAGAAGGCACGACAACGCCTCTACTTCCTCAGGCGCCTAAGGAAGTTCCAAGTCAGTCAGAAGATCCTTAGGAACTTCTACTCATGTACAATAGAGAGCATCCTGACCGGCAACATCACCTCCTGGTTTGGGAATAGCACTGCACAAGACCGTAGCAGACTACAAAGAGTGACACGTTCAGCCGAACGCACAATTAGAGGGGGGCTTCCCACCCTCCAGAACATTTACAACAAGCGGTGCAAGGGGAAGGCTAAGAGAATTATTAAGGACTCGAGCCACCCGAACAACTGCCTCTTTGAACTGCTGCCGTCAGGCAAGCGATACCGGAGTCTTATGGCGAGCACAGAAAGACTCAGAAGGAGCTTCTATCCCCAGGCCATCAGGCTGCTAAACGAACAATAATCGCTAAACGAACAATAATCACTATGCAACAACCATCAAATGCACACAGCACACACACCCACACGCACACACACACTCACTCAAACAAACAACACACTGCAGCACCCACTCTCCACACTTTAGATCACACAAACACACTTACACTTTATATTTATTGATAAAGGATTTGCACTACAACTCGTACACCTACTGTGAATTGTACCTAAACTGCACCTCGTCCATTTATGCCTTGCACTATATAGTATTGTATATTAGTACACTGCACAGTATTGTATATTGTATGGTAACTACGTCTACGAACATTGTACATATGTCTAAACTGAACACTGTGACCTCTTTTTTTTCTTCTAATTTTTACTATGTTTTTATTTCATACTTATCTTGTCATGCACAGTCTCTGGAGCGCAACAGTAAGAAGCATTTTGTACAAAAGTATTCTGTACTTCTGTATGACAACTATTAAAGAAACTTGAAACTTGAAACTTGAAACTTGTTGTGGAAGTGGTTGAGTGACTGAAATTAACCAAACTGTAGCAAACTAGTTTCATTACTTGTTTGTGGGCTAGCTATCTGATATCCTTTACAACTACTGACAACTAATTACAACTACTGGTCAACCCAAGTAGATTATGCAATGTTTTCAGGGAAGCATATTGAAATCTGAAAAGGTTATATTCTGTTGACATCCAAGTAGATACCAAAGAGTTCTAACATTTTGGAACATTTTACATCAACATACCTCCTGCAATGAGATTGAAAAAACACGATTTTAAATTTGACTGAATCTTTAGGTATTTACTCACATCTCTCCATTCCACCTGTCAATAGTGTTCACTTTGGAGATGTCATCCTTGCCAGTGAAGACAGTGTATGGCCCATCAAGTGTATCATTGTACTAGGGACAGAATACACAGGTAATTTCCATTCCCAACACATTTCACTGAATTTGAATGAATGGATGAATCTTTATTTCGACCATGATTTAAAAAAAGTTATAAAAAAAATATATACATATCACTGTTCGAAAAGGAGTAGGAAGAAGCCTATCTTATCATGCCCTACACCTATCCGCCACTTCCTAGTGGGAACATTAATTAATACTTATTAATTATATATATTATATAATGGAGAATATCCACATTTCCAATAATTCTTCATTCCATTGAAAACAACATGAAATAAATAAATAATATCAGTATCTATAATATTCCATCGTGGAATCTTGTAAGTGGCCTTTGTATCCTCCTCTTAGTTTTTACAATGGATGCCATGAAGAAATATATGTGGTGTATTTCTTACAGGATGAAAGAGGCCCACAGTTCCTTTCAGAATGGGGTCTGTATATCCCCAGAGCATCTCCCCGACCGTACGCTGCTGGAACAGGGAGGATTTGGTCAGCCATATTGCAAGATTCAGCGCCCCGTGCAAATATTTAGGGAGCATGGAATACGCCCCCTGCAAAAAAAATAGAAGAAAGAAGAGATCTTGATCAGTAAAAACACAAACAATCAGCGAAATACAACGACTTGAATGTAATTGACTTAATCCTGTTGGTGAAAGAAATCTCAATTTGAGCATGACATAACAGTAAAATGGCCACCATGTGAATATGCAGTGGATTCCCATTTTTCCACATGTGACCAGGGGTGTAAAAAGTACCCAGAAATTATACTTAAGTGAAAGTATGGGTACCGTCTCAAAATCGTACTCAAGTACAAGTCAGAGTATCTGGCCAAAAACACACTTGAGTAAAAGTAAAACAAAGTTTCTACTTACTAAAACATAAAAGTAAAAAAAAAAATTATTGCAAGGGATAGACTAGGGATCTCAAACGCATTCCATCGTGGGCCAAGTTTTCATTTGATATGAAATTATTCTTCTGATAGCAGGTGTTTAATCAAAGATCCCCACTTTCTAGTCTTGCACAAGGACCAATCAGCATGGGTATGGGCGGGATAATTTTCCATTGATGGGGATTTGATTGGCTGTTTTTAAATAAAGTGTGGCCGCAGGATTAATAACGTTAACGTTAGTTCGGCCAGAGAAACAAATATACTAATTAAAATGGTTGGACCTGTGAGATTTGTACTTTGTACTTTGTAGGTCTGCATTTTAAATGTAAGGAGTAAAAACTAAAAAGTATGTTTTTTTTTCTCTGAAATGTAATTGAGTAAAAGTACAAGTATACAAACCTAATAATACTTGAGTAAAGTACAAATCCCCCAAAACAGTACTTAAGTATTGTAAGAAAGTACAGTTACTCAAGTACTTTACACCCCTGGCCTGCACGTGACCCTACTGTATATTGAGGCGTGAGAATTCCTGTGACACCAGTGTTTAAACACATGGAAATGGCTTTGCGATTGTAGGCTACTGATACATTTTTGTTTAAGGTTGCAAAAAAAACTAATTTCATAGACAAGACGCGCACTTGTGATCGGAAAGGTCGTCCGTTTGATTCCCGCGGGAAATCCAGGTGGAGAGAGTGTGTGTGTGTGTGTGTGTGTGTGTGTGTGTGTGTGTGTGTGTGTGTGTGTGTGTGTGTGTGTGTGTGTGTGTGTGTGTGTGTTCACACACACATTTATGGGTTTGTGTGTGTGTGTGTGTGTGTGTGTGTGCGTGCGTGCGTGCGTGCGTGCGTGCGTGCGTGCGTGCGTGCGTGCGTGCGTGCGTGCGTGCGTGCGTGCGTGCGTGCGTGCGTGCGTGCGTGTGTGTGTGTGTGTAAACAAGATATTGTTTAAAAAAAAACGATGCTGATTATGGCTTATGGCGATAAGAGATGGAAATATCACATTTATGACTGCAGATAGTACATGATGACTTGCAGAAAGAGAGAGGGAGGCTTGGGTGCATTTCAGGTGCTTACATTTGTCCTTTGAGCGCTTAGATTTTTGGAAAGCAGCCGCGTGCACTGTATCCTTAGCAGGGGTGTAAAGTACTTGAGTAATTGTAGGTCGTTACAATACTTAAGTACTGATTTTGGGGATTTGTACTTTACTCGAGTATTATAGGTTTGTACACTTGTACGTTTACTCAATTACATTTCAGAGAAAAAATACATACTTTTTACTCCTTACATACAAAATGCAGACCTACAAAGTACAAAGTACAAAGCTCGCAGGTCTAACTATTTTAATTAGTATATTTGTTTCTCTTGCCGAACTAACGTTATTAATCCTGCGGCCGCGCTTTATTTCAAATCCCCATCAATGGAAAATGAACCCGCCCATATGCTGATTGGTCCTTGTGCAATGTTTTTAGTACTTAAAAGTAGAAACTTTTTTACTTTTACTCAAGTGTTTTCAGCCAGATACTCTGACCTTTACTTGAGTACGATTTTGAGACGGTACCCATACTTTCACTTAAGTATAATTTCTGGGTACTTTTTACACCCCTGATCCTTAGATCGCACTTGTGTAATCACACATTCACAGCCTTTGGCTTTTGCTGATGCACTTGCCATCTTCTCCAGAGTCAGACAAGAAGATAGATACCTATTTCCTCTGTGTGTTCAGTAGAAAGCTATCCATCTACAAACTAGCCTAGCTTAGCACAAATGAATGGAAGCGGATACGGACCACTAGCCTAGCTTAAAACTCTGTGAGGGGTGTTTTTAGCCAACAGCTAGGCTAGCTGTCAGCCGGATAGCTTTCGACTGAATGAGAGGAAATTGGTATAGTAACCTGGGATCATAGGATCCACACTAGCCACCTGAGCTAAAGGGTCCGACCCGTTAGCAGGTGCTGGTTAACTGTCACCGATTTGTCAGTATAGTTTACTTTATAGTATCTATCTTCTTGTCTGACTCTGGAGAAGACGGTACATGCATTTCCCATAATGTTGGCGTGTTCCTTTAACAACACTGGACTCCACCACGACGACCGTCTCCTCAACCGTCTCTTGTCTTGTTGAATCAACAGTGTTGCCGTGTCTTGTCAACAAGATTTTCTTTTTTTTCTCAGACTCCTGGCAAATATAGCATACTGGGATTCAGGCCCGTTTCTCACCATATGCGGACTATGCGGTTGCATATGGCCCCAGAATCGACAAGGGGCCCCCCTAAAATGCCATAAAAAATAATATATATTATAATTATTATTATTATATATTTTTTTATTCACTCAATACACTGTATATATATATATATATATATATATATATATATATATATATATATATATATATATATATATATATATATATATATATATATATATATATATATATACATATCCTGTAGGGATGTAACAAATCATCAGCTTAAACAATGTAACCGATAGGCTACTGCTTATGACCGCAAGTGGGCATTTCTTCATATAAAAGAAAAATACATACGTAGCTTACTGACCAAAATGTAGTTGCATTTTCAAACTTTATTTAACTTTAACTTCATCTTAAATAGTTCCATTTAAATTTCAATATTGTAAGTCAGAAATGTAAGGAAAATGCTGTCTCATGGCTATGTGCATTTGGGATGTGTTATTATAATGCAGATTCGGTAAATCCTGTACGTTTTCAGGAGTTTCTTGATGTAGGGGAGCCCCAGTGTTTCTTATTTATTATCATTTTCTGTCATTGCTGGGGTCAACTTGAGATGTTTGATTTGAATTTGTGAGAAAAAAAGATATACGTTTTTTTCACGATCTAGCCTCTTTTCCTCTTAACTCATTGGGCGCAAATCACGAGTAAACTTGTTTTTAGATCCTTTGATCTTTTTTCTTTGATCCCCGTTCTACACAGTCCCCCGGAGCCGCCTGGCATAACATTGGAATTGCAATGACGATCGAAATCCACCAGGTGGCAGTATCGCCTACCGTATGAACATGGGCCAGCTATTACAGACCCCACAGCCAGCGCCCACAGCCCCCAAAATAACTAGGTACTCTTCGCGAGCAGCAGTAAGCAGAACACGTTCGAGAATCGCGATCGCCTAGAGCGAACTATTGGATATTATGAAAAAGACAAAATGGATTATATGGATGATGATTATGGACGATAAAGTGCGTTTGTTGGACTAGGCACTACTGGTAAAACGTAAAACAACAATAATCAAATTGACCGATGAGGAAACCTATTCGGCTCCATGGTGTAGTCTGACCCGAGCACACAATAGTAACCTGGCTGCAATGCAATGGCGAGCAAACTATTGGATATATGAAGAAGACAAAACAGATTATGGATGATGATTATGAATGATAAGGTGCATTTCCACCAGACTATGATGTTGGACTATGTTGGACCAAGCACTACTGGTAAAACGTAAAACAACTATAATCAAATCGACAGATGAAGAAACCTATTCGGCTCTGTGGTATAGTCTGGCCCGAGCAGATGAAGTAGACGGATGAACCCATATGTATTGATCCTGTTCTGATTCAAGACATGTTTGGACTCGACGTGAGAAATGGAGTACATCTAAAACAAAGGTAACGTCTTTTTTTACGTGTACTTTACCGAAACTCCATCATAAAACATGCGTTTATATGATCGCTGCTTCGGATAAACAAGGCCATGTGTTTACATTTGACCTGGGCCCTATTCCCCGTACCTGGTTCAACTAAGTCGATCAATAGTCCCATTATCCAGATTCAATTAACCCGATGTTTGAATCCGGGATTTTCCTGTTCCTCGAACGCTGATTCAGTCTCGTTCATTCGAACCAGACTTGAGACTCAGGATAATTGCGCGCGGCCGCCTCAGCTGAAAAGACAGCAGGTGTCGATCGCAGAAATCCTGATTTTCTAACGGCATTGATTGATTGATTGATTGATTTAAAACTTTATTAACAGATTACAGAATGGGTACAATGCAGTACGGCTCAATAGCCTCGCCGACAAGTTAAATGCATAATCTATAGGCTAATTTTAAGTCCCTCATTACCCCAATCAATCAGATTATATTTCTTTAAACGTGCCTGCTGGCAGTAGGCTTATGGAATGAATAATCAAATGAGATCTTGCTAGCAAAAATAATTAGTTCAACTCAGAATAAGGATAAAAACAAGCCCAAAGAGTATCTAATTGATAAGAATTAATAGATGCTTATGAGGATATCTGCACTGTATGCGCTCGGCTTAGGTAACATGTACTTTATATATAAATACAGTTTTCAAGGCGCGACCCCCGAAATGACAGAGAGGCTTGGAGCCGGCTATACAGTTTCACTATTAATCAGGTTTTAATCTGTTTCCCACATAATCCATATGCAGTGAATTGATTAACCTTTGGTTTATACCAGTGACGCATGTTCATCATCAGATAACAGTGAATCTAACTTCATTAGACGGCCGACGTACGGCTCTCTTGTCCATTAATGGATATATAATGGATATTTTATTTATCTGGCACTGTGGTGTAATGGTTAGTCCTTATACCTCTCACGCGGATGACCCGCGTTCGAATCCCCCCTTTTTCTAATTTTTCTTTTTGCGATGTAAATGCTTCAATTTGGTGCACTTTGAGAGCTATATAAAGAATGACATCCTCAATGCATGTAGATTTATAATATTTTAACTTAAAACTAGGCTACTTTTGCGTATAGTCATTAATATTATATTCCAAAAAAAATCATATCATTTCTTTGCGAGGGCGTGGCCATGCAGGTTATCCAGCTAACTGAACTAAACCCTGCCCTCGACCAGGTTCAAACTTTCGGATCTGTTACCATGGTGATTTAGATAATCCGACTTCGGGGAACGTAAAGGTCTGGCTTAAGTCAAGCTATGCTGAAAATTATCCGGCTAACTCAGTTAGCCAGGTACGGGGAACAGGGCCCTGGTAACAATGTGTCTCAGGCGAGCAAAAAACATGATTTACGCATACCCGCAGAAAACACTCTGTAACTCGCGTTCCAGGAAATCTTTTATATATATATATATTTTTTTTTTATTATAATTTTTTAAACATAAACATACACATAAACATAAACATAACAACATACAATTAGATATACAGGCATTAATTAACAGTACAACTCTAATTAAATCACCATTTGAATAAATGTGTTATACAAGAAATATACCTAATATTTGCTATCTAATACCCTACATACATATGCTCTCGCTCACCCCCCCCCCCCCCCCCCCCCCCGGACCCCCATTTGGATAATCCAAAGGAATTATTCCAAAGGTTCCAGGAAATCTTTTTGTGAAACGAGGCAATGTTTATATTGGAATTGTGAACGAATGAAGGTATGTAGGAACAAACCCTTTTTTACATGTTGTACTACAAATAGTTTCTGTCAAATGAGCCATACTATTGTCTCCATAGCTATAATATACAATAGCTCCGCAAAGATCATGAAATATCACGAAAATGGTCACGAAAAGCTGGCCCATAGACAGCACAGATGGGGGTACACACTGGCGCTGAATGGGTTAAAGTACACCAGATTGATGCATTTAAATGTTAAATCCATGCCCACCTTAAAGGGTTTGGAATCCCCCCCCACCATAGTTTCACAAAATAGGGGCCCCCAAACAACATTTCGCATAGGGCCCCCCAAAAAGCTTGAAACGGCCCTGCTGGGATTCACATAACACCTTTTCACGCCGTTATGACAGTGTGAACTGAAGTGTGCACAGCAAATATTTCTCGCACACTTTCAGCCACTGTGGTGAACGCCTGCAAATCTGTGCTGCCAGTTGTGCAGATAAAAAACTGATAGTGGGTAAAGCTATGAACTCTAGTTGATATTCACAGTAGCAGTAATCACCACGTTTGTACTTTGCTTAAGAAAATATAATATAAAAGGAAATATATTTCCTTTTCATGTAACTCACATCAATCTGTTACAACAATGTAATGGCGCTTTACAACTTATGCCTCAAATATGCCATGCAAGGTGCCAACCTGCTCATCAGGAGGAGCAAGGATTAGGTGTCTTGCTCAAGGACACTTCAACATGCTGCTGGGAGGAGCTGGAATCTAACCGGGAACCTTCTGATTACCAGCCAATCTTTCTGATCAACAATTTTCGATTTTGGCGAAAGCTTAAAAAATGTATTAATTAAAATAAAATTAAAACTAGAGTCAACTCTAATCCCAAATAACCAGGTGGTAAACTGAAGAGGGTCCCTGCACGCAGGGGTGTAAATATTTGACCCCACAACGATTAGATTAGATTAGGCTATTATTCTTCAGGCAACGATTCAATGCATCATGAAATCTCTTCATTTGACCACGGTTCGATACGATTTGATGCAATTCGATACATTTTCGATCAGTTAATTCCCCCCAAAAAAATGTATACACAAATGTGGATGGGGGAACTGATTCACAGCATGAATGGACTATAGGTCAATAATAGGGGTGTACATATTTGAACCCACAACGATTAGATTACGATTCTTCAGGCAACGATTCAATGCATCATGAAATCTCTTCATTTGACCACGATTTGATGTGATTCGACCTTAGGATCAATGCATTGTTACACCCCTGCACGCTACTGTATCCCATCACTGTGCATCCCATCTGGACTCTGCTTGGTATGCTGCATATTACGATCACATTACGATTATCTACTAGGGCTGACCCCGATTAGTTGAATAGTCAACTAATCGATCGAAAGGAGCCGTAGTCGACTGCCAACCTCTTAGTCAAATGCAAACTATTTTTTTAATATATAGGCCTATATAGAGTATATATATTTTGTATCATTCTTTCCAAAAGCAAAGAGGTCTAGAAGCGTGGCTAACGCTGATGGCGCGCATACCAGTGAGGCTAACTGCCTAAGAAAACACTGAAGGCACTGAAAGAGGATTTCACCCGTCTAATGAACACATATAGACAAATATCAAGATGTATCCATCAGTGGACCAATTGCATGCTTTAGCAGAGGACAGTCTCCAGTCGACTCCTTCAGACACAGCCCAAATGGAATAAAAAAGAAAAATGTAATAAAATATTTATACTTTTTTTTTTGCATTCAGGGGGGTAGTCGACTATTAGTCGACTATCAGCCAATTTCGGCCAATCAAAGTTGACTATCCAAATCCTTAGTCGGGGACAGCCCTATTATCTACTACTGGTTTATTGAAGGTTTCCAACCACAACAGCTAAAAGAAAATCGAAGCCTTTATGAATTATGCACCAAAGCAATGGAACACCCTATACCTATTGACATTAGGGAGGCTAGATCTCTAAATATTTTCTAAAACACACCTCTTCACCTTCGCCTTTGAATACACTCTGCTGCTTGGACTCATATTGCATCCAGACTGTGATTGTTGTACTGTAGATGAGAACAATTTTATTTTGCACTGCACTATTGCGCTATTCTATGCAAATGTATGTCTATTTTATTGCACTGCTCTTGTTCTGTCTATTTTTATACAAATTTTATGTCTGCACTTTATGCATTGCTTTTATTTTTGCATAATTCCCAATACAAGTGGGGCCTCAGACCCTGGAAGTGGGCGGGGCCTCAGACCCTGGATGTGGGCGGGGCCTCATACCCTGGAGGTGGGCGGGGCCTCAGACCCTGGAGGTGGGCGGGACCTGTGCAGGAAGCGTGTTGCTTTTTCACAATCCAGTAGTGCAAGAATGTGACAATTTGACCATGTGACCGCGGCAACGCGGGAGAGCGGCAGTGCGGAAATAGGCTGTCTCTAAGACAAACTCTAACCTTAACCAGCTCCTTAACAGCGCCTAAACTTAACCGTTCTAACCTTAACCAACTCCGAAACAATGCCTAACCTTAACCTTAACCTTAACCATGCCTAACCTTAACCATAGAAAGAATATTGCCATTCTCTAAGACAAACTCTAACCTTAACCAGCTCCTTAACAGCGCCTAAACTTAACCGTTCTAACCTTAACCAACTCCGAAACAATGCCTAACCTTAACCTTAACCTTAACCATGCCTAACCTTAACCAGCGAAAGAATACACGTTAAAAAAAAAATCACGTTAAAATTTTTTTTTTATGGGATTCAAACTCGTCAACAACGGACCGCAGGACCGCAGGACCGCTGCTCTGCCAGGTGAGCTGAAGCGCCGAATGAAAATCATGGCGGATTGCTAGGGCGGTTACATAATTCCGCTCGCGCTCTGCCGCTCCGCTCGCTCTGCCGCTCTGCTCTGCGGTTGCCGCGCCTGCCGCGGGGCATGGCGCAGCCAATCAGGGAAAACGCGGAAGCAAAAGCAGCACTACAGGCTTGGCATTAAGCAATAGGCGTGCAGGAACCCCCTCTTGGGGTTGGACATTTTAACACACATCTATCACAAGATCTTCTATAGATTTTAATGACAGAAATCTATTACAATCTTTTCTTAATTGTATTTTTTATTATTTTACATAGGTTTTAATGACAGAAATCTATTACCAATGTCCAGGGAAGTTTTAATATACATTGTCTGCTCATACTATGTCTGTCTATAATTATGCCAGTTTTATGCCTATGTCTATTTTGTATACATCACTGCTGTGAAGCAATTTGGGTTGTGATTCTTGTATGAAAGGTGCTATACAAATAAAGTGTATTATTATTATTATTAGTAGTAGTAGTAGTAGTAGTAGTAGTAGTAGTAGTAGTAGTAGTAGTAGTAGTAGTAGTAGTAGTAGTAGTAGTAGTAGTAGTAGTAGTAGTAGTAGTAGTAGTAGTAGTAGTAGTAGTAGTAGTAGTAGTAGTAGTAGTAGTAGTAGTAGTAGTATTGAACTGTACTGATGCAAAAGAAAAAAGTATAAATATTTTATTAAGTTTTTCTTTTTTATTCCATTTGGGCTGTGGGGGGTGCTTCATGTCTGAAGGAGTCGACTGGAGACTGTCCTCTGCTAAAGCATGCAATTGGTCCACTGATGGATACATCTTGATTGAGTGGTGAACTTGGGATGAGCAATAGCCCTACAGGTTGTGAATTATTAAATAGTGACATTACGTTAGACGAGGTACAGAGTGTAGTGGACAGAGCGAAACTGAAGAAAGCTATGGGTATTGAGGAGTTGTCTAACGAGGTCCTTAAAACGTTAGGTTATGACTATAACCAAGTTCTGTTAGTTAGGGGCGATGCTTGGCATCACTACTGCACTATCTCGCGTACGTGCACGCGTACTGAATAAACCACAAATGTACCTCTAATACCAGTATTAGTCTGACCACACCCCTCATCAGCTTACCTTCATAAGCAGGTGTGTGGTCACCTGCTCTCCTCCTTCCCAAGCTTTCACCACAAGGTGAGGACAAGGGCTGCAGCGGCCGTCTGATGCCAAGCATCGCCCCTAACTAACAGAACTTGGTTATAGTCATAACCTAACGTTCTGTATCGTTAGTGGCTTAGCTTGGCATCACTACTGCACAAGGGAGGCCAAGCGGAGCCACTTGGCTGACAAATACACCCCGCTGACAGCCCCCCAAAACCATCAGAACAGGGAGGGCCGAGCCCCCCCGACCCCCCCTAATGGAGGGTATCCCCCCTATTAGAGGCTTCACGGGAAGGCGACGGACCCGACCGTGCGAAGAGGCACTCAAGCAACTTAACGCACAGGGTGAGCAGACCGTGGCTTGACCCCACGACTACACACACGCACAACCCGCATGCCACCCGGGAACGAACGGAGGAACAACCTCGTTACTGCCCCCAGAATCACGGGGCCAAGGGCAAACCCAACCCCGTGGCAAGGCCGTAGCAGCGGAGCGCGAAGGAAGACCCAGACCCACCAAAAGGACTGGACTCCCTGGAATGGGGGCCCGGAGAAGTCCATGATGCCAGCATCAAGACCCCACCAGGTGGGCACGTAGTGCCCCGCCCCCCACATCGCCAGCGTATTCGGACAAAGGCCCCTCAGTTACTGCACCTGGTATTCCCAGGCAGAACCCCATCCAAGTACTAACCAGGCCAGAACCTGCTTAGCTTCCGAGATCGGACGAGATCGGGCGTGTTCAGGTTGGTATGGCCGTAAGCCGAGCGGGCCCCGTCCCCCCAATAGTACACCGCCTGGCACACTGACCCTGCAGAACAGGCAGTCAGCATGGCCGTAAGCACACAAAAAGGTTAACCAACGGAAGCAGGCAGCGCACCGGGGAAAAACCAGGCAACAGGCTGTTAACCCTAGCCTGGAGACTGCGGACGAGACAGGCGCCAGAGGGGACAGCTGAACACAGCCGCCCCGGCGGAAGGAGCGTAAGCTGGCGGTGTTGCATGACCAAGCCTCCATTTAAAAACCCCCACCCAGAGGGGTCGAGGCAGAGAAGGCTGACACGATTGGCAGACGTCATGAACGTGCAGGGGCACCCTCAAACGGTGAACCCGGGAGTTGACACTGCTCCAACACACCAGGGAATCAACCACCTCGGTGTTACCCAATGCGGTGGTTGTTCCTATAACCCCTCAAGAAAAAACTCCAAAACACACCTGCGGGCATACACCGGCTATACCGCAGTACAAGTGTTTCAGTTTCCAAAAAGGGTTAACCCAGGCCTACGGGTCGCAAACATCACTTCGGACCGGGCCTGGCGGTACGGGAAGCACAGGGTCACCAGAGGAGGTCAAAAAACCACCCCCACAGGCCCCTCTTCGCCATGCGTGAGAGAGGAGCGAAAAATAATGGAGAACCAGCCCCTAAGCACACCGTACCTGGTATTCCCCGGCGGTCTCCCAACCAAGTACTAACCAGGACCAACCTGTGTAGCGGCCGAGATCCGACGAGATCGAGCGCGTACAGAATGGCATGGCTGTAAGCCATGACGACAGTGCTGAGTAAAAACATACCCAACCAGGGTCTCCATAGCGCTTAACCCTGTGACACCCAGACCGACCTGGCATTTTTCCCCCTGAAAAAAGCCCAAGTCCCTCAGGGTACCAGAACAGCAGATCTGCATCCCCGGCGGACAACGGGTTCAACTGATCTGGACCAGCGTGACCAGAACCAGTCCCGTGCCCTAACCACGCCGACATGCCTACTCCAGGAGAAGGGCAGATATGCGTGTTGATCTTAACATGAAAAGAAGGCGCCACCCAGACGTTCGGACGAACCGCGCCTGGTGGCCCACCCCAAGGGCGTGAGACCCCACTACATATGTTCAGATCCATCCCGTCATCATCCCCCAGACATGAACGAGAATCCGTCGACAACCCACCCAGGTCATGGGATGTGGTCGTCGGAAGAGGAAAAACCCCCATCTCAGTTGCTTTATAAAAACGCTGTTCCAACCACAAGCAACCAAGGCGTGCCAGCCAATCGCCTGTTTACAGCGAGCTAGCACTATACGTGCGTCGGGACACACCCCCATCAATGAACAGGCTATTTAGACCTGTCATTGAATCCCCAAGGCGCCCAGGGGAACGACAAGAGGGGTGTGACACTCCCTAACTCCAACACTTCTGGAATAGAAAGAAGGAAGCATCAACAGTATGTATCCCAGTCTACACAGCCGGGGTAAAAAATGTTCACATTTTTACATCCCACCACCCTCCCATAGGAAAGAGACGGGGATCCCCAGAGAGACTTCCCACGCGAGCTGTACAGATTGAAAAGAATATATTGCACCTTGAGCCATGTAAAAAACTGGTTTTAGGGCCTCCGGGGAAGAGGCACTGAACCCATACACACTCAACAAACGAATTGAATCGAATATACATACAATAGAAAAGGACCCTTCTAGAGGGTCCACTCACTTTGACAATCTGAGGAGGAAGGCTCTGTACTCTGATGGAGGCTTCCTCACATGGAAGAAGGAGTCCGAACTCACAGAAGGCCTGAATAGGCGCTTGGTGAGGAGGAGCCCTGACCACCCCCCCTGAAAACAGATCCATCACATGGACCTGAACAGCACACGGAAGTCCTACCAACAGAGACGCGCACGGTGACGTACTCTATGGCGGGGGAATTCCTGCGGTGCACACGCCCAATATACCAGGCCGTGGGACCAGGAACTCCCTCCCCCCCCCCCCCCCCCCCCCCCCCCCCCGTAACGTGCCGAACCGCCACGTGACGGGAACCTTGAAGGACAGGGGGTGTACCCCTGACCGACAGAACAATGGGGAGAGGAAAGGTTACCAGTTCACCCCTTCACGACCCCACACCCATGATACGACGTAACGACAAAAAGAGAATATGACACAGTCATAGTCAGCTCTATGAAGCGTTTCACAGCTCCACACAGCGCATGAGCTAACCTGCTATCTGATTTTTACTAAGGAAAAACACAGAATAGAGAGGGCTCTAAGAACCCCGGTCCAACATACACATGTGCTTCTGTGGCCAGTACAACCCAGTTGTAGGTCACATGACACACACAACCCATCATCACCTACAAAAAATGGCAAAAACACTCAACAGAGGAACGCCGTTTTTTTCACAATGAGAGAATACATCATTCTTGATTAGTATCGACCACAGGCCTTGCTAAGCACACATGACAGCAACCAAACCAATTTCCCCTTAGGAAATAAGTTTCTCCAGCAGATTTAGCACAACCTCAGCAATCAAGCTAAGAGTTACATCGTATCCCTACCACACAAAAGACACAATTAATGCACAACATGTCTGATAGGAGGCGATAAAGTCCCCAGGGAACCGGGGGGGAAAACACAATCCTCCTATTTTACCCTCAATACGGCCAGTTAAAACAGGAAAACCTGTTAATGTGTGAACACACTGTTCATTGTCATTACAGTCTGAGAAAGAACATTCTTTTACTCACTTGTCACCAAGCATAGCTTCATAGGTTAGTTGCCTTAGTAGTGAGTACACGGTACACATAAACACCATGATGTTTCTCACACAACAACCAGATCAATACATCACGATCTGCACGGAGAAGCTAACTGCCAGTGACAAAAACAGCTCACACATAACCCGCAACGTATCCCAAATGCATTGCAACAACACACGTTTTGGGAAAAAACACCGTTATTCACAATACATTTAGCAAAGTAAAACCAGAAGACGTGTTATGAGGTCTGGCCAACCCCGTACCTACCCGGAACGCAGATCAGCGAAGTGCAGTCACAAGACACCGTAGAACACAGCCGACCTGTGTTGTTCGATCCTGGCAGCGTCGCCGCTCCAACCAGTCGCTACAGTCCTCTTTGTTGACGCAATCCCCGTCCAGGCTCAGGGCAGGGTCGACGAAACATCCCCTGTCAAGGATGACGTCGCGGTCAAGAGTGTAAAACATGTTAAAATCAAAGCACGTTCAACAGAATAGCATCAAGCCAACGGCGATCAGAAGCGAGCTCCGGCGGCGCGCGAGAAGCTAAGCTACCCCGCGCCAGCCATGGCCCTAGCAGCAAGCTAACGTTTACCCAGCGACCACGACATGCTAGCCCCGCAGCTAACAGCTGACCGGCTAATAGTAGGCCTTAAGCAGGCCATGCAGCGATCCAGCAGGCTAACGCAGCAGTTAACAGCTGACTGGCTAACCGTAAGCTATGAACATGTAAACAATGACATAACACTCACCCAGACAGGCCGCCGTTCTGAACCTCTCCTCACTTTTTAAGAGAAAAGAGAAAACAAGACGTCAACACCGCTTCACAACGGTGAACATCCGGCGGAATCAGCACAGTACCAACTGGCCTGTGTAGCTGACTTCGAACATGAATCTGCCGCTATCGCACATTACATGCACATATCCCCTCGTGAAGGAATACTCTCATTTGGATATGAAAGATGGGGTCTTAACACGGTGACAGAGAGAATCCACTCGTCCAGAACACACAGGGATCACCAGTGTCAATGGTCGCGGCCCACTAGTTAAAACTATAATGGTCTCCAGACCAAGGCCTTCTGTCGCCTAGGCGGCTAAACAAAGGACCCTAGCCTGGGGCCGGTTTCCATAAACTTTGTCAAGTAGCCCCCATAGCACTAACAGACAAGTGGAGCCCGCCAGCAAACACTACTCACCCAACCTGGAACGCACCGCTCCTCACAACAGCGGCATGTCCGACAGTTCAGCTGTGGCCTGACAGGTTTCACCCCAACAAACACAGCAAGGAACTGCAGTTGAGAAGCATGCAGCGGCGTGCTCCCAATACGAAAACCGGTGGAGGGTTTTTAGAATGATCATCATCTTCTAGACACTCCAGTACGAAGACAATATCGCCGTATTTTCTCGAAAATAGTGAGAGAGAAAATAAAGATATGATGTCAACGTATCCTTGTTTCCCAAGCTGTTCCTAATCCAATTTCTTCCATCATGGTGTCAAGTGTGGGGATCTACCGAGGCACTTCTTCCTTGTGGTGAAAGCGAGAAGGAGGAGAGCAGGTGACCACACACCTGCTTATGAAGGTAAGCTGATGAGGGGTGTGGTCAGACTAATACTGGTATTAGAGGTACATTTGTGGTTTATTCAGTACGCGTGCACGTACGCGAGATAGTGCAGTAGTGATGCCAAGCTAAGCCACTAACGATACAGAACTCCCCATCTGCTGAATGCATTACACTGTTTATATCAAACTTGTTTTAATACAGGCACCATCCCCTCGATATGGAACAAGTCCATTATTAAGACCATCTCCAAATCTGCAAAAGCCGACCCTAAGTCCCACTAAATTACAGAGGTATTAGTTTGATCAGTACAGTTTATAAATTATACTCAAGTGTTCTTAATAATAGATTAAATAAATACTTAGAATATAATGAAATGTTGGTGGATGAGCAGAATGGGTTTAGGGCTAAGAGAGCTTGTATTGATCATGTTTTTGTTTTATCATCTGTGGTGAGAGCCAGATTGGACGAGGGCAAGAATACATTTGTTTGTTTTGTTGACTTTAAAAAAGCCTTAGACTGGATTAATAGAGAGCTTTTGGATTATAAATTAATCTGTTCTGGTATTGATGATCTATTTTATAAGGCTATCAAAAGCCTGTATAAGGCCCCATCTGCCTGTCTGCAGCTGAATGATGTTAGGACCGGCTGGTTCCCCACCCCATTCGGTGTAAAACAGGGAGATGTGCTTTCTCCTACTTTATTCGCCCTTTATGTTAATTACCTGGGGCAAGAAATCAAGCAAGCCAATCTTGGTATTCCAATAGATAATATAATCCTAAGTATTTTATTGTACGCTGATGATATTGTTCTGTTTGCAGGACTCTTGCTTGGTCAAGCAAAAAGCTGAAATGGTGAGGTTATGGAACCGCCTGGTCCAGCTGCCAAATGGCAGGGTGACAAAAAAGATTTTTAATTGGGACAGAGCACACGGTCATCCCTAGTCAAGAGAGATGTCCATGATTTTTTCTTAAGTATGATTTTTATGAACAATCTGCAGTGTAAGGTTCACATAATTAAAACAAAATTATCAACAATCCATCAGGATAAGTGGAAGGTGGAGATTTGGAAAAAACCTAAACTTAGAAAATATGTTGCAATAAAAAATGAGTATTTTACTGAACCGTATGTAATGTTAAACTTAAAGAGAAGACGGAGGTCTCTGTGTGCCCAGTTGAGGTCTGGCACCCTGCCATTGGCTGTGGAAGTGGGTAGATTCCATGCAAGGTAAACCTGAGGAGGAGCGGTTGTGTGTTCTATGTGATCTGGAGTGGTGGAGGATGAATATCATTTTGTTTTTTATTGCCCTTTGTACACCGCTTTGAGGAGGGCTTTATTTGAGAAAATTCAAATTGTAAATCCGGATTTGTTTTGGCAGTCTGAGAGTTGTTTTTTTGTGGAGGACATCTTCAGTTTTGCAGGATTTTTGGAGAAAGCATGGCACTTGAGACAAAACACACTTTATCCTATATAACTGTATTTGAATTCCTCTTGTTTCTTTGTTTATTTACATTGTGTACAGCTTGTGTTATATTACGTTTTATTGTATTTTCTTGTATTTTCTTATTCTTGTGGCCATCTTGGTGTCATTTGTCAAGTAATTGGTCAAGTATATTATTCTGTACTTATTGTTATGTGTCTTGTAAGCCCATATGGGCTGGGCATACACCTGTATGTAAGACACGAAAATAAAAAAAAACATCAAATCAAATCAAATCAGTATTAGTTATTATTATTATTATTATTATTATTATTATTATTATTATTATTATTATTATTATTATTATTATTATTATTATTATTATTATTATTATTATTATTATTATTATTATTATTATTATTATTATTATTATTATTATTATTATTATTATTATTATTATTATTATATTATTATTATTATTATTATTATTATTATTATTATTATTTTCAAGGCATTGACCGGCAAACAACCACCGTATATAGCTGCCCTGTTGGACAGGAATGCTCCAGCCCATCAAACACAATCTGGATCACATTTAAAATACCACAGACTATTACAGGACTCGGCAGGACAGCATTCTCTTATGCAGCCCCAAAGTCAAAGTTAAAGTTGGAAGTTCTGTTTTGTTTTGTTTTTTTATCGTATTGTACACTCAGCAGTTCTGTAAATGAGGTGGCCTCACCTCAGAGCTCACCTGAGTATAAAAATAAAAGTTTCAATCAATTATATTAACAGTGCAATGTCATATACAGGGACGTGCACAAGAATTTAGAGGGGCAGGTGCTCAATGGCTGAAAAGGGCACTGGGCCTGTGCGAGTGTGAAGCGAGCGTGCGCAGTGTGCGATTTTTGGGGGAGCTTTTTGGTCGGGGTGGCCCCCTTTTTATGCTTTTTTGTGGGTTTTGGTGATCAAATATTGAATATTGAACTATAATAATCAGTGCAGGCGCTCACTTATCCTTGAAAGACACTTTTATCACTGACTTAAACTTGAAAAAAAAAATTGTTTTAAACATGGCATAAAAAGGGCACTTTTTTATGAGGCATAAAAGGGCAGGTGCTCGAGCACCCTTTGGGCTCTATGTTTGCACGTGCCTGGTCATATACAAGGAAGAGGGGGGTGCAGAGGGGTGCAGCCTCACTTACCACAACAGCCAGGTTGAGAGAGGTGACCATGTCGTCCTCCGATCCCACCGACATGGATCGATCAAAGATGGCGCCTGCCGGCAGCAGGTAGGACACGGTGTGATTTGGGTTGGCCGTGATATTCTCTTTAGGCAGGTACCTCGTTCTGGTGATGCAGGAGGAGAGACATATATATATGTTATTATTATAATGGACCGTCATTAGACTTCATGAATGGACCAGTTTAACCCTTTCACTACCACACTGCAGGAGGTTAACCCTTTACTATCACTATCACTACAGTCTGTAGTGTGATGGTAAAGGGTTAACCCTTTGTTGTGTGGCTGTGAAAGGGTTAACCGTCTGTATTGTCGCAGTGAAAAGGTTAACCATTTGGTAGTGCGGCAGTGAACGGGTTAATGAGATGATGTGAGAAGATTAGCTGTGTTGACTTTCTCAAGTTCTTCCCTCAGAATTCTCAACACAGAATTCGTTGAACTCTCTATGGACGGTTTCATCTTGATAACATACATGTTCTAAAAACAGACCGAAGTCCATTTCCTGTTGCAATGTTTGCTAATGCAATAACTGGCAGGAAATACTGTACAATTGGGGTCCAAACTGTTCCTTAGCAACAGAATCCCAGTGAAACCGTCTACATCCTCCAATGGCCAGTAGCGATCATCAGGCCTGTGTCTTGCCATATGCGGACTATGCGGTTGCATAGGGGCCCCAAAGCCCCCTAAAATGCCATCTTTTTTATTCACTCAATACACTGTATACTGTGTAGGGATGTAACAAATCATCAGCTTACATTTTTTTACCGATAGGCTACTAACCGAATAACACCATCCTAAAATGGACCAGACATAAAAAACCATATAAAAATAGGGGCCCCCAAAGAGCTAGAAATGGTCCTGGCGATCATACTGTAACATCGTCACTAAAACGTGTGAGATATTGTGCACCTTAAAAGTGCAACATCGAAAGCAGATTTATCTGATTTATATCATTCAGTTTCAGTTTATTTTAAAAAGGACAGTACACATTAATAAACATTTCTGTAAATGTGTCAGTTTTAGCCAGCTCGCTAATTCGCAACTGTAGTGCTTTTGGCAAATTCAAAAAACATTGTTGGTGAAGACAAGAGTATATGTCTCATCAAGACAGGACCCTCACCAAAGAACGAGCAAACCTAGCCTTTACCTGTATGTGTACGGTCCCTTTTCCTTCACCACCGGCGTTGAGCCATTCTGCAAAATGTCCACGGAATTCTGCACATCAAAGAGCCAGAACTGCCGGTACACCACTCCCCCCGTGGTAACCCAGTTTTCGTAAGCGGTGGTACCTGGCTCGATGACGGCTTCCTGCGTGCGGCAGCAGCATTGATTGATTGAAAATGTTATTAACAGATTGCAGAATGGGTACAATACAGTACGGCTCAATACACACAATTGTTAAGGGGATGCAGACCAGAGAAAGACTTTCGTCTTGTTTACATCAGGGTCCCCCATTTTCAATTCATCATAACATATATGACATACTACATGACATACAGGTAGACAGTACTGTTACATTTAGACATTTATGACATACCAGATCTACAAATATACAGTACTGTTTATGAGTACAAAAAGAGTCTAAAAAGAGAGTGACACACACACAGGGGATCTATTTTCATACCAAGTCCACATGGTTTCCAACAGGCCAGTGGGAGCATGACTCATATCCCCCCCCCCCTATATGATGAAAGAAGTCAGCGTGCCTAAAATAACTAGGACTAAACCATTTAAGTTCATTTTTTCCAGACGGTGGAACGCTTTCTGCCCTTGCTGTGCCTTTGAACATCCCCAGGTGGTTTGGACCTACTGATGGTTAATCATCTTCCCTTTATTCATTTGATTAGATTTTCTGTACACTCAAGAAAATGCTGAATGAGCTCAGTGAGCGAAATCCGAAGACCCCCAATTTTAACATGATGATGATGATGATGATGATGATGATGATGATGATGATGAAGACTTTATTTCAGACTCAAGGTCCATATTACACATATACAAAACACCAACAAGAGTACAATAACAAAAGCAACAAGGCCAACAACATAGATTAAAATACATTAAAATACATAAAGGCATAGGTTCCAATGTTTCCACAAATCAGAGGAGTACCTTGTATCACTTCGTTTAACATCACTAATGGCACCTATTATCTTGTTTTTAGACTCTAATAATCTACACATAAATTTAAACATCAGGTTCCTCAGCAGGTGGGAACATTTGTAGTCACAAACATATAGCTTGCACTAGTCCGTCTTGGGAGCTTAAGGAGGATCCTAAATGCATCATTATATGCTACCTGCAGTTTATTTTTATATAATACACCATAGGTGTGCAGTATAAACTAGAGTACAGTAGGCTCTGAACAGGCTTATTTTTACATTGTCTGTACACATACAGTTTTTGTGCCAACTCTCTCTCTCAGATTCAGATTCAAATTCCTTTAATAAGCCATATGTGTAAACACATTGGTAATTGTTTTGGCAATTTCAGTGTATGCATTTTTCCATACATCTTTTTTTCACATAACAACAGCAACAACAGACACAGGACAAAGACAGTGCAGTGAAGGATTAATAATTTGAATATGTGTATAAAGTGTAAAGTAAAGTGAGACCTGGAGGTCTCTCTCTCTCTCTCCCCCTCTCTCTCGCTTCTGTTCCAACCCAGGGGAGAAACTGAGCGCACCATACCTTCTCCACCGTCCCTGTAATGATGCTGTCACCCAATGGGATGAGGATAGCTCCAAGGACGGCCACCAAAGCTCCAACCACCGCTCCAGCTATCAGCCCGCGTCTTCTGTTACAACAGCAGCCCATGGCGGTCCAGTTGTCTCTGCTCTGCTGTGCTGTGGTGTGTGTGAGTGTGTGAGTGTGAGTGTGTGTGTGTGTGTCACGTCGTGGCTGTCGGTCGCCGGTGAAACACTGTCGGAGGCCTATGTTGTTTTACATCATCTAAACACCACACACCCGTCGTAACTGCAGCCGTAAATGTAGTAATGTGCACGATGCTCTTGTGGAGATTATTCTCGACTATGTGTGTGTGCGCGTGTGTGTATGCGTGTGTGTGCGTGTGCGTGTGTGTGTGTGTGTGTGTGTGTGTGTGTGTGTGTGTGTGTGTGTCCCGTCAGCGGCTGCAGGAACAGCAGAAGGGTCCGCAGAAGAAGCGTTACAGTCAGAGGAGCTGAGGGGGTGAGATGGTACCAAGGCCAGGTAAACAGGGACGCCTCTTAATGGCAGTTACATAACGACTCCAGAGAGGTTGAAGGTTGGAGAGAGAGAAGAGATTGAATATGGCCCTGGCTTCCAGCTATCACTACTGATAACAGTGCGGGGTAATTACAAAAAAAAAAAAAGTGCCTTTGTGAGAAGGATAGGAGGTGTGGTACAGTCTGGTACAGAGGTCTGGTACCCCCCACACACACCTTCCCTTTCAGGTGGTGATAATAATAATAATAATAATAATAATAATAATAATAATAATAATAATAATAATAATAATAATAATAATAATAATAATAATAATAATAATAATAATAATAATAATAATAATAATAATAATAATAATAATAATAATAATAATAATAATGTTAACTAGACAATTCCGCGCGGGGGAAATTGTGAAAGTGTGGGTGACGCCTGTGCACCGCCGGCCAACGGGGGAGAGGGTCTCTCGCGAGTCTCTATGACAAACGGTTCAAAGGATACAAAAAGGGGGCGCGGCCTAAGGATCGGGGGAGTGGTCAACATAGACCATTTGAAGATCGGACTTTTCCGAGTTTTTTTTTTTTTTGGATTTTTCCGAGTTTTCGGAATTTTCCGAGTTTTCGGATTTTTCCGAGTTTTCTGACTTTTCCGAGTTTTTGAACTTTTTCGGATTTTTGATGTTTCCGAGTTTTGGGAATTTTCCGAGTTTTTGGATTTTTCCGGGTTTTCGGGTTTTCAGACTTTTCCGAGTTTTTGAACTTTTTCGGATTTTTGATGTTTCCGAGTTTTCGGAATTTTCGGACTTTTTGGATTTTTCCGAGTTTTCGGACTTTTCCGAGTTTTTGAACTTTTTCGGATTTTTGATGTTTCAGAGTTTCGGAATTTTCTGAGTTTTGGGATTTTTTCGGGTTTTCGGGTTTTCTGACTTTTCCGAGTTTTTGAACTTTTTTGGATTTGTGATGTTTCCGAGTTTTCGGAATTTTCAGAGTTTTTGGATTTTTCCGAGTTTTCGGGTTTACGGACTTTTCCGAGTTTTTGAACTTTTTCGGATTTTTGATGTTTCCGAGTTTTCGGATTTTTCCGAGTTTGGGGATTTTTCCGAGTTTTTGAACTTTTTCGATTTTTCCGAGTTTTGGGATTTTTCGGATTTTTCAGAGTTTTCGGGTTTTGGGATTTTTCCGAGTTTTTGAACTTTTTCGGATTTTAGATTTTTCCGAGTTTTCGGATTTTTCCGAGTTTTTAAAAGGGGGTGTGGCCTAAGGGGGCGTGGTCTAAGGATCGGGGGAGTGGTCAACATCGACCAATGAAAGGTGGTCAACATCGACCAATGGCACAATCCGCAAGTCTCTACGACAAACGGTTCAAGAGATACACTGAGGGGGTGTGGCCTAAGGGGGCGTGGTCTAAGGATCGGGGGAGTGGTCAACATCGACCAATGAAAGGTGGTCAACATGGACCAATGAAAAATGAAAGAGGATATCCCTACTGAGTACAATGGCACAATCCGCAAGTCTCTACGACAAACGGTTCAAGAGATACACTGAGGGGGTGTGGCCTAAGGGGGCGTGGTCTAAGGATCGGGGGAGTGGTCAACATCGACCAATGAAAGGTGGTCAACATGGACCAATGAAAAATGAAAGAGGATATCCCTACTGAGTACAATGGCACAATCCGCAAGTCTCTACGACAAACGGTTCAAGAGATACACTGAGGGGGTGTGGCCTAAGGGGGCGTGGTCTAAGGATCGGGGGAGTGGTCAACATCGACCAATGAAAGGTGGTCAACATGGACCAATGAAAAATGAAAGAGGATATCCCTACTGAGTACAATGACACAACCCACAAGACAGAGGGCGCTGTCCAGCAATTCAGTACTGCAACACAGTGATGGGCAATGATGGGTTAAGTGGATGATGTCATTGGCAGGTCAGCTCAGCCATGAGCCCTGAGCCTCACAGCTGTTAAGGCTGAACCAATCAGCCGTGAGCACAATGACTTGCATATTCTGAATTTTCTTTACATGACTGCATTGTCACGTTGATTAAAAGAAAACTATAAGAGATGAAGCGTTGTGACTCGCACAGAAGCACTACAATGAGTAGGCGAGGGGTTGTGTGCGATATTGTGGCATTCGTGCGATATTGTGGCACTCCTTCGGCGATCGGAACAGAAGGCTAAAAAATAGTGTGAAAAAAGAGATTTCTAGAGTGCGATTGCATGGCGGTCAATGGAGAGGAGAACCTTCAAACAAATGGTCGTCAGTTGAGATAGAAATGTCCAATTCCATTTGGCAAAATCGGTGGAATAAAGAATAAAGAATAAAAAACGTACAATAACTACAGTGTGGGTGGCAACCTGGCTTCGCCAGGTCACCCACACTAATAATAATAATAATAATAATAATAATAATAATAATAATAATAATAATAATAATAATAATAATAATAATAATAATAATAATAATAATAATAATAATAATAATAATAATAATAATAATAATAATAATAATAATAATAATAATAATGCTAGTGCAAGACATATAAAATCACAGTTTTTCCCATTAGGATCTAACACCCAACAGGCCACCTTGTTTGAGTGATGAGATGATTTAAGGCAGTCAAGAAACATTTATGCAAATGTGTTTGTCTTTTGGTACAGATGTTTTTTTAATGTCTTGAATTCGTGGTCCCTGCAATTATGAATCAAGTTAGATAGCCTGAGAAAATGGGGGGAGGGGCCTGTTTTTAGGGGTCATGGTCTAAAATGATTGAGAGCCACAGACAGCAGTACAACCTTGCATCATATCCGCTGTTTTGTCATTCTATTCTATTCTATTCTGCTTACTCAACTCTGTTGTTTTGTATTGTATTGTATGGTATTGTATTGTATTGTATTGTATTGTATTGTATTGTATTGTATTGTGTATTGTATGGTATGCTATTGAATTGTATTGTATTCTGTTCCATTGCATTCCATTCTGTTCTGTTGTGTTCTTTTCTTTTCTATTCTATTCTATTCTATTCTATTCTATTCTATTCTATTCTATTCTATTCTATTCTATTCTATTCTATTCTATTCTATTCTATTAAACTCTACTCTTCTCTACTCTGTTGTATTGTATTGTATTCTGTTCCATTCCATTCTGCTCTGTTCTTTTATATTCTATTATATTCTACTACCTTCTGGAGGCTCCGATTTCTGGTCCATCCTCTGTCTGTAGATGTAACTGTAGATGTATAATACTAGAGAAATTGTAAAACCTTTAAAGGAAGCGCCTGATTCTTATCAGATTTGCCAATGGTGGAATGAACTACCCACCCCAGTTAGGACAGCTG
The DNA here is from genome assembly GCF_963971535.1 of Notolepis coatsorum. Lineage (NCBI taxonomy): Eukaryota > Metazoa > Chordata > Actinopteri > Aulopiformes > Paralepididae > Notolepis > Notolepis coatsorum. The sequence goes on from NC_140179.1 coordinate 73,432,528, forward strand.
AAACCCGTCCAATCTTTCGCCAACGACTAAAGACGCGCTTCTTCAACCATTATCTGAAATAATTTTATTTTTTTTATTTTTAAATTTTAAAATAAATCTAACCCTAACTAACCTTACTGTCATAATAAACTAACCTCTACACTGTAGCACTCAACACTTTAGTTGTACCCTTCCTGATGACTTGTCGTACAGAACTTGTAAGTCGCTTTGGATAAAAGCGTTCAGCTAAATGACTAAATGTAAATGTAAATGTTACACAGTAAATTTCGCAGAGTAAATTTTACTCAAACTGAGTAGATTTAACTCAGTTTGAGTAAAATTGTACTCAGTGTGTATCAGCACTGCTTATGAGAACAAGCACTTAGTGCTTGTTATGTTTCAGGAGGAATCATAAAGTCATAACTCTTATCTACTGTACTTTCAAGTCTAGCCTTATATTTATCTGCCATTATGCCATAAAAAGCCATAAAAGGAGGTCCAGCACATGGCAGTGTGGTGCGCCGACAACAACCTGTCCCTCAACACCAAGAAAACCAAGGAGCTCATCGTGGACTTCAGGAAGACCAGAGCCGGCGCGCACGCCCCCGTCCACATCAACGGGAGCGTGTCTCCAGCTTCAAACTCCTGGGAGTCCTCATCTCCGAGGACCTCTCTTGGACCCTCAACACCTCAGCACAGTGCCTCTTCTCCCTGAGGAAAGCCCGCCTGCCTCCTCAGATTCTGGTGAACCTCCGCTCCAAGTCAAGCAGACTCAGCTTCCCTCAGCTGTCATCTCCCTGAACTCTGAACTCTGTGCCACGTTGACACCCCCCCCCGTATACTGTATATTGGCACATGGATTTTATTGAGCCATTAATAATAATAAGACGAATTATAATAATAATTTAGGACCTGCTCAGAGGTCATCAATCGGCACGCATGCGATGCATGCATGCGATTCGTATCTGTGATTAATCCATTAACCATTCATGTTGGTTGGTGGTGTGACAATGTGTTGATTGGTTGGTTGGTTGGTTGGTTGGTTGGTTGGTTGGTTGGTTGATGTCCATAGATCCTTCCTTCTTTTCCCTTTTTACTCAAAAAATAACATTATTGGCCAAATCTATATCAAAATGATCCTCATTGCATGTGTCATGGCCCGGTTCTATACCTATAGTTCTATGTGGCAATATCCGCTCCTCAGTTCCCTTTCTGGTTCTTCACTCGACTCCATCCTATCATCTCCCTCTATCCTACCGCGTTAACCCTTTCACTGCCACACTACAGAAGGTTAACCCTTTACTATCACACTACCGACGGTTACCCATCGGTAGTGTGATAGTAAAGGGTTAACCTTCTGTAGTGTGGCAGTGAAAGGGTTAACCTTCTGGGTATTGTCGCAGTGAAAGGGTTAACCGTTTGGTAGTGCGGCAGTGAAAGGGTTAAAGGCCCACGGACTGGGCCGATAGTACTGTATGCAGTCCCAGCTCTGCATCACTGTACTTGTACCACTTTTAACCACACGAGGGCAGCACCACTATTACATCTAAAAATGCATTTTCAGTCAAGAAGGCCTGCGGGTTCAAAGTCCCACCCAACCTCAACAGAGACACACTGTTGTATTTTTCTAACGGAGGCTCTTGATGTTGAGAGACAATACATTTCACCCGAGTGACTTCATTTTGTAGTCAAAGTCACATGTCAAATGTTACAGGTTGTCTCATCTCAGTCCTGCGTTGGCACAAAGCGGGGGACGTTCTGTTTCCGTGCCAACCAACTGATGTGTGAAATTGTCTTTCCATCGTGCCTCATCTCTACCACTTTGCAAACAAGGACTAAACTGGGTTTAGTCTTTATTCATAGTAGCCATAGTTTCTCCCAACGCAGTATTTCTGATTCTCTTTGTATCTTTTTGCCATACTAGGTAGGCTAAACAAACATAGTCCATGCTGCATGTCTATACAGTGTGCCACACTATTGGCTGAGCTTTCATTCCCATATAGCTACCATCATCAGAGCATCTATGTTCTTGCCAACCCAACCAATATGATTTGTCTGTTGGGCTGGTGTGTCTAATACATGAATTGTGCTTGAGATCATTCTGTTGAACCCTTTCACTACCACACTACAGACGGTTTACCACACTACAGAAGGTTAACCCTTTCACTACCGTCTGTAGTGTGATAGTAAATGATTAACTATTTGTCGTGTGGCAGTGAAAGGGTTAACATTCTGTCTTGACGCCGTGAAAGGGTTAACCATTTGGTTGTGCAGCAGTGAAAGGGTTAAACGGAGGTGTTCTACCTTGCACCTTGCAGAAATGAAGAGTGAGTTTACCTGATTTTCCACCACCAGCAGGAATAGAGAAAGCTCTGAATCACTTTTTAAGGCCATGCTTGATTGATTGATTGATTGATTGATTGATTGATTGATTGATTGAAAACTTTATTAACAGATTGCAGAATGGGTACATACAGTACAGCTCAATACATACAATTGTTAAGGGGATGCAGACCAGAGAAAGACTTTCATCTTGTTTACATCAGGGTCCCCCATTTTCAATTCATCATAACTAGGGATGCTCGATATTGGCTTTTTTACCGATACCGATATACCGATATTGTCCAAGTCTTAATTTCTGATACCGATATCAACCGGTATCAACCGATACCGATATATGCAGGGTCCCCCCCCCCCCCCCCCCCCCCAAAAAAACGAATAATTTCAGGTAATTAACATTACTTATTACATGGCGTTTTAACATTCGCCGAAATGCTTGATTGTGATTGGTCAATAGCTCTCGTCAGAGGTCCGTTATTACTCGATAACGGACCTCTGCCGAGCAATAATGGCCGCTGTGCGCAGCTGGACCAATCAAGCCCACTACACACACTGTATCAGTGCTGCTCAGCATATGCACAGCTGCACTCAGTCATCAGTTCAATCAGACCACAGACCTGCCGGCTGCCGATAATAATAATCACTTTATTTGGGCTGACAGAGCCACAGAACAACTGCGTCTGCATTTGATCTCGTCTTGTCGATGGTGTAAAATGAATTAGGTATATTGATAGTAAGTTAGCCATGTAATAAGTGGGATAATGTATAGCCTATTCTCGGTCATTGTCGCAAAATAATTGACCTTCACTGACGTTTAAAACACCTCGGCTACGCCTCTGTGTTCTAAACTCTGTGTCATTCAATTATTTTGCGACAATGACCTCGTAGCTATACATTACCCCTTACATATCTCTTGTTGTGGAATTAACACAACATTATGCATACTTTTGACAATAAATAAAATCAGAATTTGTTCTTACTTGCTTGCCTGGGTAAATAAAGGTTATAGAAATGTAAAAAAAGAAAGAAAAAAAAAAGTTTGAAAACCGATACCGATATTTTCCGATATCACATTTTAATGCCGATATCGGCCAATAATATCGGTAGGCCGATAATATCGGACATCCCTAATCATAACATATATGACACACACGACATACAGATAGACAGTACTGCTACATCTATACATTTATGACATACCAGATTTGCAAATACAGTACTGTTTGTGATACCAAAAGAGTCCAGAAAAGAGAGTAATTTGACGTAGAAACTGTACATTGGAGGACAGGCACGTGCACACATAGAGGCCAAGGGGTGCTTGAGCACCTGCCTTTTTGAGCCTCATCAAAAAAGTGCCCTTTTTGAAAAAAAAATTTAGATTTTTTTTTGTACCGTTACGCATATAGACTGCCCTTCCAACTGAAAAATGTCAGGATAGAATCAAAATATTAGGTAAAGAGAGAGAGATGCCCCGTATTCCATTGCAGTTTGCACGGCCTCCTCACCGTGCCTCTCCACGGACCTATATATTTTATGCATAGAGTGGGTGGTGATGATGATGATGATAGGAACCGCTGTGGCGCATACAGTTGAATGCTGGTATTACACCCATTGAGAGACACGAAGAAGTCAAGTCCGATGGGATTTGGGAATCTCAAATACAAATCGGGATTGGAATAAAAAATGCATTTATATTAAACAATACAGAATATACAGCACTTCTTGGTCTGTAGGGTAAGCACTTATTCCCTCCCCCCTGAACATTTATGGAGATGTATGGGCCTTTTAAGTCAGTGATAAAAGTGTCTTTCAAGGATAAGTGAGCTCCTGCACTGATTATTATAGTTCAATATTCAATATTTGATCACCAAAACCCCCCAAAAATCATAAAAAAGGGGCCCCCTGCCCGAAAAGGGCCCTTAAAAATCGTGCTACGCGCACTCGGTTAATATATACACACAAGTGTAGTGCCCTTTTCAGCCTTTGAGCACCTGCCCCTCTAAAGTCCTGTGCACGTCCCTGTTGGAGGAGGTTGGGTAGGTGGGATGGGGTTGGGTGGGGGTGGGGGGGGGGGACCTGTACATTGGAGGTGGTAGGGTGGGTGGGGGGGGGGGGGGGGCACACACTGTACACTGTACATTGGAATATTGACAAAGCCATACTTGGTAATTTACTGTACATTGGAGGGGGTTGGGTTAGGACATTTGCAGGGGCCAGTTTCGAATTGCAGTCTCCCATAGGTGTTCTTTGAGAGTGTTTTTGAAAGTGGGTAATGATTCACATTCCTTTACAGCTTTGGGTAGGGCGTTCCACATTGATGTGGCATAATTGCGAAAAGTTTTTAGTCCCTTGTTTGAGCCGAATCTGGGTTTAACATGATTTGTGGAGCTCCCTCTGGTGTTGTGATCGTGGTATTCACTGACCTTTGGGACGTATTTTGACATGTACATGCACGTGCAGCAAAGGTTTTCCACAGACTCCTAGAGGAACCAGCAGCTTTAAGCTGACTTAAAACATAATACAATAAAATAATAAAACATTTTCCAGACTCTGATTGGTAGATGGTTTTGCACATTGTGTGTACTTTGGGATGGGGAATGCAATGATGGTCTTAGTTTTCCGATGCAACCCTGGGAACGCCACTTGACAGGCCAAGATCATCGGATCGGTTAATTATGCAGGGAGCTGTTGGCCAATCAGATTTTTTTTAAGTACTCAATGTGCAAACACATTGGAAATTCAGCTAAAAGCTGCTGGTGCCTCTGGGAGTCTATTGCTCTATTTCTGGTGGGCAGGTAAACTCACGCTTTCTCATTTCTCCAAAGTTGCCTACTGCAGTTTATTAAAATAAAAGTCAAAACGGAGACTTTAGGATTCAGTGAAAGAAATGTTAGGCATTAATAGTTTTGTTGTCATGGTCTATATAGGCTATGACAGGCTATAATATACCATAAGTCTACGAAAGGAATGGTTCCTTTGAAAATATATCCTTTATTTAAAGGCTCCAGTGATGGTTTCTCCAGTGATGGTGTCTCCAGTGATGGTTTCTCCAGTGATGGTGTCTCCAGTGATGGTGTCTCCAGTGATGGTTTCTCCAGTGATGGTTTCTCCAGTGATGGTGTCTCCAGTGATGGTGTCTCCAGTGATGGTTTCTCCAGTGATGGTGTCTCCAGTGATGGTGTCTCCAGTGATGGTGTCTCCAGTGATGGTGTCTCCAGTGATGGTTTCTCCAGTGATGGTTTCTCCAGTGATGGTTTCTCCAGTGATGGTGTCTCCAGTGATGGTGTCTCCAGTGATGGTGTCTCCAGTGATGGTGTCTCCAGTGATGGTTTCTCCGGTGATGGTGTCTCCGGTGATGGTGTTTAAGTTTAAGTTTATTTCGATCCCCATTAGCCACAGTGCTGTGGCTATTCTTCCTGTGGTCCATATCCAGGTGGTGTATCCAGTGGTGGTGTCTCCAGTGATGGTTTCTCCAGTGGTGGTGTCTCCAGTGATGGTGTCTCCAGTGATGGTTTCTCCAGTGATGGTGTCTCCAGTGCCATACTGTAAGCATGTTCCCTTGCCCCGGCTGGGGATTAGCTTTGTGTGACAAACCACCATAAACCATAAAACAAATTTAGAAATAAATAAGTCAAAGTCAAAGTCAACTTTATTATCATTTCCCATAATGTGCCCATAAGACATACAGAGAAATGAAATTGCGTTCCCCCCTTCCCACGGTGTATATAAAAAGATCTAATATAAGCATAAAGTAACATTTAGGACACTATAAACATAAAGTAAAATATAGGACACAATGTACACACACAATAAACATGACTATATACAATATAAACAGTAGCTAAAAAAGAAATGAATGAGTGAAATAAATATAGCGGTAAAATAGAACTTAGTGCAAATCTTCTAGTAGCAGTGGCACATAGTAAATATAAATAATGGCAGTAAAATAAAATAATGGCAGTAAAGTGGCAGTGTGTGTGTGTGTGTGTGTGTGTGTGTGTGTGTGTGTGTGTGTGTGTGTGTGTGTGTGTGTGTGTGTGTGTGTGTGTGTGTGTGTGTATGTGGTGTGTGTATGTCAGTGGGGACTCGGAGGGGTTCTTAGTCCAGAGTCTGTGGGGGCAGAGTAAGAGAGAGGGGGGAGAGCTGTGTGTGTGTGTGTGTGTGTGTGTGTGTGTGTGTGTGTGTGTGTGTGTGTGTGTGTGTGTGTGGCGTGCGTGCGTGCGTGCGTGCGTGCGTGCGTGCAAAGTCAACTTTACACACACACACACACACATACGGAAGTCGACAACAACCTCCTTTGTTTTCTCCACATTGAGAATGAGGTTGTTGTTCCCGCACCACGTGATCAGTTGGCTCACCTCGTCCCTGTAGTGAGACTCGTCATTGTTTTTAATGAGCCCCACCACAGTTGTGTTGTCCGCAAACTTGACGAAGAGGTTGGTGTTGTGTTTTGGTGTGCAGTCGTGGGTCAGTAGTGTGAAGAGTAGGGGGCCCCAGTGTTCAGGGTGATGGTGCTGGATGTGTTGTTGCCGACCCGAACTGCCTGTGGTCTGCCGGTCAGGAAGTCCAGCAGCCAGGTGCACAGCGAGGTGCTCAGCCCCAGCAGGTCCAGTTTCACTATCAGCTGTTGGGGGAGGATAGTGTTGAATGCTGAACTAAAGTCTATGAACAGCATCCTGGCGATTAAGTCCTTAGTGTCCAGGTGGGTGAGAGCTGAGTGGAGGGCAGTGGAGATTGCATCATCGGTGGACCGGTTGGCCCAATATGCAAACTGGAAGGGGTCCAGGGAGGGAGGGAGGGAGGGTGGATTTAAAGTGTTGCATGACTAGCCGTTCAAAACACTTCATAATGATGGGTGTCAGTCAGAGCAACGGCTGGAGAAGCCTTCTTTGGGACCCGGATGATGGTAGTGTCTGTGAAGCATGTGGGGACAGCGGTTTGGCTCAGGGAGGTGTTAAAGATGTCTGTGAAGACATCAGTGAGCTCCATGAGCTCCACTGCACAGTCAGCACCCGCCCGGGTATGTTGTCTGGGCCCGCAGCTTTGCGAGCATTGATCTTGGACAGGGATTGTCCCAATAAAATAATTGTGATATTTTTAAATAGCATCAGTCTATTCTCAGAACAGGCATAATGGCCCTGGGTGTTACAACCACAGCCAGGGCCTCTCTCTCACCTGCCTGGCAGCAGGCTTCCACGCCCTAATATGGGCAGCTTCCTGTCCCTGCTTCTACACGCTGTCTCCCTGGATAAACCTACACACCTGAGACTCGTCAGATCATCACCAGGCCTGGATATGAGACCTGCGTTCCTGCCACTCCTCGTCCGAGTGTTGCTTCACCTTCCTATCTCCTTTTTGCAGTGTTGCGATGCTCATATCAACACTGGTTGCACGCACGCTAATGACGCCACGTGCATGCGCGCTCCCGCGCATGCGCATAAATGTTCCCTTGCATAAGGACAGACTAAAAACAGTGCCTAATTGCCTCTACGAATGGAATGTAACACCTGACGACCGGCGCTATTGATATGCAAAGTAGCCAGGTGGGTACTGCGAGTTGGCGTATCAGTCGAGTGCAGCGCATTCCTGTGTGCACGCGCGTGCACATCCGTGCGTGTGCATGCACGCGCTTCTGCTCACAAAACTTTGGTTGCACGGAGTGCAACCTCGTCCCATGAGCAACGCATCACTGCCTTTTTGCACATTCCAGTCATTCTAACCCCTGTCTGCATGGTACCTGAATTAAACATCCTAAACCGCCTCATTCTCCTCTGCCTTGTGTTCTGCTCTTGGGTTCAAAACCAGACCCCACCCTAACACTGGGGGCTCGATATCTAATGTGTTTTCTGTGCTAAACAAAATTACATAACCTATTTTGCCTAGGAGGTGTTGCATGGTTCCTCCCCTGCACCTGGTCCAGGACTGGATGACACGAGGGAAATCTGTCCCACCACAATGTATCAGAACAGGTCAGGGCAAGACCGCTAATTTGCATAAATTAGGAGCCACATTTGAAATTAAAATGGTATGGAAAGGACATATTATGGGCTTTTTGAGTGGACTTTTGCACTTTACACACCTCGGGAATGCCACTTATCAAGTATACTATTATATACTTATTGTGTATGTGTCTTGAAAGCTCATTATGTATACTGGGCATACACCTGTATGTAAGACACGGAAATAAAAATTAGACCGCAAGCAATGCTATTGTAGGCTATAGGCCTACTGTAATGTGTAAAAATGGTCTCTGTGAATCAGTCATTTGAGGTTTATGAATTGTTTCACATTTATTATTGTTCTGATCTAACTATGCTAAATCTACCGATAAATAAACAAATAAACTAGCCTAATATTTTAAAACTCATAAATAAATAGCCTAAAAATCGAAGACACTCTGACGTCACGAGAACGCCGCCATCTAGGTATTGGGGAAACAAACTGATTTCTACCATCAAATGTATGTGTAGCTAAGGGGCTACACAACCCGGACTGTATTAAAGATTGTTTAGATTAAACCACTACTAAAGAATATTAATAGCCAGACAGTATAGTTAGACAAAATGGCGGACACTCAATTGACGGCGCAGGGACAAGGATACCTGGTTTATAAGCATTTTAATAGTCATAGCAACATACATCTTAATTATCACGGTTCTCCTTTAATAATAGAATGTCAGGGTATCAAAGTCAGCGGTAATGAATAGTTCCTAGGTTACGGATACTCGACCGGAGCTCTGCAGGGAGTGAGAAGAAACGAGGCGATACTGGGAAAAGCAAGGGTAGCTGGAGACGATGGTTTCCCTCTGGAGCTCCAAGCTCCGGAGGACCTGTAGACCGGTCGGATAATCCTGTCGTCGCTGGAAGAAAAGGGGTCTCGTACGGAACCGGTCCTTGTAATCCTAGCGCCCGATGGCAGGGTTAATAGCTATTAATCCAAAAGCCCGTTGGCATAGATGGTAGCTAGCTAGCTTCGTTTGTACTGGAAGCTAACCCGCAGACGGTCTTCAATGAGTAGTTATATCCAAACGCTGCTGGGTTTAACTATACGTTTCTCCACGTTACTTCGCTTACACAAGTCACTATACTGCGCCAATAATGGCTCTACAATATTATAGTCGTATCTAAGTAGCCATTAGCTCTCTGTAACGATACACTGCTTGTAGGTCTGTGTACAACTGTACCGGACGTATCACGTTCTCGCTCTGCTACTTCTCCTGTTCTGCTACTGCCGCAGCGACTGCTTGCACCGTCTACAATATATATATACTCAAACTGATCCCTATGGGGCTCAGCCGATTTACCTGTCCAGAATCAATGCGCCTGCTAAGGGCAAGTCTGAACTTGTCTGAACATGTCTAGAACCGTGTCTGGGGGGCTCGTCTCTGGCGCCTCCAACGTCAAGGGTGGGACCCAATGAGGCGAGCGAATAATACTATTATGCAAACAGATGGCGTAAAGATATATATCTTATATATATAAACAATATACAACTTATACAAAATAATAAACGCAGACTTTCAGTGTTAATCTGGACCTTCAGAACAGTATGCGTTGAGCTCTGTTTTTATTACATATTTTATCACATTCTTGTTCATTTCATAACCTTTTCATATAATTTGTTTTGAAAATATTGAGGTCAACATGGCATTTCACTATTTCGAAAGCCTTTCTGGTGACAGAAAGTTAAAAAGACAGGAAGTTGACTTCGAGTTCGGGTCGACGATGTACCAAAATAAAGGTGTACCGCGTTCTTACAGTAGAACCCTGGACCTTTATTGTGGTAGCAGTGAGAATGAAACAGGAAGTGTGGCCACGCATGGATTGTAGCGATAGAAGAAGAAGAGGAGGAGGCGCACAACACACGGAGCTGTTGCAGCGAATGGAGGCGTTATTATACCCAGCTGGGAGACACAATATCATCGCCAACAAGGAATTGCGTTATTTTTGAAAGATCAACAAGATCAACGACACAAACAAACGCGGATAAAAGAAAAGACACGGACCCTTTTTTTTTTTATTTCCAACAGCAACCCCCCCCCCCTTTTTTTTTTACAGAGAAAGACACATTTCTGACTGATAATAAAAAGGGCGTGTGTGCGTGTGTCTCGGGGAGCGCTTTTTGAATAACCATTGGATATATTAGGCTCTTGTATTTTTTGTGTGTACTGTACACCACCTGGTCCTAAAGCAGGACCCACTTCTCCTGGAGGATGGGGTGCACACTCAGCACGGAGGACAAGATCGCGGTGGAGCGCAGTAAGATGATCGACCGGAATCTGCGGGACGACGGGGAGAAGGCTGCGAGGGAGGTCAAGCTGCTGCTGCTCGGTGAGGACAGGAGGACGAGGAGGAGATGGTGATGAACTTCTGATGGAAGCCAAAAACCATTAAAAACTATGTTAATTCTTGGTTAAAAGTTTTTGGCTATTTTGTGTGATAGTACGTAGTACCTTCTGTCGTGTGCCAGTGAAAGGGTTAACCTTCTCTGTGTGTATATTGTCGCAGTGGAAAGGGTTAACCCGTTTTGGTTGTGTGGCAGTGAAGGGTTAACCCTCTGTGTGTATATTGTCGCGCAGTGGAAAGGGTTAACCCGTTTTGGTTGTGTGGCAGTGACAGGGTTAATTGTTTGGTAAAGTTTTGGCTATTTGTTTGTATCGATTCTTCTCACCAGAGCTCCTATAGTAACATTATTCCGCATAACAGACGTACACTATAATAATAATGGAGCTGTGATGTCAACACTTTTAATAACTTTATTTGTGACCTATTCGACGCGTGGCCAAAAGCAAGTAACAACTATTTATTTGACCTCCCCCCAGAGTTATTATACGACTTTTTAGAATGGCACTTATGTTTAGGCTTTGATCCCCCCAGAGTTATTATACGACTTTTTAGAATGGCACTTATGTTTAGGCTTTGATTCATTAGACCTATTATTATGGCCGTTATTCTGTAGGCAAAACTAAACAAAAGGCACTTTTTTTGTTGTGTGCGCTGCACGTCGTTGACATCAACTCCACATCCAGCCACATTGGATATAATTGCAACAATGTATCCCGTTTTTGTCTAGACAACAAAATGGGCCATTGTCGTCGACTAACCCCTCTTCCAACAATGGCACGTTTCCTCCTGTGTCTAGTGTAGCGGTGTGAAAATCGCCAGCTGTGAGAACTCTTTGGTGTGTGCCCTAATTGGGGGACGAGGCCTAACTGGAAAAGAGTAATGTTTGATTGATTGATTGAAAACTTTATTAACAGATTGCAGAATGGGTACAATACTACAGAACGGCTCAATATACACAATTGTTAAGGCCGGGATGCAGACCAGAGAGACTTTCGTCTTGTTTACATCAGGGTCCCCCATTTTCAATTCATAATGACATTTATGACATGCACAACATACAGATGGACAGTACTGCTACCTATACATTTATGACATACCAGATTTACAAATGCAGTACTGTTTGTCCCCCCCCCCCCCCACAAGATAAGTTGATCTTGTAATTTGGTGACAGTCGAAGCTGCTTGATAATAAAACTATCCATGTGAATATAACAACAACGGGCTGACATTAGGTTCTGTTACTGATGATGGGAGTATATTCTGTATACATAACAATTTCCAAATGAGGTTCACCCTCATTAACAGTTGACAGTTTTGTATGTGGTGAAATGCTGTAGTCTTGTTATTTTCAGACTCATTATAATTATAATACTAATGATGTCCTTCCTGGCCTGTGAATGCCTTATGGGAGGGGGCGGCTTTCCCTTGACGATACAGATTGTTATTGAAAACTTTTCCATCAGTCCCCCAGGACTCCAGGAGGCAGGGACATGTTGACATGCACACACACATGGTATGTGGGTTACTTACCTGGACGTCTACCGTGACATTAGGAACAACCTGGAATAGGAATACTACTGCCCACATTAGCCACATATGGCTTCTCTGAACAAACTGTTATTAAAGGGGCAAACAATGCTGAGTTTATTCTGGACATAATCTCACACTGGTGGCCATATTCAAACTCATTTACTCAAGAAGTGTCAAAACGAAATGAATGTGTGCAAACGTAGAGTTTTTGGATGTTTGTGAGATTTATGTGCAAAATAAATCGGCATTGTTTTTATAATTTTTTTGGCAAATTGCTCATTTTAAGCCATAGCTGGTGGTTAATTGGAATTATCTGCGAGTACGTTCCATAATTCAATGACTGCGATACTGGTTTTAGTACTATTTGCTATTTGTTGTGTTCTTCTGACTATTGAATGCACTACATTCGGATCTGGGGAACTAAATAACATCTCAGTTTATACTGAGACAGTATAGTTTGGCTTGGACCAGCAGCATACACCTATTTTCCTTTTTTAAAAGTACGACTGCATTCCTCGGGTGCTTGCAGGCCAGATGCATCTTGTTGTTTCAAAGCAAGCAAGTCGGGTCAAGTTCCTGCCACCTAGTACTAGGGAGGAGCTGAGGTTAATACACCCAACAGTTACTTTCTCTGAGAACTTTAAAGGAACACAGCAACATTTGAGGAAATTAGATTATCGTCTTCTCCAGAGAGTGACAAGAAGATGGATACCAGTTTCCTCTATGCGTTCAGTAGAAAGCTATCTTGGCACTAGCTTAGCACAACGAATGGAAGCGGACAGTGCCGGTTAGCCTTCGGGAGAGGTGTTAGTTGGACAATGCCTATAGGCTAACCAGCACTGTCAGATTCTATTCATTGTGCTAAGCTAGGCTAACATGCAGTCAGATAGGAAACTGGTATCTATTTTCTTGTCTCTCTCTGGAGAAGACTGTAAGCTAATTTCCTAAATTGTTGGCGTGTTCCTTTAACTGCATTCAGTATTCATTAAAGGGGAACTATTTTACTATTTCTTTCACTATTTGGGCACTTTTACACAATTCCTGTGAGTTTATGGAACACCTCTGTAATTATATATTTTTTTTAATTCATTGTTTTGTATTTTTTTTTTTTTTTTTTTTTTCCTCCATTTTCCTCCGATTTTCTCCCATCCCAATGTTAGTCGTATGCCAATTCCCAGTCCCTTCCTGGTCGCTGCGCTTTACCCCCCACAGTCAGATCATTTGGGAGAGTGGAGGCTACCACGTGCTTCCTCCGACACACGTCCAGCCAATCACCGCTTCTTTTCACCTGGCAGCGCGGATTCTCATTGAGAGGGCGTAGCGTGTGGAAGGACCACACTATCCCCCTCACGTCCAATCCGCGCTTAGCAGGCGCCCCGACCGAACTGTAGGAGTCGCTGTTTACAACGACCCGGACCCACCCCGCCAGCTTCTCCCACCCTCTGATACAGCCAATTGTATCAGTGCAGACGGCCAGCCAAGCTGGTGACAACCCCGGAGCTGTGAGCTGGATTCGAACAGGCGAACCAAGCTCACAGCTCCGCGGCTGGTGACGAACGCAATCTCCGCTCGACCACCTAACCGCCCCATTGTTTTGTATTTCTAATCAAGTCCTCAAAAACAGCATTTTTCTACCTGAAGATCTTAAGCTGTTTTGAGGCTGGGCTCCTAAACCACTGTGTGGCCGTCGCGCGTCGCGGCATCTGGGACATTAACATGCAACGGTGTCTCTGACGTCACAAATCATCACATTTTCAGATGACTCAGTTCAGTGAGGGTGAATATTGTGAGAGGAGAATTGGAAGAATGCGCCAATATGAGAATTAGAGACATAGATCATATTAATATAAGTCCACATTGCTAGGAAACAATGCTGAAAAAGGCCATTTATAAGATAGTTCCCCTTTAAAGCCCCAATCCCCTTTTTTTTTTTACCAAATGATTACATTCTTTTTGATTTGAAGATGGATTTCTATTTTACTTTCTTAAACCATTGTAGTTCAGAATATAGGTGATTTACTCTCATGTTTACACTAGTAAGCGTACCTTTTTACAGCCACAAAAAATAAATAAAACATGTATTTTCTTAGACTACTACATCATTTACCTGTTGGCTTAGCCTAGAGTTAGTCCCAGTCACCTGTTGTGTAGTCTAGAGTTAGTCCCAGTAACCTGTTGTGTAGTCTAGAGTTAGTCCCAGTCACCTGTCGTGTAGTCTAGAGTTAGTCCCAGTCACCTGTCGTGTAGTCTAGAGTTAGTCCCAGTCACCTGTCGTGTAGTCTAGAGTTAGTCCCAGTCACCTGTCGTGTAGTCTAGAGTTAGTCCCAGTCACCTGTCGTGTAGTCTAGAGTTAGTCCCAGTCACCTGTCGTGTAGTCTAGAGTTAGTCCCAGTCACCTGTTGTGTAGTCAAGAGTTAGTCCCAGTAACCTGTTGTGTAGTCTAGAGTTAGTCCCAGTAACCTGTTGTGTAGTCTAGAGTTAGTCCCAGTCACCTGTCGTGTAGTCTAGAGTTAGTCCCAGTAACATGTTGTGTAGACTAGAGTTAGTCCCAGTGATCTAACTGTCACCTGTTGTGTAGTCTAGAGTTAGTCCCAGTCATTTAGCTCAGTCACCTGTTGTGTAGTCTAGAAAAGGATGTTTGGTTGTTTCCATTTAGATTAGAGATTGGTCCTTTAAATATTTGCAAGTTTTGTTAATGAACAGTTTCATGAGCAGTGTCATCTTGTCTTAATAACGCACCTTTTAATACCAAAGGTCTTGCCCGCCAACACCTAGGCTAATGGTTCTTATAGTCGTTTCTCAAATATGAGATTTGAATTTTGTGAACTGCAGATCTTCTCAGTAGAATTGTGTTGCTAGGGAACAGCTTGGGCCCAATTGTATTTCCTGTCAGCTATTGTATTAGCAAACACTGCAACAGGACCTAAATCTGGGCGCATTTAGAATGTTTATGTTGTCCTATTTGAAACGTCTATTGTGTGGTAAAATTCTAAGATAGAATTCTGAGAAGGCATTCCAAAAACATATAGCCTACGTGAACGGGTTAAAGGAACACACCCAACATTATGGGAACTGTCTTCTCCAGAGTCGGACAAGAATAAAGATGCCAATTCCCTCTCTGTGTGTTCAGTAGAAAGCTATCCGGCTGCAAGCTAACCTAGCTTATCGCAAATGAATGGAAGTGGATACGGACCACTAGCCTAGCTGTTGGCCAAAAAAAACCCTGCAGGAGTTTTAAGCTAGGCTAGCTGGGCTGGTCCGTATCCGAGAGGAAATTGGTATCTAATCTTCTTGTCTGACTCTGGAAAAGACATCGGTAAGTGCATTTCCCATAATGTTGGCGTGTTCCTTTTTTAACTGGCGTCTGTCACCAGTGCCTCGACATGTGCTACCACTCTGGGTGGATATCTTGGCACCGGAGCGCACACGGTGTCTGTGTTTTTAACCACTGAGCTCGGTAACCAGGTAACAGCGCGCGGCTCGTTCAGGTTACCGCTAGAAGTAGCGTGTCAGAGAGGTCGCCGGTGAGGACCGAAGAAAGGGAACCGAAGAGGCCAGTAAGCCGAGTACACCGCTAATGACTGTAGCATTAAAAATGGAGAAGCTCCCAAACCCCGAGCGCCGCTGCAGTGAGTGACGTGCTGGGTGCCAGACTAAGAGTTTTGTTTGTTTACCTTGAGAGTAAACTGGCAGTGAAAAGATGATACTAGTCGGCGCCCTTTCAAAAGGTCTCCTTTTGCCCGTTTGCAGCACAAGCATCGTGCTCTGAATGTTGAGGTATTCTCTCTCACAAAGACGGCAACTCGACAAAATTGATGGGTGTTTGTAGGATTGTAGAACTGTGTTGAAGGCAGGGTATTTTATAATTATTGTTACTAGTAGTAGATCTGTGTTGAAGGCAGGGTACTTTATTATAATAATTATTGTTAGTAGTAGAACTGTGTTGAAGGCAGAGTATTTTATTATTATTATTGTTAGTAGTAGAACTGTCTTGAAGGCAGAGTATTTTATAATTATTATTGTTAGTAGTAGAACTGTCTTGAAGGCAGGATACTTTATAATTATTATTGTTCGTAGTAAGCCTATATTTGGGGCTTTTTGCACCCTTCTATTTTTAGGGGCAATTTTATTAAACCGATTCAATTATTTTATTCTTTATGCAATTGAAAATGGTTCGGTCTAGCTGGCCTTTTCCTCCATGTTGGCTCACTCACAGGAAATAACACTTAGAAAACACTCTTGAATAACGCATGACACATAAATGGGGGGGGGGGGGGGGGGGGGGGGTGTTCAGGGGCATTTTATGAACTTTCAACAGCTCCTTCAGTGCCTTTTTTGCCCCGAGCCACCATTAATTTCTGACCCTGGTGGAATGCCATTACTAGAGTGCCACTATTATTGAGGTGTCCCCACCAGACGCTGCAGTATGTCTGTCTGTCATATAATTGGAAGGGTTGGTTGTGTGGGTAGTTCTGTAGAAATGAGTACCATATAACAATTTTCAGGAAGGCTTCTTCTTGTGTCGAAATACAGGCTAAGTCACACAATACACGGAGTGCTTGTGTCAGGGCATCTGAGCGCGTGATACAGTATCGAACTGAAACTGTCATTTTCAACTGACATTTGACGAGACTCTATTATAAACGTCCCTTTTTTTTTTTTGGGTCATGAATTCGGGCAACAAAACAACACGTGATTCCGCCTCTTACAGTATTGTCATAAAGCGCGGCTTCTAGGGTTGGGTACCGTTTCACATTTGAACCGATACCGGTACCCAGCGGTACCTTCTTTCGGTACTTTAGTGTCAAAAAATGTAATCTACCTACTTCAGTTGTAAAAAAATTGTCCAAACTTCAAATTATTTATTATTATTATTTATTTAGAACAATTTGTTAATATATATATATAATATTGCAGCGAGCGTTGTCTGCATCTAGCTTTGTAAAGTGGAACCCCACTTGCGTCCGTTTTCGGCTTGCCATTTCTCTGACTGCTTTGTTGTTGAATCAAGTAAAATCCTAGGTTAGTGTGTATTGTGCGCGTGAACGTGCGGCACACTTCATAGGTTTCGTTTTGCGGTAAACAAAACGTTGACGTCATCAAAACAAAAACGACTAAAAAAGAAAATGGGCCTTCATTTTTTCTTCTGCCTTCCAATAGTCTGCTCTCACAAAAAACTGAAATATTTTGAGAACATGGCTTTTTGATAATGACACATTTCCCGTTATCACGCGGCCCAGCCTGGTGAGCATCAAACGGGATGATGTTTTTGTTGCTCAAATCCACATGAGAACGCTTGGCATATCTGTGACGCTGTGTTGTTTTCCACAACGCCCAGCCCTAGTTCCTTCCAGGCATATTCACAAGCCTGAGCTGTCGGTGCCAGTAATATGACCTCATCACGCTGTCATAGAGGCCCTCATTTGCATGAAGAGTCATTTGGATCTGTTTGTGCATGTGTGTGTTTGTGTCTCACTCTCTCTGTGTGTCTCTCTCTCTCTCTCTCTCTTTGTGTGGTGTGTCTCTGTGTATGTGTGTGTCTCTCTGTGTGTCTGTCTCTCTGTGTGTGTGTCTCTCTCTCTGTGTGTGTGTGTGTGTGTCGCTCTCTCTGTGTGTCTCTCTCTCTCTCTCTCTGTGTGTCTCTGTGTGTCTCTCTCTGGGTGTGTGTGTGTCTCTCTGTGTGTGTGTGTGTGTATCTGTGTGTCTCTCTCTCTGTGTGTCTGTGTGGTGTGTGTGTCTCTCTGTGTGTCTCTCTCTGTGTGTGCGTGTATCTGTGTGTCTCTCTCTGTGTGTATTTGTGTGTGTTTGCATGCTTTCAGGTCGGGGCAGCAGGTAGAGGCTCGCTCGAAGGCGATGTCTCTTGACTGGACAGTAAAGCGCTGGAATGTTCTTCTTATTCAACTCTCAATCTTTTAATTGGCTCAAATTTTATATCCGCCGTCTCCCGCAGCCCCAGTTATTCAACTATTCATATCTGTGTGACTAAAATAGATAACAATCTCCTCAGCCTAATTACTCTTGCTATAGTCGTCTTTCTGACGGGACTTTGTGGAATGTCTTTTTTTTTCTTCTTAATAACCTTTGACCTTTTGCTTATCTTTTTGTCCATGCTGCAGCATGTTCTGCTTGATTTCCACAATAGATTGAATTGCTCACCTTCCTCTTGTCACTGTCCCAGTTATTTAAGAATATAATGGAATAGAAATACTTTTATAATATAAATACGTACTTTTTTATTTTTGGATAGACAAAAACAAAAGTCACGAATAAGAATAAAATACGATCTGGGATATACATTTCCTATGTCGCATTCTAATATAAAATAATTATACAGTAAGTGTAGATGTAAAAGTCCAGGAAGATGGTACTGTCTGTCACCCTGTGCTCAGTGATGCAGTGAGGCACATTGATGCATTATAAAGTCTGATGGCTGTCAGAGTAATTTGCCAGAGTAATTCTCGCGGAGTAATGTTGCCTGTGTGTGTGTGTGTGTGTGTGTGTGTGGGCGGGACAATCTTTTACCCATTGATCGGCTTGTCAGCAGATCTCTTATCTCCCAGTGATTTACTTTGGTGGTTTCCCGGTGGGTAATGCTGCCTGTGTAGATCCTACAAACCAGGGACATACCGATAAACACCAGGCAGTCACTGCAGTGCCCATTCTCCCATTCCTGGACTTTTAAGTCAAGGACGATTTATACTGAGTATTGGCGTCATTGATTTGAAACATTTATAATGATCCATATTTCTTCATAAGAGGGATCTAAAAAAAAATCGTACACGCAACTCTTGGTAGCAGATGAAATTTCCATCTGTAAAATTCTACGATGCCAATAATATATTTTAGGCTTGTATCAGCACCGTATTTGATATCAGTGTCTACTGTATATCAGTCTAGCTCTCATGAAAAGCCTTTTATGTGTGACTATATTCCCAGAGGAGTGGGTTGATTAGTTAGTAGGAAAACACACTGTAATGGGCAAATCTAAGTGTGTGTGTGTGTAAAAGATGCAAAAGATTAATCAATCTTGGAACCCGTCGGCTATCATCTTTTTCTAAAAATGTTTGACTGGCGACCAATGTTTCAGTGCTTTCAGTGTAGCCGCTGACTGCTCGGTTCCGATTCTCAATATCCGGGCCAAGACTTCCTCTTCCACGCACCGGTAATTGTTTTACAGTCCGATTAGCAACCAACTCCTGTTACTTTTTCAAAGGCAGTTTGTTGTGTCCAACTCTGAAAGCAGTTTGTTTCCACTTTTGTTTCTTCAAACGTTTCTCCTCCACACGCATCCATACCTTCGGAAGGGTTTTAGATTCAGAAGCCATGTTTGTCGGCCTCTTTCACTTCCCTACACCAACAACCGTTTACCTGCATCATGCGACCAAAGCAATGCTACTGGGGACTAGGGATGTGCATGACTGACTAATCATTTTCCAATAGTCTACTGTTCTTAAGACCGAATATTCGAAATACACACCATTGTTGTTTTCTGTTTCAGTTTAAATTCAGTAAACATTTTCAGTTATTCTATTTAATAGAATGGATCATTAAAATCAAAGGGTATTGCACATAAATAGGCACTAGTTCAGATAATCTTTCAGAACGTTGATCGGCTCAGCTGACCGACAATAAATCAAAATGACACCATTCACCATCGTAGCCTATAATAACAGCATTGCATTGCATTGGCCTATCAACCGGTTTTAATAAACAAACCAACAAACAAACAAACGGTAGCATGTGCATCTTTTAGATCAATTAGGCTATGAAAATTAGGCTGCCTCTAAATATAAGAATGGTTTGCTTCACAAACAAATTTAGTATCAATACTAGTATCGGGGACTGCAAACAGAAACCAGGGCGGAAACGCTTCAGATAGTCAAGATCTTGTCCCTTTGCCTACAGATTCTGCAGGTATCTGTTTTTTTATAGAGATATTAACCCTTTCACTGCCACACGACAGAAGGTTAGCCCTTTACTATCACACAACCGACGGTGATGCTCCATCATTAGCATCATTAGCGCCGCGGATGCTAATTGTGTGATGGTAAAGGGCTAACCTTCTGTATTGTCACAGTGAAAGGGTTAACCGGCTGTCGCGTGGCAGTGAAGGGGTTAAGGACAGAGGTAATGTACGCAGATGAAAGTGGAGAGAGAACCGGTGTGAAATACAGAGAAGGAGCGACAGGGAGCCGGCTCATGCTGCTAACGTGGCGTCACTAATGTGGTTACTGCGCGGCGCGGCCAAGCCACATAAGCCATGCTGAGTCCCCACCCTGCTGCTGCTCATCAGAGAGACTCGTGGACAACGGCGTGTGCTAGCCAGCCAGACCCGGACAGATGAACCCTTGCAGCACCCTATAGGGAGGTGTATTCTGCCGTCACTTTGGACTGCCTGCGCAGGGCGGACCTAGCACTAGTTCTGGGGTATTTCCTGGAAGGCGAGATACAGGACGCTAAGCTAATAACGTTAAATCGAATGGCGTTTCGGCTATACACAAGCTAGAGCTAAAACTCAGAATGCATATTATCGGTATCATGGTCCACCATGAATGCATGAAAGGGGGCGGGGGGGGCGTTTCTGATTATTGATTACCAATAACGGCATTAGCCTCATTCGCTGGTCCGCTATCAAAGCAAGGCCCGATCGGGCTGTAATTTACGTGAAAAAGCTCTTGGAGTGCTTGGATCTCAAACAGGATTTCCCAGTTATCGATCGCCATCTGATAGATCGATATGTCCATTGGCTGATGCTATATTCCTCCACTGCATACTGAATTCAGCGTCCCAAAAAGTATTCCAGGCTAGGGCTGGGCGATATGGCCAAAAACGTTATCGCGATAAAATTATAAAATTATTTTCATATAACTCGATATCGATAATTATCGTCGATATAATGTCTGTCAAGTTTAATTAACTTCTTATGCCCGGCGCCGATGGACGGGCTATTAATAGCATAGATATATATAATAGACTTGTTTTGCTGCTGCGAATGTTGATGTCGTCATCAGTCCGCGCACGTTAGCAGTTAGCCGACAAGTGGAGTATCTCATGACAGACAATGTACTAAATATTACCCTAAAATACTCTTTTCCGCCCCAATATATTGAAACAACGTCCACTGTATACCCCACACTACTATAAACGTGGCCTCAGAATTCACGACACACACATACTCGGCACGCAAATATATAAAATAGTGCCGCGCAAGCTAGTTATCCTAGCCAGCCTGTTGTGTCTAAGCGGTGTATTCCATGACAATGTAATAAATATTACCCTAAAATACTCTCTTCCGCCCCAATATATTGAAACGACGTCCACTGTATACCCCACACTACTATAAACGTGGCCTCAGAATTCACGCCACACACATACTCGGCACGTAAATATATAAAATAGTTCAAGTTCAAGTTCAAGTTCTTTAATAGTTGTCATACAGAAGTACAGAATACTTTCATACAAAATGCTTCTTACTGTTACGCTCCAGAGACTGTGCTAGACAAGATAGTATCAAATAACATAATAACATAATATAGCATGAATTTAGAAGAAGAAAATGAGGTCACAGTGTTCGGTATAGACATATGTACAATGTTCTGAGTTACCATATAATATACAATACACAATACTATGCAGTGTACTAATGTACAGTACTATCTAGTGCAAAGCAGAAATGGGATGAGGTACAATTTTAGGTACAATTTACAGTAAGGTGTACGAGTTGTAGTGCAATCCTTCATCCATAAATATAAAGTGTGGGGAGTGGGTGCTACAGTGTGTTTGTTTAAAGTGGGTGTGTGCTATAAAGTGTGTGGAGTGGGTGCTACAGTGTGTTTGTTTAAAGTGAGTGTGTGCGTGTGGATGTGTGTGCTATGTGCGTTTGGTGGTTGTTGTTGTGTAGTGTTCATTCATTGTTCGTTTAGCAGCCTGATGGCCTGGGGATAGAAGCTACTTCTGAGTCTTTCTGTGCTCGCCTTGAGACTCCTGTATCGCTTGCCTGACCGCAGCAGTTCGAAGAGGCAGTTGTTCGGGTGACTGGAGTCTTTAATGATTCTCTTAGCCTTGCCCTTGCAACGCTTGTAGTAAATGTTCTGGAGGGTGGGGAGCCCCCCTCCAATTGTGCGTTCGGCTGAACGTGTCACTCTTTGTAGTCTGCTTTGGTCTTTTGCAGTGCTATTCCCAAACCAGGAGGTGATGTTGCCGGTCAAGATGCTCTCTATTGTACATGAGTAGAAGTTCTTAAGGATCTTCTGGCTGACTTGGAACTTCCTTAGGCGCCTGAGGAAGTAGAGGCGTTGTCGTGCCTTCTTCACCACACTGTTAATGTGTGTGGTCCATGTCAAGTCCTCGGATATGTAGGCTCCGAGGTACTTGAAGCTGTTGACTCTCTCAACCGGTGCCCCGTCGATGCTGAGGGGGCTGTAGTCCTTGACCCCCGACCTCCTGAAGTCCACAATCATCTCCTTTGTTTTGCTGACGTTCAGGGAGAGGCTGTTTTCCTGGCACCATCCCGCCAGGACCTTGACCTCTTCCAGGTAGGCCCTCTCGTCGTTGGCGGAGATCAGGCCCACCACCACTGTGTCGTCAGCAAATTTGACGATTGTATTGCTACTCCGCTGAGCCACACAGTCGTGTGTGTACAGGGAGTAGAGGAGGGGACTCAGAACACAGCCCTGGGGGGCCCCTATGTTGAGGGTGATGGATGAGGAGGTGCAGTTGCCTGCTCTCACCACCTGGGGTCTGCCAGTCAGGAAGTCCAAGACCCACTGGCAGAGGTCATAGCCCAAGCCCAGGTCCCTGAGCTTGGCTATGAGTATGGAGGGGACTATGGTATTGAATGCCGAGCTGTAGTCGATGAATAGCATTCTCACATAGTTCCCCTGCCTCTTGTCCAGGTGTGATGCTGCTGTGTGCAGCACATGGGATATGGCGTCCTCCGTGGACCTGTTGGGGCGGTATGCAAATTGCAGGGGGTCCATGTTGATGGGGAGGGAGGAGCAGATGTAGCCCTTTACTAGCTTCTCAAAGCACTTCATGGCTATGGAGGTGAGAGCTAGTGCTAGTGCAAGCTAGTTATCCTAGCCATCCTTGTTTACTACTAGAGTCCTACCTCTCTACCCAGAGGTGCACCGCGGGTCTCCTTCACTGATTGGTTGTTAGTGCGTGTGCTGATATCCAAGCTTGGAAAATCGATATATCGAAACTTTGCGACCACGTTTCATGTTTATTTTGAGGAAATAATTTATCGCGATAGTTATCGTTATCGTTTTATCGCCCAGCCCTACTACAGGCTACAAAACAGAATTGCTCCATCTGCCGGCCAAATCCTCCCCCCTTACCGACCTTTCCATCACAGTCGAGAATGCAGCTGTGACCGCGTCCCCGACCACCAAGAACCTTGCTGTTGTCCTCGACGACTAGTTGAACTTCTCTGCTCACATCGCAGCGACAACCAGAAACTGCAAATTCCTCCTGAGCAACGTCAGAAGGATCCGCCCCTTCCTGACAAAAGAAGCCACCCAACTCCTCGTCCAATCAACAAGTCATCTCCCGCCTCGACTACTGCAACGCACTGCTCGCTGGCCTCCCGGCCACTGCCACCAAGCCTCTTCAACTCATTCAGAACGCAGCGGCCCGCCTGATCTCAAACCTACCGAAGTCAGCCCATGTCACCCCACTTCTTAGGGACCTGCACTAGCTCCCCATTGCTGCACGTATCCGCTTCAAGGCCCTCAACCTGGCATACCGTGCGGCAAAGGGAACCGCTCCCGCCTACCTCCGGTCAATGGTCTCTAACTACACACCCTCAAGACCCCTACGCTCTGCATCTTCTGGCCGCCTCAGACCTACTCCTATCCAAGCTCCGGGAGGGTCATCAAAGAGAAGTCTCCTATTCTCAGTCCTTGCCCCACAATGGTGGAATGAACTACCCACCCCAGTCAGGACAGCCGAAACCCGTCCAATCTTTCGCCGTCGACTAAAGACGCACTTCTTCAACAATCATTATCTGAAATAATGAGAAATTAAAATAAAAAAATCGAACCCTAACTAACCTTACTGTCATGCACTTGTCCTAATAAACTAACCTACACTGTAACACGCAACACGTTGATGAACATTGTTACTCAGCTGATAGAGTTGTGCCCTTCCTGATGACTTGTCGTACAGAACTTGTAAGTCGCTTTGGATAAAAGCGTCAGCTAAATGACAATGTAAATGTAAACATGCTACAGGCATAGCTTTAGCCTAACAAAAAAGTCCACCCATGATGAAAAAAGAAAAAAAACACCGGTCTGTAACAGGGAACACTGCATTATTGAGACAGCGCCCCTACGAGGATCTGGCCGGTAATGCACTTTTCCGAATCCCAAGAGTAGGGTAAATCTGCAGTGCCGCTCAGTGAAATTGAGTAGGATATTACAATGGAATAAAAGCCAAAACAACCTTACCACGTATATATACGTGGTTGGCCCTCAAGCGTTGGATCCGAAACACGTGTATGTATACGTGGTTGGCCACAAATGTGTTAACAGTTATACAGTAAAGTACTGCACCTTTATTTTTTATAAGCAATAACAAGAGCTAAGAATAAATGTAAAGTGCACACTAAAGAATTTAAACAACTTGGCTAACGCACAATAATAATAACAATAACAAACAAATATAAAATGTGCAAATTTGCTTTCAAAGAAGATTAAGAAGAAATGTAAAGTGCACACTAAACAATTAAAACAAACAACTTAGCTAACAATAACAAACAATAAAACAATGTGCAAATTATGTATTGTAAAATATGTTACACATATATAATCAAAATATAATATGCTAAATAAACAAACAAATAAATAAAAATTACAAATTCACTTTGTCTCAAGAACTATTTACATTCCACTCCCTATCATCACACTTCAAGGTTAGGCTGTAGCTCCTACTGGTTTCCATTTACAGTGCAATCCTTCTGGCCTTCCTCGCTGCAAAGTCATCAATCACATCATCATATGAAATCTGACCATGCTCTAAAAACTCCTCTCGGCTGAAGCTACTGTTACTGGTAGCGTTGCACTGATCCGCAGAGCAATACACAAGTTGGGATATATTTCTGTGAGCTGCTTTGTGTGTATGAATTTCAACAACTCAAGAGTTGGCATGCTCTTTGATGGCAAGTCGGGTACATTTTCCAACTCCTGAGCCAGCTCCTTCCCATCCAAATCAGATTGCCCTCTATTGTTTAAGGTGTGTACAAGTGCCTCTGCTTGCTTCATCAGCTCTTGGTGTGGCAGGTCTTGGAAGTTGTACAAAATTGCATACCTTTCACCTTGAATGAATGAAAATTGTATTTAACAGATTGCAGAATGGGTACAATACAGTACGGCTCAATACACACAATTGTTAAGGGGATGCAGACCAGGCCGGGTCCCCCATTTTCATTTCATAGTGACATTTATGACATACACAACATTATGACATCATGACATTTATGGCATAGGGACATACAGGTATATAGTATTGTTACATTTGTGACATATACGATATGCAAATATACAGTACTGTTACCCATAGATCCTAACTGTGAATATATACATATGATGGGGTATTGGCACGTTTCTCTGCTTCTTCTTTTCTTCTCTTTTTATACTGCGACCCGGATGGCTTTTGTCTCTTCATAGTTCTCTAACGTTAGTCTTTCTTTCCTCAACGCTCAATTCTATAAACACTTGAACGATACCCATCAATGCACAGCTTTCTAGCATGTTCTGACTGTGAACACCTAAAGCCGAGGCTCAGATCGACTGACCGATTTTTGGCTCGTTTTCCCTTATGTTAGAAAGAAAATTGTATGTAAAAATAATGGTTGCAGATATAGAGGGTGCCAAAGCTGCGCCAAGCAACACACTTTTTGTAATAAAAAAAAAATATATCGCCTGTAGGAAGCTCCACGCCCCTGGGTCCACCCGTATAGGGATTTATCATTGGGGAAAATAGATTATCAATTCTGCCTCATGAACATGGGAACGCTTTCCATTTCTGCACAAAATGAGTTTCCTTCTATCACTAACATTATTGTTTGAGCATTTTTGGTTGAAATAAAATTCGACGTAATAATTTTACGATTAATTGTGAATATTTGCATGTTGAGCTATAGATTGTGGATGAATACGCACAGAAAGCAAATGTTTATTTGTTTTAAACGAGACGATTTAGAAATGGACAATGGGGAATACGTTGCAATTTTGCGAGGTGGACCGGCTGGAAACGGCAATGACGTAACCACTACACCTCCCTATAGTCGGCATGGGACACTGAAAAGGGACGAGGGGTAGACTAATATATGTCAGGCCAATATTGGCCTTTTTGTTCAAAAGATATAAAATATCTGCCTAAATGGGCTAGATACCCCAGATATATATGTAATATATACTGTACATGATGTATAGCCCACAGGTATTAAAATATTTCATTGTTTTTAAGACTATTTTATAGGGGTGTAACGATTCGACCCCACTTCGATTCAATTACGATTCTTCAGGCAACGATCAAATGCATCATGAAATCTCTTCATTTGACCACGATTCGCTTTGATACATTTTCGATCAGTTAATTCCGCCAAATATTTTCAATACACAAATGTGGCTGGGGGAACTGATAAACATTTGACCCTACTTCGATTTGTTTATGATTCTTCAGGCAACGATTCAATATTAATTTGACTTCAATGTGATTCAACCTTAGGATCAGGGCTTGACATTAACTTTTTGGCTCATTAGCCACTGTGGCTAGTGGTTTTCCAAAGTCACTAGCCACTCAGCATTTTCACCAGCCAAAAATCACCACTAACATTTTTTTTCATCAATACGTTCCCATTTTATAGCGTAATGATGAATAGGTTTAAAATCAAAATGCATATGATCGGTATCATGTTCCACCATGAATGCATGAAAGGGGGGGGGGGGCGGGGGACGTTGTTTCTGATTATTGATTGACGGCATTCGTTATTGTAGCATCATACACTGATGTGTCATGATGTCATGTATGTTGTGTGTCATAAATGTCACTATAAATTGAAAATGGGGGACCCTGATGTAAACAAGACAAACGTCTTTATCTGGTCTGCATCCCCTTAACAATTGTGTGTATTGAGCCGTACTGTATTGTACCCATTCTGCAATCTGTTAAATAAAGTTTTCATTCATTCATCGGCTGGTTGGCTATGCTAACGAGGCCTGATCAGCATGAAATCGTTCTTACCTGTGGCCGGTTGGATCCCAAAAAGGATTTCCCAGTTATTGATCGCCATCTGGTAGATCGATATGTCCATTGGCTGATGCTATATTCCTTTACTGAATTCGGCGTTGCAAAAGGTATTCCATGCGATCTGATGAAGGCATAGCTTCACGCTAACAGAAAAAGTAGGCCTGAATGAAAAAAATTTACATCTGGTCTGAAAACAAGGAGTACTCCATTCTCGAGACAGCACCACTACCAGGATCTGGCCGGTAATGCACTTTTCCAAATTGTTGTGGGAGTTGTAGTATTATGTAGTATCACTTGGATTGACTTAATTATTGCCGATGCCTTTTGTAGACTACAATGTTTTTTTTTCATAGAAAAAAAGTCACCGGCCACTGGCCGGTAGAATGACAGAGTTACCGGCCACAGCCGAATTCTACCAGCATTTGGCCGGTGGTCGGGTGTTAATGTCAAGCCCTGCTTAGGATCGATGCATTGCGATGCATTGTTACACCCCTACTATTTTTGTGAAAATGGCAGTGCCACTTAAAACCAGACGTCACAAGGAATCCGTAGAGACCACCCATGGTAAGCCCTTATCGGGAAAAGGCGTATAATATTGCTCTGAAATTAAGCCGTGTTTTGGCAGGCTACATTTGAAGGCTAGAGCGTAAATATAGGCATCATATCGTCGCTGGCGGAAGAAAACCTTGTAACAATTTTTTTTTTTAGATTTGTTATATAAATCAACTCAGTAGATCATCATCCATATGTGGTTTTACAAAGTTTAAACAATGGGAAAGCATTAAACCGATCATCTGTCTAAACCTCGTATCTTGTTCTGTGTTCGTTTTTTGAAAAGCTGGGTTTTTGGAGTTACAAGGTTTTCTTCCGCCAACTAGAAACTAGAGATCACAAGGAATCTGATAGACTGGTCATTCTAGCTGACCAGGAAAGGAGCTAAATATTGCACCAAAATGTAGCAATTATTTATTATTAATTGTCCAATAATGATTTGTAAAGGCAGTAATGTGTTCTTCAAATTCATGGGTCTACAGGCAGCCGCAATCCAACGTTATCTATCGGCCTTTAGGTACACCACTATTCACGTTTACGCTAGCTAGCATTATATAAAAGCTCCAAGGGAATTAGTGCGAGATACAGCCAATTTTATAATTGGAGCACACAGACAGTCGGTAGCCATTTTAATCACATCCATCTCCATACTGTCATTCTGCTGTTGTCATCCCACATTCCTTGTCTTCCCTCCCCCTCCACTGACGAGAAAATCACCCTGGGGTAAGTTCCAAGAGGAGAGATGAGTCAGTGGTGGCCGATAGAAACTTCTCTGTTCTCCATTTATATATACAAAAAAAAGAACTTCCAATTCCACTGGAGGGATTGGCTGGAGGTTGCCTTGAAAATAGTTGAAACCACTAGAAACCAAAAACAGCTGGGACAGCGGTTTCTGTCGAGGGGCTGTTCTTGGGGCTGGGTGTATCAAAGACGTGGGTGTGTAACGTGCGGAAAGGCTACCAGGTCAGGGCTGTGGTTCTGTGTATTCTATAAAAAGGACCTTATGTGGAAAGGGTTCGTCCTTCCTTGTGCATCACGGTTAGGGTTGCAAAGGGTCAGAAACATCCCAGTAAATCTCAGGAAACTTTCCGCGGTAACTATGGACTCTGTGGCGGAAAATACTGGATGGCTGAATTGAAAAACCTTCTTAAACGTCTCCTTTTGAGTTCATGCAAATGCTCTAAAATAGTTTTTCTGTACTTCTGTTAACAATAATATAAATTATTCCTGCATTTCTTATTGTGCACTAATGTCAAACCTATATCTGTTGAAACTGCCAAACGTACGTCCTTCTTTACTCTAGATCAGGGAAAATACTTGTCTGAGAATGTTTTGCAACACATCTCGCCTATCTCTTGCCATAAATGAAGACTGCACTAATATCTCAAACCAATAATAGTGCCGTAAAGGTATAATAATGCTGTCAAAACGGTGACATCTAGGCAAAAGAGCCCCGGTTGGTATTGCACTTTGTTTACTTTCTTGTTTTGGTCTTATATGTGGGTGGGAGTTTAGTAACTTAATATACTGTGAATTCCTATAGACTTCTCTCTCTCTTGGCAATGCCTGAGGTGTGGCCAGCAGTAGCAACCCCTCCCCTGTACCTACTGAAATCCAACCCACACATCAGAACAAAACAAAACGATAAAGAAAGTGTAATACCATGTTGTCATCTTTTGCCTAGAGGTCAAATATCCACTGTATGGTACATGCATAGTTAAGCTTGTCTAAGTGGGGGTAAAAGGCATTTAACATTCTGTGTTTTAAGTAATTTTAAGAAAAACGCTGATATGTATGACAGATACTTGGATAGAGATAGTGGTCTGGTCTTGTTATCAAGATGGCAGCAGGGTGAACTCTTTAGACCAGGGGTTCTCAGACTTTTTTATACCGCAACCCCATTTTATTTAGGAATTTTTTTGGCAACCCCACACTTAATGTATCGCGTAATTTCAATGTGGAAATAAGGAATATCAAAATAAAAGCATACCTTGTTGAACTTGATCTGACATGCATATTTATTCAATTTAATTACAGCACTGTTATCAATACACATTTAAAAAAACAAGGCATATTTAGCCAAAATATGTTCCCAGAACATACAAAAAAAGAAAAATAATTATTGATAAAAAAAGATTTACTTTCCAATGCGCCACTTTGGGTCGCAACCCCTAGTTTGAGAACCGCTGCTTTAGAGAGACTATGCAGCATCCCATCTAATGGGAGTTCATTGGACGACCCTCTACATACTCAGTGCATTCTCCCATCACTCCCAATACAATATATAATTTGTTGTATCGCCACATAATGTATATTTAACAATGGGTGCAGTTCCCATCTCTTTCTGTATTGTGGTCACTGTGGCAGCAGAGTGGTCTAAAGCGCTGGGTCCAGGTGTCTGCTGCTGCTGGAGGGAGGCGTGGGTGGGAATCTCACTACTGACTATTCTTTTCCCTATAATTATCCCCAAGGGGATGAATAAAGTATCTATCCACTTCTGAGTAGGGTTGGCTACTGTTCACATTTGAACCGATACCGGTACCCAATGTTACCTTTTTTCTGTACTTTAGTCTCTAAAAACCTCAGTTGTAAAAAAAAAAAAATCCAAACTTCAAATTATTTATTTAGAAAGATTTGTTAATATATATGCTCGCTCCAATATTATATATATAATATTGGAGCGAGCGTTGTCTGCATCTAGCTTTGTAAAGTGTAACCAGTTTTGTAAAGTTGCCCCCGACTGCTTTGTTGTTGTTGTTGAATCAAGTAAAATCCTAGGTAAGCGTGTATTGTGTGCGTGAACGTTGACGTGAACGTGCGGCACACTTCATAGGTTTCGTTTCGCGGTGAACGAAGCGTTGACGTCATCGTTTTTTTCAGTACCGAAATGTGGCACCGGTGGATCTCACGTGAATCGGTACTCTGTAGTACCGACGCGATTCGGTCGGTACCCTTAAAAGAACCGGATTTGGTACCCAGCCAGCCCTACTTCTGAGATGGCTGAATAACTCTCAAAATAAACCCTTATTATTACACTGGAGCATCAGAATCGTAATGCTCGGAACACCTTCTCCTTGCCAGAGGACTGTCCAGTATTTCCCCCCTTGAGTTCTACAAGATGGAAAGGATGAGCCATATTCTGTCAAAACCCAACACATCTCCTATTGGTGTGAGCGGAACCTACACCTCCAGTCTCAGAATTAGAATCAGAAAGGTCTTTATTTGCCAAGTAGTTTTCACATACAAGGAATTTGCTTTGGACGTTATCGGTGCAACATTAGCGGACAGACAGATAATACAATAAAGAGGTGGAGTAAGATAAAATGAAATATGAGCCAAGTTAAGCACAATAGAATATTATAATTACGAAATAGAATATAGGCCAGGGGCTTTACAACTGTAAATAAGAGGTTGAATAACATTATATGGGATATATAAACCAAATTAAATATAGCACACTAGAATATAGTAAAATTTTAAGTAAATTAAATAGGAATAGGCCAGGGCTGTACAACTGGGCAGATGTGGTCAATTATATACACTAATTAGAATGAGGTAACGATACAGTGGGCTCTCCTAATGGCGTGCAGGTGTCCACATCCTTATGACACCCTGTGACCCCATTACAGGAAATTATAGCGAATCAAAGGGTCTTGCCTCATAAGCGTCTCTGGCCAAACTCCAACGTCACTAAAGAGGTCAGTTGATCATAATGTAGACTTTTTTTTTTTTTTTTTTTTTTTTTTTAAAACAGGATTTGTTCTAATTCACTGTGGGCCAATTTATGTTGAGCATTGCACTAATCCATTAGGTTAGTAGGGCAAATAGGACTTGGTAGTATACTATTTACACAGTGTGCCTACTATGTTTCTTGCTTTCTTTCGGTCTCTCTCTCTCTCTCTCTCTCTCTCTCTCTCTTGGGTCAGGGTGTTTGAAGTAATTTGAGGTCTCTTGGCATAACAGAGGCTTGATAGAAATGGAGATAATGTGCATATGATCTCTGCCACCGCCACACTGATGCCGGAATCACATTCCCAGCGTTTTGATTCACATCATCATCATCATCATCATCACCACTACCGATATACTAATCTTTCATGACGCAGGCTGATCACAGCACAAGCTGATCACCTGCAGCTGTGATGCATCTGGCAACTGATGGAGGAAACGCAAGCACCTATGCACGTTAGGGGTGTAAATATTTGATAAATAAATATTTGACCCTTCAACGATTCAATGCATCATGAAATCTCTTCATTTGACCACGATGCGATTGACCATGATGCGATGCGACATTTCCTATCAGTTAATTGATTCCCCAAAAATAAATGTATACACAAATGTGGCTGGGGGAACTGATTCACTCAGCATGAATGGACTATATGTCAATAAAAAAGTCGATTTTTTTTTTTTAAATAAAGTAAATATATATATTATAATTCTATCGATGCAGTTGAATCGTCACCTTAGGATCGTTGCATTGCATTGTTACACCCCTAATGCACGCACAATTTGATGTGTGAAATGAATGAACTCGCACAGCACAGTGAAAGAGCACCTAGAGGATAATTCTCTTTATTTTCATGTGTTTTCCATATTTTTTTTTTATATCATGTTTTAAGCAGTGCCCCATGACACCCAGACAAATGTAAATGTGCTTGGTAAATATACATGTAAATGTGCTCCCGATCCTGACTCACAGCGCCGCTGTAGCTGGTGATGAATGAGAGCACTCTGCTGAGTTGACGCATAACGTCCCGGCTATTAGGCAACATATTTAGTTGACACTGCTGGCAGGAGTTTGCATCATAATTATACCTTATTGAGGGGGTTGTTTTCCTGTGAGCCGAGCCAGGTTTTTTTTTTAACTGGAGGGCCACCACCTCTGTTGTAAGGGAGAGACCTTTGCTCTGAGCATGCATCCGTTTCTTTACTTGCTTGTTTGGTTTTCAATGGAGGATGAGGAGTCCATTTCCCTTGGTATTTTTCTTTATTGAGACTGTAGGAAGGCTGAGAGGGAGACACGGGAGAGAAGGTTCTTTATTGAGACAGTAGGAAGGCTGAGAGGGAGACACAGGAGAGAAGGTTCTTTATTGAGACAGTAGGAAGGCTGAGAGGGAGACACGGGAGAGAAGGTTCTTTATTGAGACTGTAGGAAGGCTGAGAGGGAGACACAGGAGAGAAGGTTCTTTATTGAGACAGTAGGAAGGCTGAGAGGGAGGCAGAGGAGAGAAGGTTCTTTATTGAGACAGGAAGGCTGAGCGGGAGACACAGGAGATGAGGTTCTTTATTGAGACAGTAGGAAGGCTGAGAGGGAGACACAGGAGAGAAGGTTCTTTATTGAGACAGGCTGAGAGGGAGACACAGGAGAGAAGGTTCTTTATTGAGACAGCAGGAAGGCTGAGAGGGAGGCAGAGGAGAGACTGTTCTTTATTGAGACAGTAGGAAGGCTGAGAGGGAGGCAGAGGAGAGAAGGTTATTTATTGAGACGGTAGGAAGGCTGAGAGGGAGACGGAGGAGAGAAGGTTCTTTATTGAGACAGTAGGAAGGCTGAGAGGGAGACAGAGTAGAGGAGACACCACTACACCATCTCTTGGTACTGATGGGTGAATAATTGTTGAAAGGGAGGGAGGGAGTAGTTGCACATGAATTTGAACAAATAACGATAATGTTTTTGCTGGAACCAGATTCTTGGAAAAAGTTAGCTCCCTTTTTGAAAGATCAACTTCGGATCAGTTAGCTAATAGTTTCCTCTGGAGTGAAGTGGGGGGGGGGGGCTCAAAAGGGAACCGCTCCCGCCTACCTCCGGTCAATGGTCTCTAACTACACACCCTCAAGACCCCTACGCTCACATCTTCTGGCCGCCTCAGACCTACTCCTACCCAAGCCCCGGGAGGGTCATCAAAGAGATGCCGCCTATTCGCAGTCCTTGCCCCACAATGGTGGAATGAACTACCCACCCCAGTCAGGACAGCCGAAATCCGTCCAATCTTCCGCCGTCGACTTAAGACGCACTTCTTCAACCATTATCTGAAATAATAATAAACATTTAAAAAAAAAGAAAAAAACTCTAACCCTAACTAACCTTACTGTCATGCACCTGTCCTAATAAACGAACCTACACTGTAACACGCAACACTTTGATGAACATTGTTACTCAGCTGATAGAGTTGTACCCTTCCTGATGACTTGTCGTACAGAACTTGTAAGTCTCTTTGGATAAAAGCATCAGCTAAATGTAAATGTGATTGAACGTTTTATTAACAGATTGCAGAATGGGTACAATACAGAGAAATACTTTTGTCTTGTTTACATCAGGGTCCCCCATTTTCAATTCATAATGAATTGTAAGTAAGGGTGCAACTTGCTCCGTGCAATCCATTCTTTGTGGATCTAGCCCAGGTCTTATGTGTTGGCAGGGCGGGGCCTGAGATGAGGTCAATTTGATATTATGTAGCTAAATATTCACTCTGTGTCCAATTAGCCAATTCAACTAAATAAAGCCGATACAAAAAAGGCTACTCGAAAATCAAAGTAGTTGAAAATCCTTTTTTTTATATTTATTCTCTTTACAGTGGATACGAAATAACTGTGGCAACAGTGAAAAGCCCCTTTTAATCAGGGCTAAGGAATGGGATATGGCCTCTGTGGGTTATACAGCTGTAGCTGCCAGCGCTCTGCCCAGCCGTGCCCAGCCATCTGCCAGCTGTGTGTGGTCCCCCTGGGGATTCGCACCGCGGCACGCTTTGGCCCCAGAGCACAGAGGGAGTTGTCCTGCGGCACCGCAGAGGTGACGTGTAATTAAAATATGTCCTCAGGTGAATCACACGTCCAATTATACACGGAAAGGTGACGTGGCCAAGGCTCACGCTCTCTACTAGCGGCTCGCCACAAACCGTCCGGGGGGAGAGGAAGCGCCAGTCTGCAGGAATTCACCCCAGTAGATCCACTCCCTCCCAGATTTAAAAAATAAATAAATAATAATTATACCAAAATAGATTAGGTCAAAGGTTTTTAATGGAGATCTTCAGCTCAGCATGTAGGGTGTTCTGCTGGAGGGCTGTGGAACCTTTATTAAACACATTCATGGGTTTTCTTGATTACCGTAGAGATTACGGTATTATACAATGCATTTTTGATGTTTTTATTACACATTTTTTGCTTTGTTATACAATTGCCATGGTGCTACTTCATCCAAAATAGTCTATTCCCAGCGAATTGCCGTCACCTTTTAACATAATCCATGAAGTAAAGAAAATAATAATAATACAAATATATATTATATATAATAAATATATATATATATATAGATAATATGGGTCCAGGATGGTATACTTTAAAATCCAGTGTAAGCCTTCCCTCCCAACCCTAGACTGAGCAGCATGTGTCAAGAATGCGCCGTCTCATCATGTCATTTGTTTTGCAACATACAGGAACTAGATAAGGGAGGTGATGTATTATGCAACACGGCTGAACCCCCGCCCCCCTCCGACTCTCAACCAATGGGCTGACACGACACACATGGCTACGTTTTCACGATGTGACCCTACTTCCTTTTGTTTTTCTGTCTTGAGTGGTTGAGAGCTGTTTTTTTAGACTTGAGTGTTCGTTAGGAAACGGAATCGTGGTCGGGAGTCGTCAGGGTTTGCTCGGGGGAATAGACGTTCTCTAGTGGTTTGAAAACTGCTCTCTGGTGGTCAGTGACGAGGGCCTTATTGGCCATGCGGCGACTGAGTCACTGTTGTAACATGAGCATAATTGAGTACATTTAGTAAATGTAATATAGCCTAGGTTGGGGTGACCAAACGTCCTCTTTTGCCCGGACATGTCCTCTTTTCACGCCCTGTCCGGGGCGTCCGGGGGGGGTTTATAAATTCATCGAAATGTCCGGGGTTTCATTGTTTTTCAGTTTCACGGCCCTTTGCGAGCATCTGAAGGCTCGGGGCTGCATTTTTTGCCGAACATATAAATTACCGAATTAAAGCGATATTTGTTGCCGTTCGAATGCCATCTGAATCGCCTAAATCCGTGCCTCGGTTCTCGAGTTACATGCCGATATGTCAGGCGTGCAACTTTTTACATGGCGCGCCAGATTATCCAACCGGACTCCCGGAGAAGCATGCAGCTGCAGAGCCGCAGAGCCAGCGGCGCTCTCTGGGCCGCACGCTGACGGCCGCGCTGTGAGGCAATAGTATCCAGCTGCAGGACGACAGCACCAACACTCTCGGGATCGCAACACTTTAAGGACCCACACTTTAAGGACCCTCGCTTCCATTGGCTGATTTGGGTCACGTGACCGTCCCACCCAATGGCTGAATTGGAGTATTGCACTGCGGGATTGATTGATTGAAAACTTTATTAACAGATTGCAGAATGGGTACAGTACAGCTCAATACACACAATTGTTAAGGGGATGCAGACCAGAGAAAGACCTCAAAGCAGTACTGTTACATTTGTGACATACAGTAAATATATACAAGGGGGAGGGAACTGTACATTTATGATGAATTGAAAATGGGGGACCCTGATGTAAACAAGACTTGCGAGATTTTGCGCGCTGCGTGGGAGCAAATTCGAGACACATATTCGGTTGCAAAAAGGTGTCCCACGGTCTCCTCTATAGTAGGGGTGGGAATCACTCGTTTCATCACGATACGATACGATATTTTCCGATATCACAAAGTCTGCCACGATACGATACGATTCGATTCAGGTGCCTGCGATCGATATCAGACGATATTATATGCCCATTTAACACAATCGGTAACATTTAAATCAACAAAAAAAAGGCAATGGAAATATCATTTGACATTTTTATTTTTGAGCTCTTCCAGACATGTAAATGAAAAACAATCTCTTGTTTTTAATACAAATAGACCTCCTGTTCACTGTTTTTGGTTCGTTTTTCTTTTTTTTTCTCTTAATATCCTATTCACTGTCAAAGCTGTATTTTGGCTGGAAAAGGCATATTGGGAGTCCGAAGGTGCAGTACCGGCCAGATCCTGGTAGTGGGGCTATCTCGAGAATGCAGTAACCCCCCTCCTTCCCAGTCCCTAGTGCTGCTGTTCTCTCTATATGGCTCTGATCAGCTTAGCTTAGTTAGCTTACGCTAACGCAACGTTAATTTTGGTATTTAACGCGACGTGGGCATAAAGGAATGGCGAGGATGCAAAGCATGTTAGATGCATTTGACCCGTTGTGGGGAAAAAAACAACAGGCACTTATTTCAGGTCGCAAAATAGGCGGACTCTGAAGCAATGCTGTCTAACGTTAACACACGCTGCTACTGAGCTACTGTTGTGGCGGCCGGGCGGATATGCATTGCTCACCAGGGGATTTTCAAAATAAGAGTATCGCAATATGAATCGATCTTTTTACGTTGCATCGATCCTATTTGATCATTGATAATAGATTGATATATCGATCTGGATCGATGTATCGTCCCACCCCTACTCTATAGCCGTGAATATTTTCACGCGGATCGGAATCACGGCGCGCCCGTGGCACACTTTACCGTTTCGGCGAGTTTATTCCACGCTATGTCCTCTTTTTTTGGAAATCAAAATATGGTCACCCTAGCCTAGGTTATGGGAATTTTCATTAACCTACATAGGGCTGTACCGAATGTCATTTTTTAACATTCAAATTGAAGTAATTCAAATTGAAGTATTCGAACGAAGCTTTGAATGTCTGTCGTCATATTTGATGACTTAATCAATTTTTTTTTTTATATATGCTCAAACTAAATCCTCAATTTGAATGAAGTGATGAATCTGATTTAGTTTTTTTATTTTATTAAATCAACTTTCTTTAATGAATATAACTCATCAGTTTCGTCAACATAAATAATCCAATAAGGGCACGGTTGGTACGAAAGTGATGGTGACGTCTTATAGTATAATATTATAATATTAGTGTAGCCTAATCTTTATCTGCAAATGTGAAGAAAAACCCCATTGGTTTAAACAGAATGAATGGACATAAAAAAAGATATAAAAAATTTGAATGTTTTTTAGAATTCGAATGTCGACATTATGATCGAAGCTTCGAAGCATTCGGTACAGCCCTACCTACTTACAAGTATGGCCATAATTCTCATGGTTCATCGACCCCAAGACATCGTCATTTCGAATTAGGCTGCATATTGTCTATGATGGAGATATTTCATTAAGGGCACGCCCACATTACTGGTTACACACAGATGGACATGATGAGGAAGTTGAGCAGATGAATAATAGATGTTCTGGCTGGATGCCAAGTGTGTCTTTCTTTTTTTTTCTCACACGCATACACATTCGCTCGCTCGCACGCACGCGAGTCCCTCCTGACCGGACTCACGATTGGAGATGTCCTGGGTAAAACGAGAGCGGTTACCATGGCACTATGACGAGAGAGAGCGAGAGAGAGACACACACACACCGAGACACACATACACACACACACAGGGAGACACACACACACGGAGAGAGAGAGACACACACACAGACACACACAGAGAGAGAGAGAGAGGGAGGGACACACACCGAGAGAGAGAGACACACACACACACACACACACAGAGAGAGAGAGAGAGACACACCGAGAGAGAGACACACACCGAGAGAGAGACACACACACAGAGAGAGAGAGACACACAGAGAGAGAGAGACACACACACACACTGAGAGCCACACACATGGAGAGAGAGAGACACACACACAGAGACACACACACACACAGAGAGAGACACACACACACAGAGAGAGAGAGACTCTCCTCATTGCAGTATTGTCATGTCGGTCGACTCCATCCCACCGTTGTAATTAGCTGCATGAAGTCTTTCTATCTCACTTCACAGCATCGCCGATGGTTATCTTATTTGATCGTTACGGAGTATCACGTCCCCAAGTTCCTTCAAAGCTCGCAGGACAGGAGATGATCTGTGTTCTCGACACAATATGTCTTGTTTACTGAAATGGAATTTCAAAGTCACATTCTACTTCTTACACAATCGCTCATGTGCCTACGTGCTCCTCCCCCATGAGCCCCGTAATAAACACAACATGAATTCACAGGACGGCAATCAGAAGCGACTGCCTCGACACAGTGAATCGCCTCCTCTGTTCTTGCTATTTCGGGGCGGTGACTGCGTGTGGAATGCTCACAGCTGGCTTAGACTGCGCTATTGCACTGATGTGTCGATAAAGCCTCCGCCTCACTCCGACCAAACCATCACCTCACGCCCGAGGTCAACATGAAGTGTCTACTACTCACTCACTCACTCACTCACATAAACATGCACAGTTGCACACAAACAATAACATATGCACAGTTGCACACAAACATACATACATAAACATGCACAGTTGCACACAACCATATACATTATATATATATGCATGACAACAGGCGGCACGGTGCTGTAGTGGTTAACACTGTCGCCTCACAGCTAGAAGGTCCAGGGTTCGATTCCCGCTTGGGCACCAGGTTTCCGCGTTGCCAGGTACTCAGGTGGGGTATCTCCCGGGCCTTTCTGTGTGGAGTTTGCATGTTCTCCCTGTGCTCAAAGAGCCCCCCCCCCCCCCCCCGATAAGATAAATCCAGTGGAAAAACATGCACAACAGATCGCTGACGCTGTCGCGTCCCTGACGAAGACTGACAGGAGCACTTGGATTGGTCCCCGGGGTGCGGCCCCACGCCGCAGCCCCTATCTGCTCCCGGCTACCCTTGGGGGGAAGGACAACGGGATCATGGGTCAAGTGCAGAGAGGCATTTCATCGGCGACCCAATGCATGTGTGTGTGTTCCTGACTGTGTGTCGCCCATCTCGCATGCGTGTGTTAAACTGCATGACAAATAAAGACTAGGGCTGTCAGTTTATTGCGTTAATTAGATTAATTAATTATCACGTTATGAAAATTAACTCTAAATGAATAAACATTTTTATTTAATTTTAAATATTTTGTATTCTCATTCATTACATAAGGACGTAGAATACACATTTACAGACTTTTTTTTTTAATATGGTCCATTTGTATGTTCTTGGTATCTGATTCTAGGGACATCTATGGATCTCAGGGAATGTATTCCCAGTGTCAGAAATACTGTCTGTTACTAGGCTTGAGCAAATTGTAATGAACCAAATGAGTATGAATATTAATATAAAAAAAAATGTATCTTTGACTGTGAATAACGCCATGCTAAAATTGACCAGACCTGAAAAATCTAAGCAAATTAATAAATGGAAGATTATTAAACTGAAGGTTTTGTAGATACAGTACTGAATTCTGCCATCCGGACACATGCTATTTGAAATATGATTATAGAATATCAGGCCTAAAATGGTTATGCGATTAAAATGCGATTAATTAGATTAATTAATTACAAATCCTGTAATTAATTAGATACATTTTTGTAATCTCCTGACAGCACTAATAAATACTTCTTCTTCTTCTTCATATATACACACTGACACACACAACACACTGTGTTCTCAATCCCTTCCTTGCCTGGAGTGCTCACGGCCGAGTCCCGTGGTTGCAGGAAGGGTCATTTCGCTACATTACATTAAGTAATACTATTGTGAGTGCCGATGAAGAGAGCGCGAGGGAGAGATCTTGCTGCAGGGATGGGTGTGTGAGTCAGTGTGTGTGTGTGTTTTCAACCGTTTAGCACCAGAGCGCTGCTCTCTGGGTCAGAGAAGTCAATAAGAGAATCAGAAATCGGGAGTCTGCTGAGTGCTGACCCTACACGGCTCCTTCTTGTCTGTCTCCAGTGTTCTATTAGATCTTTCAAAGTGTCTCACGACGATGGGGTGAAATCCCAGGCCCATATGCTGACTGTCTATTGTGTTTGTAATAAGCAAATTAAAGACTTTTATTATGGGTGTTGGCAGCTTGATGAAGATCAAGACCTAAAGGGTCCGACGTTGACTGCGACCGACTAATCCATAGTTTACACTTGTCAAGAGACGTTCAGTATTGGCATTAATAAATGGGATGTCATGCTAATATGTCATGTTCTACAGTAGGACTTACTACTATGATACCCAATAAAACAAGTAATTCTAATAATAGAAGCCTACTTTGCTGGAACGATTAATTTTGCATGTATATACAGTACATGTGTGTGTGTGCACTCACTAAGCCTTTCTCCACACATATTTATTTCTGGAGCATTTATTTATCATACTTGTGCTGTGTAATAACCATACATTTTCATCTAATCTCAGATCAGTCGCAAATCGCTTCCTGTTGAATGGATCGATTGAGTGCAATGCCCAACCTCTGCTTTTCGCCCTTTTCCCTCGTCTTGACAGCCTATTTTTCCGGTTCCAGCTGAGCACCGACTTTTCACGTTCCGAATCAATTATTTTTCCGGTGTGAACACGCCGGCCGGTTCAAGGCCTAAAAGAGAAGCTGGCTATTCTCGGTCCTCGCTCCACAATGGTGGAACGAACTTTCCACCACAGCCAAAAAACCTGCCCAATTTCCGTCAACTAAAAACACACTTCTTCGATCAATATCTGAAATGAAAAAAATATATAATAATAACCTTTGTACTGTCTTTTACTATTATGCATCTCTACCATGTCTATAGTATGACCTACTATGCTAATATGCACTCGAGTCTGGTCGACACTGTTTGACGAACAATATAACTGACCCATACCTGCCAGAGTTGTGCCCTTCCTGCTGACTTGTTGTACTGCACTTGTAAGTCGCTTTGGATAAAAGCGTCGGCTAAATGACTAAATGTAATGTAATCGGCTCCTAATTGTCCCTTCTTCCTCTTTGCTTGCCCCCCCCCCCCCCTCCAGGTGCTGGCGAGTCGGGAAAGAGTACGATTGTCAAGCAGATGAAGTGAGTTAATTTCACTGCCACCACATTGATCAAAATGCAATGGACACAAGTCAGGAAGTCAATAAATCTGTCCGGCTATGAGTGTGTAAGTACAGTATGAAAGATAAAAGCAACAGTTGTGATTGGAGGTTTGAGAAAAAGGGGGCGGTTTTGAGGATGGGTCCATTACACATTTACTTTGTCGGACGCGCACGTCGGTCGACAGTGCACAACATCTACAAAAACGATGTCAGTGGAGCATTCAAGCACCGGTTGTTTTCTCACTCGTCACCTTCTCATTCATGACACTGATACTTGAGAAAATGATAGTCCTCGGTAATGATACACAGATGATTAAGAAAACGATAGTCCTCAGTAATGATAGACACAGATACCTGAGAAAACGATAGTACTCACTCATGATAAACACAGATACCTGAGAAAACGATAGTCCTCACTCAGGATAAACACAAGTACAGATATTCTATTTTAGACGGATATCCCATCCCTACTATATACAAAAGGATGCATGCTTATTCTTTGCATGGTGATGCCACTGGCCACGTTGGTGCATTTGTATTCTTAGGGTAGATTTAATTAATTACATTTTAATTTAATAAAATTTTAGTAAAATGTTTAGTTCAGGGCAAGATGATTATAAACCAAGAGAAAACGAGTGCTCACCCCCCCCCCCCCCCCCCCCTCTGTAGGATCATCCACGAGGCAGGCTACTCGGAGGAGGAGTGTAAGCAGTACAAGGCTGTGGTCTACAGCAACACCATCCAGTCCATCATCGCCATCATCCGAGCCATGGGCCGCCTCAAGATCGACTTCGGAGACGCCACGCGAGCAGTGAGTAGGCCCGTCCCGACTAAGGATTTGTATAGTCTACTTTGATTGGCCAAAATGTGCAGATAGTCGACTATAAAATAAAAAAATTATTATATATATATATTTTGAACATTCAATTTGGGCTGTGGGCGGGGCTTAATGTCTGAAGGAGTCGACTGAAGGCTTCTCTGCGAAAGCATGTAATTGGTCCACTGATGGATACATCTTGAAATTTTGTCTAGTGTGTTAATTTCAGTGCCTCTGTGCCCGTTTTCTTAGGTAGTTAGCCTCGCTGGTATGCACACCATTAGCGTCAGCCACGCCTCTAGACCTTGTTGCTTTTGGAAAGAATGATATAAATATATATATATATTATCCTTTTTATTTTTTTTATTTTTTTTGTGTGCATTCGACTAAGAGGTTGGCAGTCGGCTACGGCTCCTTACGATCGATTAATCCACTATTCGACTATTCAGGGTTGTCTAGTAGTGAGTGGCCGTCAGGGCGATGGAACTCGATGCTGGAGCTCAGCAATGCATCCATATTCATCGCTGTTGCCGCGTCGTTGGGTTTTCTTTTGATATCGCAAATTTGTGATGCGCGATTTTGTTGTTTGCATTATTAATTATTAATGATATTTTTACCGCATATATATATACCATACATATCTGTCTGAATTTACCTGCACATAATCCTCCTATATACCTACTTATACACCTGCATATATCCCATATAACTCTGTATGATAGTATGTACAATAATGCTGTATATACTGTATATATATTTATTCTTGCCATGTATATATATACAATCCTTTTACATATCTGTATGTGTATTACTGTAAATATTGGTATTACAACTCTGTAATCTGATTAGCACTACACCTAGTAGTACTAGTTTATATATTTGTATACCCAGTTTAATCATTGTACTATTGCACTTTACTGTTACATTTGCACTCTGGTTGGATGCCAAACTTATGACATTACATTTCTATCTAATATAATCTAATGCAGAAGAAGATATCCAGTAATATTCCTCATGAATAGCGATTTCTGATTTGTTTGGGAATGCTAATTAAAAAAAATCGTACTTGTTGCCAAGAATCAGTGGGAAACACTGTTGACAGCTTGGTTCCATATTAATGACTGACGGTGGCGCTGATCCAACTCTCTCTCAGGATGACGCCCGGCAGCTGTTTGTCCTGGCGGGGTCGGCCGAGGAGGGCTTCATGACGGCAGAGCTGGCCGGAGTCATCAAACGACTGTGGAAGGATGGGGGCGTCAAGGTCTGCTTCACCCGCTCCAGGGAGTACCAGCTCAACGACTCTGCAGCCTAGTGGGTGACTCACACACACAGATTACTGTTTTGGCTTCACACATATATACTGTACACACGGTGACATACAGACGCATGCAAAAACAGGCAACCGTCTTAGGACTCTACAATATACTGTAGTTAGTCTTTTAGGGCTCTACAATATACTGTAGTTAGTTTTTTAGGGCTCTACAATATACTATAGTTAGTTTTTTAGGGCTCTACAATATACTATAGTTAGTCTTTTAGGGCTCTACAATATACTGTAGTTAGTCT
Organism: Notolepis coatsorum; assembly: GCF_963971535.1. Lineage (NCBI taxonomy): Eukaryota > Metazoa > Chordata > Actinopteri > Aulopiformes > Paralepididae > Notolepis > Notolepis coatsorum. Next base: position 73,476,769 of record NC_140179.1, read on the forward strand.
TTTAGGGCTCTACAATATACTGTAGTTAGTCTTTTAGGACTCTACAATATACTGTAGTTAGTCTTTTAGGGCTCTACAATATACTATAGTTAGTTTTTTAGGGCTCTACAATATACTGTAGTTAGTCTTTTAGGACTCTACAATATACTGTAGTTAGTCTTTTAGGACTCTACAATATACTGTAGTTAGTCTTTTAGGACTCTACAATATACTGTAGTTAGTCTTTAGGACTCTACAATATATTAGTTAGTCTTTTAGGGCTCTACAATATACTGTAGTTAGTCTTTTAGGGCTCTACAATATACTGTAGTTAGTCTTTAGGACTCTACAATATACTGTAGTTAGTCTTTAGGACTCTACAATATATTAGTTAGTCTTTTAGGACTCTACAATATACTGTAGTTAGTCTTTAGGACTCTACAGTATACTGTAGTTAGTCTTTTAGGGCTCTACAATATACTGTAGTTAGTCTTTAGGACTCTACAATATATTAGTTAGTCTTTTAGGACTCTACAATATACTGTAGTTCGTCTTTAGGACTCTACAATATACTGTAGTTCGTCTTTAGGACTCTACAATATATTAGTTAGTCTTTTAGGACTCTACAATATACTGTAGTTAGTCTTTTAGGGCTCTACAATATACTGTAGTTAGTCTTTAGGACTCTACAATATACTGTAGTTCGTCTTTAGGACTCTACAATATACTGTAGTTAGTCTTTATGACTCTACAATATACTGTAGTTAGTCTTTAGGACTCTACAATATATTAGTTAGTCTTTTAGAACTCTACAATATACTGTAGTTAGTCTTTAGGACTCTACAATATACTGTAGTTAGTCTTTAGGACTCTACAATATACTGTAGTTAGTCTTTAGGACTCTACACTATACTGTAGTTAGTCTTTTAGGGCTCTACAATATACTGTAGTTAGTCTTTAGGACTCTACAATATACTGTAGTTCGTCTTTAGGACTCTACAATATACTGTAGTTAGTCTTTTAGGGCTCTACAATATACTGTAGTGAGTCATTGACACACAAAGACCTCATTCTGGAAAGAAAAACAATATTTCCTAGACTGCAGCAGTCTAAGACAGACAGACAGACAGACAGACAGACAGACAGACGTCAATAACCCCTATTGAATAGAGTTGTGTCAGAATAATTGAAAGCATGGTATTTAATATCTTGAATCAACATTTGTGCACGTTACCATTTTTCAATAATGTATGTGTAGAATGATTAGAGTTTTATGTACGGTTGTAGATTAAAAAGGCAGGAGTACAATGATACACACACATTTCTTTAGCCATTTCTAAATAAAAATGTAAATACAAATATAGCTGCCAGCAACCTATACAAGGGTGAAAGAAGACAAATCACTTTGGTGTATTGATGTTATGGTTTGTGAACTGGAAATGTCCACACACTTTTTGTTTGTTCACAGCACCCATGTTTTTCAACCGATTCAGCTGGGTTGGACAAAAACACATAATAATAATAATAATAATAATAATAATAATAATAATAATAATAATAATAATAATAATAATAATAATAATAATAATAATAATAATAATAATAATAATAATAATAATAATAATAATAATAATAATATGCCGCAAGTTTGGTTCAAATTGGTGCCGATGTGATCAGGCTTGATGGTTCTGGATTCAGGGAGCCAGCACCTTCCCTTTGGTCAACTGGGTTTCCATCAGGGGTGCGTTGGTCATGGCACGCCGTTCCACCGGGTCTGTGAGCAGCAGCGCGCACATACACGGATGTGCACGCGCGTGCACACAAGAATGCGCTGCACTCGACTGATGCACCAACTCGCCAAGTTCCCACCTGGCTACTTTGCATAACAGTAGCTCAGGTCGTCGGGTGTGTTCAAATACGTCCTCGGATACATTCACACACAACTTGTGACTGCAATGTGTTACATTCCATTCCTAGAGGCAATTAGGCTGGTCTTTATTCTGTGCGCACGCGAGGGAACATTTATGCACGGGAGCGCGCGCACGTGCCATCATTAAAACACAGTGCAACCAGGTATGAAATCACCAACGCACCACTGGTTTCCATAGTAGTTCTTTTTTTCATCTCTTTGTCCTGCAAACGGCGGATTGTGTGTCAGGCGCGTGTGTGTTTGGATACCGGTAATTACAATTAATGGTAACAGATGGTCTCTGTATTTGTTATCTATTGTAGGCGTGTTGGAGAGAGTGAACCACTATGTCACAGTCCCAGACACACGCCTTGTCACACAGCCTTGTTTAGCACACTGACGGTTAACATACGCCTGGCGTCTGAACTTTGAGTTTTAGACTGTCAATATTTGCACTCTTGTGCCAAGTCTGTCGGCTGGAGAGAGTGTTAGTCCTTGACCTTACCTTCAGGTCTCGGAGCATTCGCTGCGTGTTTACCGGTGTGTGTGTGTGTGTGTGTGTGTGGGGGGGGGGGGGGTATATATATATGTATAATAATAATAATATATGGGATTTATAGGAAGCGCCTTTCTCAGACTCAAGGACACATTACAAGGAGAGAGAAAGCTATATAAAAGAGGGCAAAAAATATGAATATATATAATATTATAGTAACAGGAAAAATAAAACGAATAAATAGTTTTTAAAGGAAGCAAGGTGCTGTCCAATTGGACAAACAGTAACGCAAAAGAACAACCGGATCGGTAGCTTAAAAGGGAAGGGGGGAGGGGGTGGGCTACTTTTATAGATTAGATCAGGGGTTCCCAAAGTGGGGGTCGCGACCCCCAGGTGGGTCGTGAGCCGCCGCGGGGGGGGGGGGGGGGGGGGTCGCCAGATGATAGGAAAATAAAATAATTTTTTTTATGCAGTCAGGCCACTGAACTTAGAAGCAGGCCAGGCCAGTGTTTCTAGTTGCAGCAGCGCAATAATTAGATAACCTAGGTGGGGAACAACCAGGAGATCACTGCAACTCACAAGTTTGATCTCAAGTGACTACCTGGTAAAATAAAGGTTAAATAAAATAAAAATCTCTCTCTCTCTCTCTCTCTCTCTCTCTCTCTCTCTCTCTCTCTCTCTCTCTCTCTCTCTCTCTCTCTCTCTCTCTCTCTCTCTCTCTCTCTCTCTCTCTCTCTCTCTCTTTGCTCTCACACACACACAAAGGGAGCCGCATGTGATTGGTGGAGGCGGGACCCTTACAAAAACTGTTGTTGCTAATCATTGACTCATGCTAGCCTGTAATACCCCCCCCCCCCCAGAAAAATCTACTTTGCATTTGATATATTGCAAATATATGCCATCACACACACTGGCATTTAAAAGGTTAGAATTATAAAATGAATATGTGGTGTTATGATCAGGGCTGAAGTTGAATAAAAGTTTGTATTTTTTTCAATCTGACATTACAAAAAAACTGAAAATCCATCAAAATCAGTGTTGTTGCTAATCATACATATCGTTGCCTAAGTCATTTTTCAAGACTTTCGGAAAGAAGAAAAAACGAATGCCATCACAAACACTGGCATTTAAAGGCTACAAATGCCTGGTAGGGGGCAACAAAACATTTCCTGGTGGGGGACCCCCATACCCCCTGCTTAAAAAGTGGCCTGACTGGGGCTATATTTTGCACTATATTTCCTGACCAGAATGATTTCCCCAGTCCGGCCCTGGTTAAAAGCCTCCAATGCTTATTAGTGTGTGTGCGTTTGAACGTTTGCATGTTTCAACCATACATTTCCATTTATAAAAAAATAAAATAATAATAATAATATATTTTTTACCTCCTATAATAGTGGGGGTCGCGGCTCTCTGACACCGTTATTCGGCCTGAAAAGTTTGGGAACCCCTGGATTAGATCAGCTGTAAAATATAGAAAATTCTCCTTCCTCAAGTGTTTGTGTGCAGTGTATGTGTGACTGAGGTCATCACAAGGCAGCCCCTGTGTTTTGGTGAGAGAAACCCCTCGCACCCCGTTTTGCAGTTGGAAGAGAATAGGTAGAGCCCAGCAGACGTATCGTATCTGATAGGTGCAGATATTATTGATATTAACATAAGGCAGAGAAATAAGCTTGGACAGTAATTTAGAAATGGTGTCATCACAGTTTGTCCAGCTCAAATATAATTCAGTTAACGTCTTTTTATTCATATTTTTCTTGTAAGGTGTGGCTCTATATTTAAATAAATAATAATAATATATATATTTTTTAAATGTAGTGCCACGCCTTACCAAAAAATTATGAATAAAAAGACGTCAACTGAATTATATTTGAGCTGGACAAACTGTGATGACACAATTTCTAAAAAAATATATATATATAGAAATATGAAGAATCAGTATCGGAATATTAAAAAAATAAGTCTATAAATAATATTTTTTCAAGTTTTCAAGATTCAAGATTGTTTATTGTCAAGTTCAAGTTTCTTTATTAGTTGTCATACAGAAATACAGAATACTTTGTATAAAATGCTTCTTTCTGTTTTGCTCCTGAGAGTGTGCTAGATAAAATAAAAATATAGTATAATATAAGTATAAAATAGAAAGTAAAGTATGTAAACAAGTGTAAACAAAACTAACATTTTCAATATACATATATACAGTATATACAATGCAGTAGAGAAGGTAACTGAGTTACAACGATATACAATAGCTTAGCTTGTGGTGTGACCTTGTGGTGGTGAGGTGCAATGAGGTATGAGATGATGTGCACATCTCTTACCAATAATATAAAGTGTGTTAAGTGTCTAAAGTGGGTACAGTGAGTTGTTTATTTAAAGTGAGTGTGTACGTGTGGATGTGTGTGCTGTGGGTGTATTTGATGGTTTGTTACATAGTGTTATTGTTCATTGAGCATCCTGATGGCCTGGGGATAGAAGCTCCTTCATGTGCACAGTTAAACAGACAATGGAAATCTTACTTTGCTAGTCCGCCCTTCACACAAAATCACACAATACTTAATAATAATAATAATAATAATAATAATAATAATAATAATAATAATAATAATAATAATAATAATAATAATAATAATAATAATAATAATAATAATAATTACAATTTAAATACAAGCAAGTGCTTAAATATAATATATACAAGGCACGGTGAGTAACATTGCACGTTCCGATTCAGTGTTTTACAATATAAACTGGAGGTAACAATGGGTCACAGCAGCAGTTTTGTGTACATTTTTAGAAAGCTCATCTCCCAGAAGACGAGAGGGCTGTTAAGAGTGAGACAGAGATTACCACACGTTCACTCTTTATTTGTACGTCCATGTGCTTTACGAGCAGCATAGAGTCATATAAGGGGCTCTAATCTTGTTCCGGACGCTACAGAATGTGACCACTTCTGCTTTATGTGCGACACGGCTAACTGTGAATGAATGCAGTCGGAACAACACGTATAGTAGCACAAGTGTATCTGCATGGATCTCACTTCACATTTTAGCCTCATGTTGTTATTGATTTGTTTTTTTTAACCTGTATTACAGGCGGGCGGGGATCAGAATTAAATATTAAATTAAATAAAACAACTGAAGGAAAAGACGAGGAGCCAGATATCTGGATGCTATAATCGCAGCAACTCCAGGGAAAATTAATTGGAGGTTTTTAAAGAAATTGGATTGGATTTGATTTGATCAGTCAACATCCTGGAGTTGGCCGCCGTTTATACACTTGACCTTGACACATTCCCTCCCTCGCTATCTCCCTCTCTCCCTTGCTCCCCATCTCTCTCCTTTCCTCTTTCTCTTTGTTCTCTGTTTACCTCTCTTTCTCTCTCTCTCTCTCTAGCTATTTGAATGACCTGGACAGGATATCCCAGGCTACCTACATCCCAACACAGCAGGATGTCCTGAGGACCAGAGTGAAGACCACGGGCATCGTGGAGACACACTTCACGTTCAAGGACCTGCACTTCAAGTGAGAATTCACCCACGTTAACCACAGGGCTAACGACAGAGTGTCTAAATGAACTCTCCTTCCTGTCGCTGACTCATGCGCCGCAGATAAAAAAAAAACCCTGAGCGCATGACCAGCTGTAAAAGCGGTGTGACATAGAGCTGTGCGCATCAGCGATGAAATCACTGGTGACTCATATACCCAGCTCTGGCCTTCCATTGGCTGATGCAGACAGGAAGTGGAAGGAGTTGAGCCACAGCCCTGTACCTTTTTTCTGTCCCGTTTCCTTTTACAAGCTGTCACTGTGGAAGTCAAAACTCCAAATGACTCTTGTGCAGGGGTGTAAAGTACTTGAGTAATTGTACTTTGTTACAATAATTAAGTACTGTTTTTGGGGATTTGTACTTTACTCTACTATTATTAGGTTTATATACTTGTACTTTTACTCAATTACATTTCAGAGAAAAAAACATACTTTTTACTCCTTACATTTAAAATGCAGACCTACAAAGTACAAATCTCGCAGGTCCAACCATTTTAATTTGTATATTTGTTTCTCTGGCCGAACTAACGTTAACGTTATTAATCCTGCGGCCGAACTTTATTTAAAAACAGCCAATCAAATCCCCAACTATGGAAAATGAACCGGCCCATACCCATGCTGATTGGTCCTTGTGCAAGACTAGAAAGCGGGGGTCTTTGATTAAACACCTGCTATCAGAAGAATAGACAGTCGGAGTGACAAGCTACAGAAGATGGTCACAAACGATAGTACGAGTGATGAAGAGGACGAAACGGAACATTTCATTGCCCCGGAATAAAAAAAGGTTGTTACTTTGACCTTTTAGTACTTACTAAGTACATTTAAAAGTAGAAACTTTGACTTTTACTCAAGTGTGTTTTTAGCCAGATACTCTTGACTTTTACTTGAGTAAGACTTTGAGATGGTACCCATACTTTCATATAATTTTTAATACTTTTTACACCCCTGCTCTTTACTTGTGCAACAGTTGCCAGCTTGAAATGCAACTCAAACTGCGCAAAGTCCATCCATTGTGTGTTTAAGTGCATTCAATCCCATGGCCCTTGGCCATACATATACATTGATTAAGCGGTACAAAGCGGGCAACATGATACATACGTTTTTAGACCTGAACTAAGAAGATATACAGTCTCCCCCATCTGTTCTAGATCTGTTGTTCTCTGCTGTTACTTGGGACGGTGTCTGTGTGATTCATAGGAGTTGGCTGACCCACAACCTGCTCTCTCTACTGTGCGTTCTTTTCAACCCAGTCTTGGTTTCTCTCGTGTAAATAATGTTTGTAACCACACTAATCTATCTAATCTCAGCACACGCACATGAATCAATAACTCATCAAGAGCGACGTTGGCGCTGTCTAGAATATAGAACGTGCTCAGTGTTTTTCCCGTACGGCCGCCTGTGACCTGCGATGTCAGAGAAAACAAAAAACAGTCTTAGCGGTACATCCTCCACCAGGGGCTAATGCATATTAAGTGTGCTTTGGCACGGGCGGCTGGGTAGCGCAGTGGACTAAGCACTCGCCTACCACAGCAGAGACTCTGGGATTGAATCCAGCTGTCAGCGGTACCTCCGGCTTGTTCAGTCGTCCCTACTAACACAATTGGCAGCGGGTGGGGTGTGTGTCCTGGTCGTTGTAAACAGTGACTCCTACTGGTTGGTCGGGGCTCCTGTTCAGCAGGGAGGGGATCTGGGGGGAAATAGCGTGAACCTCCGCAAGTGCTACATTCCCCCAGTGAAACTCCTCACTGTCGGGTGAAAAGAAGCGGCTGGCTGACTCCACATGTATCGGAGGAGGCATGTGGTAGTTCTGCACCCTCCCCAGGCCGAGAGTAGGGCAATGCACGCAACGACCAGGAAGGGAATTGTCATAACAACAAAATTTGGATGAAAAAATACAGAAGGCAAAAAAAAATAGAATAAAAAGTGTGCTTTGGCACTGTGCTGCGTTCTTAACACACTGTGTGGCGTGTGCCACTCGGCTTCCTCCTACAGAATGTTCGACGTCGGAGGTCAACGGTCTGAGAGGAAGAAGTGGATCCACTGCTTCGAGGGCGTCACGGCCATCATCTTCTGCGTGGCGCTCAGCGACTATGACCTGGTGTTGGCTGAGGACGAGGAGATGGTGAGGTTATGAATGATGAAGCAATTCTACATTTAAATGCATATTAATGGCGGGTCCTCTTTTTTCCTGTGACTTGACTTTAAATTGTTTTATATGACACGTATAATAATAATAAAAAAAAATTTGAACAAATGTTTTTTATTTTCCCTTTTTTAACAAAACAAAACAAACAATAAAGTAACTGTAAAAATTATAAATGATAAATCACAGGACAATGACAGAAATAATAATAACAATAATGACAGTCCAGTAATTAAATCCAAATAAATGTAGATTAAAAGACATAAAAATAATAAATACAATACAATACATATGAGGTACCGCTCTACCTCGCTCTTTCCTTCCCCTTTCCCCCTCCACCCCCTCCTCAGGACCCCCTCTTGGACTATACATCCACTATTCCATTTAACATCAGAAATTACAAGTTCATATGCTTCCCTTTATCTTCTCCACCACAGCTAACCAGATTGCTATAATAATTAAAGAAATTATAATAATACACTTTTTGTATAGCAAAAAGCAAAAAACTGCAGCTCAAAGTGCTTCACAACAGAAAAAAGACATACAATTAGCACATTGCAGACACTGTATAAAATCACAGTTTTTCACATTAGGATCTAACATCCCAACAGGCCACCTTGTTTATGGTTTGATTCGGTTTTAAATAGACGATATTACAAGGAGTACGATAAAATAGACGGAGTAGAATAGTGCAATAGTGCAATAAAATAGTAGAATAGATAAAAATCTTTTTTTTGTACAGTGCAATAAAATAGTTCTGGATTACTGTTCAACAGTTCAAATTCGTCTTTACCTTCTCTGTTTGCTACTATCCACAGTTTAAAGCTCGACAGTCTTCCCTCCTGTTTGATACCTTTGATCATATTTGATATACATCTCTCTCTCTCTCTCTCTCTCTCTCTCTCAGAACCGAATGCACGAGAGCATGAAGCTGTTTGACAGCATCTGCAACAACAAGTGGTTCACGGACACCTCCATCATCCTCTTCCTCAACAAGAAGGACCTGTTTGAGGAGAAGATCAAGAGGAGCCCCCTCACCATCTGCTACCCAGAGTACGCCGGTAAGACCGGCCGCAGACAGACAGCCCAGTAGGGCTGCTGCACCATTCTTGCTCAAACGTGAATCACGATTTTTCTCTTAAGAATTGAGATCACGATTCTCTTATTCTTTCAATAACAACATGCATTGCACTCTTTCTTAAACAGACAACATAACATAATATCAAAGTGCTTGACTTAAACTTAAACATAACATATATGAAAGTGCTCGACTGAAACAAAAGTCTCTTGTAACATTTGCATGCTTTCGCAGAGGACAAGAAGCCTTCAGTCGACTCCTTCAGACATTAAGCCCCGCCCACAGCCCAAATGGAATGACCCCCCCCCCCCCCCCCCCCCTTCTCAGGGCCTCCATATGAGCGTATTGTAGTAGCTCCATGTGATTTAGTCTAGAATTGTATAACTGTCTATACTGTAGGTGGGGACATAACAATGGAGAGCGTGAAAAACATAAGTCACTAGTAATCTTTACCTATTCTCGCATTGGGATAAATTCCAGTGAATTAAATAATTATGACATTTGATTTATTCCTAATTTTTCCGGGGAACCCATGGAACCACCTCGGGGGTCCCACGTTGAGAACCACTGTGTTGCCAGAAAATTGAAGTGTGAAAACTATATATATATATATATGAGGTTATGAAAACCTAAATATTGTTATAGTAAAATGTGACAAAAAGATAAACAAACTACCGGTAAGTTTAAATTGTTTTGACAAACATTGTTTGTATGCAAATGCAACACTGCCAATTTCTTACAGAAAAATTATAAATCATGACACAAAATGTTCTTTCTTGCGTAATGGGAGATTCTCATTGAAATTCGTAGAAACTGTCCCCATCAAAATGTGTGGACAATTGAAACCTGTGTACTGTAGGAATCCTGTTTTGAAAGATTTATGGAAAATTGTTAAAGGAAAACTCCAACATTTTGGGAAATTAGCTTACCGTCTTCTCCAGAGAGAGACAGGAAGATAGATACCAGTCTCCTCTCTGTGCGTTGAGTAGAAAGCTATCTGGCTGCATGTTAGCCTAGCTTAGCACAATGAATGGAAGCGGACATGACTGGGTAGCCTAGGCATTGTCCAACTAACACCTCTCCCGAAGGCTACTTAGTCATGTCCGCTTCCATTCATTCAATGTTGGAGTTTTCCTTTAATCTGCAGATATTGTCCATGTGAAGGAGAAAACACATGTTGACCCGGTGTGTGAGCATATGTTCGACAGGAAAGCTTAAAAACTCACAGGCAATTGTTCTACCTTTTCTTTTATATGAATAAACAAAGAGGGGAAATCGAGATAGCAGGATGTTGTCTACCCACGTAGTTCACTCCTCTCGTCAAAGCGCAAGAATATCCATTTTCCGGGTCGCCTTTTCTCCATGCCGTGACTTCCCGTCCAACTTAAACTTCCTGCCTTTTTCTTTTTTTGATGAAATATTTGTATTTATTTTTATACACAAGACAAATACAGTAACAATAACAAGACCTCACAATACCACAATAATAATAATAACAACAATGACATTAGCAATAACAAAAATAATAAACACAGAACATAACATAAAAAAATCAACTTACGGTATACTATTACAGACACCACAAAAGTCGATTCCTCCCCCACTCCCACCCCAGGACCCCCCAGGACCAACACCGACCCCGCTCCGCCCCTAGATTGTGGCCATTACTCTCTCGGCCGCTGCGACCCACAATGCCGGCCTGTCCAACCCCAATCACTGTCTTCTTCTTCTCTTTCATCCTCTGTCCCCTCCTCTTTCATCCTCCGTCCCCTCCTCTTTCATCCTCCGTCCCCTTCTCTTTCGTCATCTGTCCCCTTCTCTTTCCTCCTTGCTCTGTCCCCAGGCTCGAACACGTACGAGGAGGCGGCGGCCTACATCCAGTGTCAGTTCGAGGATCTGAACAAGAGGAAGGACACCAAGGAGATCTATACCCACTTCACCTGCGCCACGGACACCAAGAACGTCCAGTTTGTCTTCGACGCCGTCACCGACGTCATCATCAAGAACAACCTCAAAGACTGCGGCCTCTTCTGAGACGGCGGACGCCGTCGATAGCGACGTTGACCTTTTTTTCCCTGGTAAGAACCCCCGCTATTCTCCCTCCATTGACCGACCGCTGGGCTAGGATACGCCCCCCCCCCCCACCCTCTCACCCATAGGGTTGGGTACCGTTCACATTTGAACCAATACCGGTACCTGTGAATCGATACCGGTACCCAACGGTACCTTTTTTTCTGTACTTTAGTCTCTAAAAATGTAATCTACTTACCTCAGTTGTAATAAATGAGTCCAAACTTCTAATTATTTATTATCATTATTATTTATTTAGAACAATTTGTTAATATATATATATATATAATATTGCAGCGAGCGTTGTCTGCATCTAGCTTTGTAAAGTGTAACCACACTTGCGACCGTTTTCGGCTTGCCATTGCCCCGACTGCTTTGTTGTTGTTGAAGCAAGTAAAGTCCTAGGGAAGCGTGTATTGTTGACGTGAACGTGCGGCACACTTCATAGGTTTCGTTTTTGCGGTAAACGAAACGTTGACGTCATCGGACTTAAAATTTAAATGTTCCATTACCGAAATGTAGTACCGACGTGATTCGGTCAATACCCTTAAAAGTACCGGATTCGGTACCCATCCCTACTGGGGTAGGATACGCGCCCCCCAAGCCTCTCACCCATAGTCTGGTTCACATGAGGCGGGCCGTGTGTGTGTATGCGTGCGAGTGGCGAGAGCAGGGATCACTGATTTAAAGCGAGGATGAGAGCACATGTCTGGCTATTGAATGCATGTGTGCTCAGTGCTCACCATAGCATACTATATGTCTATGGAAAGTGCTCACCATAGCATACTATACGTCTATGGAAAGTGCTCACCATAGCATACTATATGTCTATGGAAAGTGCTCACCATAGCATACTATACGTCTATGGAAAGGGGCTCATTGAGTGCTGCTCTCAAAGACTGAGGCCTGCTTTTTATTTTTCACGGATGGAAAGTACTTTTTACTTAAGTAGCGTAAAAGTTAAGTTTACTTAAGATATATTTAAATATAAAAAATATTCAAGAGGCTTTGTTTACTCCTATTTTTTACTATATTTATCTATACACCTGTAAGTACTAGTTACATTTTATCTATAAAATTGTCAACTCGTAAAATGCATGTACTTAAAATGTTTTTATATATTTATTTTTTTATACTTTGAGCCTTCCCACTTGAAGAGGAAGCCCTCAGGGCAACCATAACTGGAGCACCAACCCTTTTTAGATGAATGCATCAAAAAATGTAATGTTTCTTTTGTACCGAAATATGAGGACATGATGTGAACAAGTTATCTAGTTATTTGATCAGTTCTTGTATCTTCCACGGTAAAGGCACGTGGTTTAGTACATGCTCAAACGCCGGATTAGAATTGACACGCATGTTCCAGATGCTTTTTTAAATGTTCAAAGTCACGAGAGCGGAGAGCAGAGAAGTCTTGCCACGGTGACTATGCATAATCCGTCATAATCAAACACTTGCATAATTGAATCTGCTCAAATCACTGCCTTTTATTGGACACTTAATTAGATTTTCTGCTCCATTTTAGATGTTTGTGCAATGATAGAGACTAGGTCGAGCTTCCCCTATCTACTCATTAAAAGTGACTCTTTTCTCTTTCTCTCCCCACCCCTCTCTTTCTCCCCACCCCTCTCTCTCTCTCTTCCTCTCTCTCTCTTCCCTTCTCTCTCTCTCTCTCTCCTCCTCAGGCGGTGGAGCCAGCATTATGTGCGTTTTTTTTGTGGGCGGGTGGGGAGAGAAGATTCGGGGGAGGATCAGTCACGGACCAGTGCTGTACTATATGCCACTTTGAAACAGCTTTATTTATGGTTCTTTGTCTTGGAACAGTTTGACCTTTTTAGCGTTTCGCAGCATTCGTGTAAGATGTTTGTATTAATTGTGAAAGCGTCAACACAGCAGACTTTTCATACTGTTATTTTTTTCTGTTATCTCTGGGGGAGAAGGAGGACCTCGAGTTGATGTTTTTTTTTCTTTCGTCCACCCCTCCCCCGGAGGAAGAAGCTTGCTGTCGACGGAGTTACTCCCCATCTCCTCCTCCTCCACTGTTAGTGGGAAGGCGGGGAGGATACACCATTTATTTTGAGTCCAGTTTGTTGGTACTTGTGCCTTGGCATGCGTTTCTACTGCGGCCATTTTGTCCAAAATGCTTTGTTCTTTTGCCTGCTGAATTGTTCCAAAACATTTGAAAAAGGTGAAGCATATTTCATAACTGTTAATGTCCATACTATCTTGTGTGTGTGTGTGTGCACCAGTGGGCGGAGCATCCCTACTGCTTATGGGTCTCCATGGTGACGAACTTGTTGCCCCCCCCCCCATGTTGATGGAAGGCCACGCAGACGATCAATCAAGACTATCACAAAAAGTACAAAACACAGGTGTATATTGTTACATTTATCCCACTCCGGATACGTGGTTTTTAAACCGTACACACGTGATGTACACACGATATATATCCGTTCTCATGAAGCGTTTTGAAAATGTGTTAGCGGAGGAACTGAGCTTATATTACGCTTGGTGGTTATTTAAAGGAACTACGAGGACCAGAGTGCGGCACATTTTACTGTATATTTTAATGTATTTTCGGAGGCGAATTACGGAGTTTTTGGTGTCGCGACGGGACATACTGAACCACCAAAGAGAGACGGGACAGTTGTAGTTAAGAGATGGGAGGTGTGAGTGGGGTGAAATGGCGGGGCGAGGGGGGGGGGGGGGGGGGGGGGTTGAAACGTGGTTAGGTTATTTTATCAAGCATTTCAGAGTGGGAATACTGGTCTAGGAGTAGGATCAGTCATTTCTTTATGTCCATAATAACTTAACCCTTTCACTGCAACAATACAGAAGGTTAACCCTTTCACTGTGATAGTAAAGGGTTAACCTTCTGTAGTGTGGCAGTGAAAGGGTTAAAGATGGTTCAAGTGTGGACCCTAGTCAAGTGTTTCTAGATCAGATGTACTGACGCTGAGAAGAAGTGTGGTGAATAGAGAGACCCTGGGTCTGTTAAAACATTTAAGAAACTGCCACAACTGTCGTGTGTGCGTGCGCGTGTGCGCGTGTGTGTTCTCTCCACGGAGAATCTTTGTAGACTCATCTCCCTTATTTTGCTAATAAAAAAAACATTTACAAACCATAATGTATGACTGTGTGGGTTTTTCGCCAGATTTGATTATTGGCCTGTTACACATCAAAGGAGATGCCACCCGTTTAAATAACTTATTCCTGTGCTTTAGGATAGTAGGGGGTTCCCCCCTGCCCGACAGCCTTGGCCAAATTCCCAATAGTCTCCTGAGCCTTTCAGCTATTGTGCTGTGTGCCTGGTGCCAGTGAATGGCAGCCATTGAGCCTGCGTAGCCCAAGGTTTGGTGTTTGGTGAAGGAAGTTTGAGTGTTTTTAATAAAGCACTATATAACTAGATAGATGGATAGATATGCACCGTTCTCACCTAAAAGGCTAGAAATCAGAGAGAGCCGTTAAGTTTCTAGTGTCCCCTGGATGTCAAATCTGGGACATTAAATAGGGACTTTGTTGAGTCATATAATGTTTAAGTTATCACTGAGGTCTATATTCTAGTATTGCAGCCCCAGATTGTATATCTAGGTGACATCACAAATAATTGTATTTGTTGATCACCTGCTTTAGGACAGTGATACATGTTCACAAATATTGACTACTGCCCTGTGGGGGACTATTATGTCACAATACAATATTATCATAATACTAGAGTTGCTATATTGTTGATTTATTACCTTTTTTCAACAGCATTTATTTCTTAACGGAAAACCTTGCTGCAAGAAATATATATATACACGGTACTGTTTTATCTAATAAGATAACGTTTTCAATCTGTTCACCTCACACTAATAATCTTTATTCCAGCTAAATGGGATTGTCAAGCAAAAACTAGTATAGGGCTGTACCGAATGTAATTTATTTTACATTCAAAGCTTCTATTGAAGTTTTCGAATGTCTGTTGTCATATTTTATGACGTAATCATAATTATTATATATTTTTTATCCTCAATTTGAATAAAGGGATTCATCTGATTAAATTAGCCTTTTTTCTTATTAAATCAACTTTCTTTAATTAATATAACTCGTCAGTTTCGTCAACATAAATAATCCAATAAGGGCACGGTTGGTACGAAAGTGATGGTGACGTCTTGATGGAGCGCCAAGCGGATGCAGATAGGCTACATCATTTATGATAAATGTTTTATAATATTTTTTTTGACCCGTCGTATACTATATAATATTAGTGAAGCCTAATCTTTATCTGCAACTGTGAAGAAAAACCCCATTGGTTTAAACAGAATGAAGACACATAAAAAAAAAAAGGAAATAATAATCGAATGTTGATTTAGAATTCGAATGTCAACGTTCTGAATGAAGCTTTGAACTATTCGGTACAGCCCTATATATTAATTCTACACTCTCGCTCTCTTCGTCACACTAGCGTCGCATGCTCTGCCAAATGTGCAAATACCTTGGGAGTGCTACGTTATTCTCGGGGGAAGAATTCCCGTATTTAGAAGGTGATGTTTTACATCATCGACGTACACTCTCACTACACTTCAGTAGGCAGACCCCCGTCTCTCGGGACATTGTGAATGTATAGTTTTTACTACCTTCTAGTTAACCTCTTAACAGGCGCCCCCAAAATTGGCCATTTTAGTTTTTGAGGACTGCATACTTTTTTTGCAAACCGAAACACTATACTTTATACTTATAGCACATGCATGAGCCTGGTCTCTTTTGAAAGATGACATTCTGAAGTTTCTGATACAATAAAGAAAGATCACTTTTACTGCTAATGAAATAGTGTAACAGGTCTGAACTTGACTTGTAGAAAAACTCATTACTCATGTTGTTCTGTAGTTAGTAGTCCAGAAGTAGTATTTCCCCAGAAATTGGTATGGCTGAACCGACACCCTGGGTCCTCAAGTCTTGTGTAGTACATGTCCAAATTTCATAAAAATCCTTTCAGAAATGAGTGATTAGGAGCGATTTTGGTAAACTGTGTAGCGTTCCTGTTTTCTTTTCTTCATAGACTTCAATTCATTCAGCGGTTTTTCTCTTCCTGTTTTTGCTCGTGACTTTTCACCTAGATCCCTGATTCGTACATCCCCAGGTCGGGTATTATTTGCATGTCATTATTTGCATGCCATTATTGTGCCCATCGTCCTAATGCATCTCGTCGAACAAGGAACAGTGTTGTTTGTTTGTTTGTTTACCACTTCAGGCATTTTCTTTGTTTTGACGCATTCCCCCTCAAAGGCAATTAGACTCGGTTGTATGGATGACATTGTTCAAATTTAAATTTCTCTGTCTGTTGATTTAATTACCCGAGGCAGACTATGACTCAACGGGCGATGCGTTGATATGTTTGGCCAAAACTTTGTATAGACCACTGCACTTCCACGTTACATTGAGCTCCTGGAGGAGAGAGCGGGGGGGATAACATTTATGAATGTGGATGAGAGCCTTGACATTAAGCGGTTGTAGCTACGGCTGTGGGGGTGCTGGAGACATGACCCAATAGACTTTTATACGCCTGAGTCTCCTGGACATGGAGAGACCAGTCCCAAGTCGATCGGCACTTTCTCGGCTGTGCTATAGTCGCTTTTTCGCACCTACTCCCGAACTATGCATGTGCAGATTGATGAACCTAGACTCCGTGGGCAATCTGCGCAATCTGCGTAGTTCAGGAGTAGCTCTCCTCCATGAGCTCAATGTAACATGGAAGTGCAGTGGTCTATACAAGGTGTTGGCCCCCTGACAGCAGCTAGTGGTTCCATGTTGTGGCCAGGCACGTGCACACATAGAGGCCAAGGGGTGCTTGAGCACCTGCCTTTTTGAGCCTAATCAAATTTTTTTTTTTTTTTTTTTTTTTTTTACGCATATAGACTGCCCTTCCAACTGAAAAATGTCAGGATAGAATCAAAATATTAGGTAAAGAGAGAGAGATGCCCCATATTCCATTGCAGTTTGCACGGCCTCCTCAGCGTGCCTCTCCGCGGACCTATATATTTTATGCATAGCGTGGGTGGTGATGATGATGATGATAGAAACCGCTGTGGTGCATACAGTTGAATGCTGGTATTACACTCATTGAGGGACACGAAGAAGTCAAGTCCGATGGGATTTGCGAATCTCAAATACAAATCGGGATTGGAATAAAAAATGCATTTATATTAAACGATACAGAATATACAGCACTTCTTGGTCTGTAGGGTAAGCACTTATTCCCTCCCCCCTGAACATTTATGGAGATGTATGGGCCTTTTAAGTCAGTGATAAAAGTGTCTTTCAAGGATAAGTGAGCTCCTGCACTGATTATTATAGTTCAATATTCAATATTTGATCACCAAAACCCCCCAAAAAGCATAAAAAGGGGGCCCCCCGCCCGAAAAGGGCCCTTAAAAATCACGCTACGCGCGCTCGGTTCATATATACACACAAGTGTACTGCCCTTTTCAGCCTTTGAGCACCTGCCCCTCTAAAGTCCTGTGCACGTCCCTGGTTGTGGCCAAACATCTCGACGCTTCTTCCGACGTATCATCCGTTGAGTCATAGTCTGCCTCGGGTAATTAAATCAACAGACGACAGAGAAATTCTATATATTTTTTTGCATTCAGGGGGGTAGTCGACTATTAGTCGACTATCGGCCAAATTCGACTATCCAAATCCTTAGTCGGGGACAGCCCTAGTGTGCGGCGCCATCATCAGTGTTGTCCCACTGCTGTGACGGTGCTTGATCTTGGGATGGAGGTTCTCTTGTCTTAACATGTGGCTGAATGAATGCTGAACCACTGGAGTAGCACAGACATGTCTCGTTAAGAGTTCTCAACCCGTAGTGCTCCTGGTCGTGAGCTTCTGTTTTTGGTGAGAGGAGGAGGGGTTAGCAAAAATACAACCAACGTATAAACGGTATAATCTTTGGTATAGAGATGCTTTTTTTTGTTTGTTTTTTTTTCTCTTTTTGTACATGGATAAAACAAAACATGACACCACATAATACAAGAATAATAATAATAATAATAAACAGAGCAACACCAGGGCCCCGTTCCATGTACCGGGATAACCGAGTTAGCCGGATAAAGTTATCCGGCTAACTCGGTTATCCCGACTTTCCGATTTCATGTACCTGGATTTTCCAAATCACCATGACAACATATCCAAAGTTTGAGCCTGGTCGAAAGCAGAGTTCAAGTTCAAGTTAGCCTGAACTATCGCCACGCCCCCGCAAAGAAGTGACAGCCCGTTTCCTGAAACTATTCCCACGTCTACGATCTGCATTATACCATTCTGAATTACGTTTTTGTGCTCCATTCTTCCAGAGGGGGCTTTTGAAATGTAAAATAGACCCAAAATGCTGATATTAAATTCACTTTGTCCTAAATAATGCACGTTATATATACCGTGGCGACGGTGGCGCTCGCTCGTGCGACGTACACATGATGTGGTTATTTTAATTGTAACTGGGATTAAGATGTCTGATGAGATGCGCTGTTTGACGGATTTGAGAAATTGAATGAGCCGTTGACGTCACATGAATGAATGAGGATAAAGAAATAAAACTTCATTCAAAATAAGGGATATTCTAAACACGGGTCTCTCGTTCATTAATGTATAAACAATGAATCTATCCCATCTGGCACAGTGGCCCAGCGGTAGCGCTCAAGTTTCCCAACCTAGCGATCCGGGTTCAAATCCCCGTGTTTCCAATATGATTTTTTGAATGTAATATTAATGATTATACGCCAAAGTAGCCTGGTTTTAAGTTAAAATATTATAAATCTACATGCATTGAGGATGTCATTCTTTATATAGCTCTCAACGTGCACCAAATTGAATTATTCCTATATTGCAAAAAGAAGGACCCCGGTCTTGGAACCCCGGTCGTCCGTGTGGAAGTCAAAAGAACAACCCGTTGGACCACAGTAGAGATAAGTTAAACATTGACTATACATCAATCAATGGGCAAGAAAGCCGTCTCGTAATTCTGTATAACAGTTAACTAGTTATTTTCGCTAGCAAGATCTCATTTGATTATTCAATCCAGCAGGCAAGTTTAAAGAAATATAATCTGATTGATTGAGGTAATGAGGGACTTAGAATTAGCCTATAGATAACGCATTTAACTTGTCGGCGAGGCGATTGAGCCTATTGCAATCTGTCAATAAAGTCTTAAATCAATTAATCAATCAATGCCGTTGAGAATCAGGGTCTCTGCCATCGATACGTGCTGGCTTTCCACCTAAAACGGGAGCGCGCATCTAGCCTGACTCTCAAGTCTGGCTTGAGTTAACGAGACTGAATCCAGGTTTGTGAAACAGGAAAATCCCGGCTTCGAACATCGGGTTAACTGAAGCTGGATAATGGACATGTTGATCGACTTAGTTGAACCACGTACATGGAACGGGGCCCAGACAATAATAATAATAATAATAATAATAATAATAATAATAATAATAATAATAATAATAATAATAATAATAATAATAATAATAATAATAATAATGACAGTAGAACAACAAAAATAATAAATACAGAACCTAAAAACATATCACAAACGCCATTTCCCACCCCAGGACCCTCGGGCCCCCCAGGACCAACGCCCCAACCCCGCTCCACTGCTATATGGTTGTCTTAACCTTCTTGGCCGCTGTGACCAACAGCTCAATGCGGTATAGATGCTTTTTTTTCTTGAGAAATAATACATATAATACACAATTGAGATAAATAGTTGGAAAAGGAAAGGGGGAAAAGATGAGCATGCTTGACCATGTTGGGGGGGGGGGGGTCACGAAGGTTGAGAACCAGCTTACTAGAAGATGTTTTCCCTTGTGTTGCCCATGTTCACATACATAATTCCATTACTTCGTCTCGTTACTCGGGAAGGAAAACTGATGGGCAGTTCCAATCCCAAACATCCTCTCTCTCTC